>NC_140590.1:122694643-123151926 GCF_964204655.1 Triturus cristatus | reverse complement strand
GGTATGTTTTCAGAAATGACTCGGACAGATGCGAGCTGACGGACTGAATCACAAAATGGCTTTTCAATGCCCACATAGTAAGACTTATGAACAGTTCGCACCCAGGCTCGCAGAGGGACAACTGTGGCCCGTCCGCTCAATTCACAGAGGCAGAACTACGAGCTGTCCGCTCCCAAAGGAACAGCAGTGTAGTAGCTCGCAGAGGTACAGGCACAGCAGCGTACTAGCTCACAAAGGTAGACAGCTGCGAGCCGATGGACTGGCTTCTAAAGGCATACCTCCGAAGTGGTGATGTTGGGTGTAGGCGAGTAGGATCTGATTCACATGTTTACCCACACTTTTTGCTGGTGTTTCACTGTTTTTTAACTTAAGTCTGGTTGGGGCCCTGCTATTCAGGGCCCCAGCCTAGCTGCTTTCTCTCTAAAATGATTCCATGTACTTTAGGTACATTATAGATTGGATCTGAGGTGCCCTTGTAAGCCCCTAGTATATGGTATACTATGTACCCAGGGCATAGTAGGTACCCCAGAGGCCTACCAGGGGCTGAAGCATGTATTATGCCACCCCTGGAAAGCCACCCAAAATGACACCACAGGTCTGCTACTGCAGCCTGGGTAAGGTGGTGCATGCACCCCTTACTGAGATATAGGTTCACTATATCTCACCATATACTGCACATAAAAACCTATCAGTCACCCCTATGGCAGGCCTTATCAATCTTGAAGGCAGGGTGCTTGGTTATATGTGAGGGGGTGCCCAGGCATGAGCTGAGCCCTTCTGCAGCCTTCGGAATCTCTTCTCCGGGGTCGTCAGTAGGGCAGCCTGACCATATACTCTTAAGTGCATTATAACCAAATGGTAAATGCTAACTTTGGACTGGCTGCACGGAACCATGTCGTATTTGATGTCAAACACCTTGGAATCATACCCCCACACCAGTAACTGGTGTGGGAGTATGATCCTACCCTTCTAGAGGGAGAGACATGACAGCACTGGTATACCCGGGAGAAACTTAATAGAGTCCTGACATCACAAAATGGATGCTGCAGCCACAGACACAGGTCTGGCCTCCTGCTACTGACCGAAACTCCGGCAGGGGAGGCCTGGACAATAGGTTTCCTGTCACAGGGAGGTGTAACCACCTCCCAGACAGGATTATGTGTATTGGGACTGGGTGGGAGCACTCTCTGAGTGCTTTGAAGTCCTGCACTGGGGGCACAAATGGTGTCCCTGTGCATAGTCCAGCTCAAACTGGTTTAGGGGCATCCAGCCCCTGCTCTGGCATGGAACTGGACAAAGGAAATGGGTGTAGCCACCCCTCTTTCCAAACCCTCCCATAGGTGGGTTCCCAGTGTATGTCCAACCCCATACCTTAGTATAAGTATGGGACCCCAGTCCTTAGGACTTTAGATTACCCTGGACGAAACTCTGAAGCTGAATCCTGGACCTTCGACACTCTGCTCAATACCAGAGGACTGAATAAATCTCCCTTGGGGTCAAGGAGTGGCTCCCCTGCTTGGCAGATACCAACAAAGCAATTTACCGGTCTGCATTTCTGAAGCTCCCGCCGGACTCCGAAGAATTGCAGCCCAGGAAGAGGATTTCCAGACATGTCAGAGACCGACCCGAGTCCCCAGCAAAGCTGAGAGCCGCAGCCCTCGTGAGCAGCATGGAACCGGAACTCCTGGCCACCGTGCATTTCTGCAAGGTCATTTACTTCTCGATGTTTCTTGAAGTCATGCTTAGGCTGACTTATAGCCCCCACCTCAAGCACTGAATCCAGCAAAGATTGTTGGCCTGGTCATTCCGAGTGACCAGTGGGCTGCTATTTTGTGTTTCGTCTCATGGTCGCTTCGCGATCCCTGGTCTGTTGACTGGTGGGTCCCTGAGGGGGTAACTTTGTATTTCCTTGGGCTTCCCTGGTTGCTCCAGATGTGCCCTGACTCCCAACCAAGTGGTGAGTCCCACAGACCTTGCTGGTCTGCACCAAACCATATTTCTTGTTTCTGCATGGCTTGCTGTTGCCAAGGCTTGTTGTGTTCAATCCGGGCACCGATGCTGCAGTACTCAACATCCTTTGTAGCACAGCTGTAATCCAGCTCCTGGTTGTCCTCTATGCCTCCTGGACCGCGTGACTATAGAGTCTAGCTTCACCTCTTTCACCTGAAATCACCCGACATCGGTGGGCATCTGCTCATCGCCTTCCTGGTCACTGGCTAGTGACCCAGACTCTGCCCCTCTGCTTTCAGGTTCTTCTCATCCTCGATCCAGGCTTGGATCTCTTCGGACACTTCACATCTTCACGGCAGCAGCACTTCTTCACCAGCTCCCATTGAAATCGACGACGCGACCCGACACCAAAAGACACCTATGCACCCGGCTTCCCTGGGTGAGGTAACACGAGTACTCCGGTGCGCCCGTGGGTGCTAGCCCTAGAACTTCCTATTCCCAAAAGGGTTTGGTCCTGACTCATTTCTAAGTGTCCTTAATCTTTAAAAATCTAACCATGACTTTCCCCATAGAAGCTAACGGCAGCTTGCGCTGTGTTCACACACTGCACACGGCCCCCACGGGTCCCCTGTGTCACTACCACTAGGATAGCTTTCAATAAAGGTTGTCTTTAACCTTTAACCAATAAGGGGTTGTTTGGACTGATACAAGGTGCCCACTATAACTAGTGGACAGCATATATCAGGCCAACTTCTCACATTGTTGTGCAGCGTTTGGGATTCCAGCTTACTATTGTTTTACCAGATAAACTCAATTGAGTAACTAACTGAAAACCACTAAAGGTACCCTGGGTGCATATAATACAAGCTTTAGAATACAGTAAGTTGTACTGAACTTAGAGTTGTGTGTTAAGGGATAGCACACCCTTTCTACAATGCAAGAGAGTTTAGTAGGACACACTAGAGTAGGTAGTGCAATACACCACACCACACTAGTAGTGTCTTCAAGGCCAGGAACCAGTAGGCCCTTGCCAGAAGCCAGTGGGCTTCAAGATTCCCAGTATAATAGACTCCCATTCATAAAATTGAGAGCATTGTGTACATCTAGGAAACTGAAGACAGGCAAAAGCCCAACCACTCAGCATCTCATAGAGGTACTCAAGGTTGATGACCTTAGCAGATCTTTAGGATCTGGTGGGTTAGGCAGAGTGGGTGGGACAGCACCGGGGGAAAGGCCTAGGGGTATAATTCCCCATGACCTGACCTCTGAGGCTGGCCAGGCAGATGACAATGATCTGGACCTGGAAAACCTAGCTCCCCAGGACAGTGATGGAGAAGACCATAATGGACCCAGTCTTTGTCCCTCCTGGGAGAATTGGTGGTGGGCCAAGAAGGTCAAGATCTCCCTCAGTGGAGTCTAACCATTCTAACTCATCTGTAGGGACCTCAATCTCCTCTCATGGGAGGAAAACCTCTCAGGAGAGAAGGGAGAGACTGCTTAAGTATGAAGAAGCTCAGCTTGAAATCAGAAGGATGCAGGTAGCCCTAGATAAGGAGGCCCTAGAGCTCTACAGAGCTAGAAAAAAGTTGAGACTAGAGTCCCATGGTGGCAGCAACATCCCTAGAGATAGGGAGAGGTCTCATGACCATAGAAACCTGAACAAGATTGTCCCTCCCTACCAGAGTGGGGATCACATCCACAAATGGATAACTGCACTGGAAAGGACTTGTAAAGTACAAAGAGTCCCCCAGGAGCAGTGGGCAGCAATCTTATGACTCTCCTTTTCAGACAAAGGTAGAGATAAACTCCTCACTGTTAGAGAGGAGGAGTCAGATGATTACAACAGTCTGAAGAGTGCCTTAATTGATGGGTTTGGCCTAACCACTGAGCAATACAGGTTGAATTTCAGGGATACTCAAAAGGCACAGACTCAGGACTGGGTCGACTTTGTAGATTGTTCTACTAAGGCTCTGGAAGGTTGGTTACTTGGCAGTAAAGTGCATGACTATCAAGGATTGTACAATTTGATTATGAGGGAGCAGGTCCTTAATAATTGTCAGAATCAACTGTTGCACCAGTACCTGGTAGACTCAGATCTGACCTCTCCCCAAGAATTGGGAAAGAAGGCAGACAAGTGGGTCAGTACCAGGGTGAGGCAGAAGGTACAGAACCAAAGTGGTGAACCCCAGAAGCAAGATCCTAAAAACTCTGATAAGGGGTGGGGAGAAGAGTAAAGACCAGAAGTCTTCACAAGGCCCCCAAAAATCTTCTTCAAGTATGGATTCACAGTCTAACAAGGGAAAACCCCAAAAGAAACCTTGGTGCAAAATCTGTACACAGAAAATTCACTGGACCAGTGACTGCCCCAAGTCCAAAGGGCCCGATTCACAGAACTAACTTAAGACAAAATCCTAAACTTACTACCATTTTCGTATTCACAGAAGGCACTGACTCAATTTGGTATTCACAGAAGACATTTACTCATTTCGGTATTCACAGAAGTTAGGAGTCCTAACTTTAGGACTCCTAAATGCCTTCTGTGAATACCGAAAGTCTTCAAATTAGGATTTTTCTCAGTTTAGGAGTCCTAAAGTTAGGACTCCTAACTTTACTACTACTAAACTGAGAACAATCCTTATTTTGAGGCTTTCGGTATTCACAGAAGGCATTTAGGAGTCCTAAAGTTAGGAGTCTTAACTTTACTACTACTAAATTGAGAAAAATCCTAATTTTAAGACTTTCGGTATTCACAGAAAGCATTTAGGAGTCCTAAAGTTAGGAGTTCTAACTATACTACTACTAAACTGAGAAAAATCCTAATTTTAAGACTTTCGGTATTCACAGAAGGCATTTAGGAGTCCTAAACTTAGGACTCCTAACTTCTGTGAATACCAAAATGAGTAAGTGCCTTCTGTGAATACCAAAATGGTAGTAAGTTTAGGATTTTGTCTTAAGTTAGTTCTGTGAATCGGGCCCAAAGGATCTACTCCAGCCACCATTGCCCCTAAGACAACTGTTCTCCCTAGTACAGCTACAATAGGTGGTGGCAATGTCCAGAATAAGGGTGTAGTAGGGTTAACCCTGGGTTCTGAGATGGACTCTGGCCAAGTCAGAGTTCCAACTCAGGCTGTTCTTGTCTGTGATGGGGGCATGGATATGTCCCCCTTTGTGAGTCCCAGTAATATGGGCAAATACAGACAACAGCCTTTAATAAATGGAGTAGAGGCTTGGGCATTCAGGGACCCAGGAGCAAGTGTCACAATTGTGACAAAAGATCTTTTGGATCCTCGGCAGATTATACTTGGTGAAATGTACCAAGTGACCAATGCTAGCAATGTCAGAACAGAACATTCTCTGGCAGTTGTTAACTTCTCCTGGGGAGGGGTAACTGGCCTTAAGAAGGTTGTGGTAAGTGCAAACCTACCGGTACAGTGCTAGTTTGGCAATGATCTAGAATCTTCAGCTTGGGCTGAAGTGGAGCTCAGGACACATGCAGACATGTTAGGGATCCCTGTTCATGTCTTTGCTGTGACTAGGTCACAGGCCAAAATGTCTAAAGCTGGACAGGCCCTGGATTCTGGAATAATGGACCAGTTGCCTCACAAGAGTAGGAGCAGTAGGGTTGAGGCAGTGCCTTCCCACCTGACTCAGAATGCAGATCAGTCTCCTCAGGGGGATGATCTTGAGCCTGAAGAAGGAAATGTCCCAGAGGAGCTTGAACCTGACCAGGTTGAGTTCTTGGGGACAGGGGGTCTTTCCAGGTCTGATCTGAACCAGGAGCAGAAAACCTGCCCCTCTCTTGAACCCCTCAGAAAGCAAGCTGCTGATGAGGCTGCTGGGAATGCTAGTGGCACCCATACAGTTTATTGGGATGATGGACTCCTTTATTCAGAGGGTAGAAACCCCAAGCCTGGTGCATCCAGGAGGTTGGTTATACCTCTGATGTTTAGGGGCTTCCTATTGACACTAGCCCATGATATTCCCCTAGCAGGACACCTGTGCCAGAACAAGACTTGGGACAGAATTGTCCCTCACCTTCACTGGCCCCACATGTCTGAAGACACTAAGGCCCACCTGACACCACTACCTGTGGTGGAGGTTCCCTTTGAGAGGGTTGGGATTGACATTGTTGGTCCCATGGATCCTCAAACAGCATCTGGGCACAGGGTTATACTGGTGGTGGTGGACCATGCCACCAAGTACCCAGAAGCAATTCCCCCAAGGACATCTACAGCACCTGTGGTGGAAAGAGCTCTCCTGAGTGTATTCTCAAGAGTAGGCTTTCCGACAGGGAAGCAAAGTTAATGTCTAGTTACTTGAATGTGGAAGGAGTGTGGAGTGAACTACAAGTTCACCGCACCCTATCACCCACAATGCAATGGTTTAGTTGAAAGGTTCAACAAAACCTTAAAGGGCATGATTAAAGGGCTCCCAGAAAAGCTTAGACGAAGATGGGACATACACTTGCCCTGCTTTTTATTTGCATACAGGGAGGTGACTCAAAAGTGGGTTGGCTACAGCCCTTTTGAACCTTAGTTTGGTCACCCTGTCAGGGGTCCATTGTGTCTGGTTAAGGAAGGATGGGAGTTACCTCTCAAACCCCCAAACAGAACATAGTGGACGATGTACTTGGTCTCCGCTCCAGGATGGCTGAATGCATTAAAAAGGAAACCAAGAACCTTGAGTTTAGCCAGGAATTACAAAAAGCCTGGCATGACCAAAAGGCTGTACTGACTGTCTACCAGCAAGGACAGAAAGTGTGGGTGTTAGAGCCCGTGGCCCCAGCAGCCCTCCAGGACAAATGGAGTGGCCCCCATACAATTGTTGAACAGAAAGGGGAGGTCACCTACTTAGTAGACCTTGGAACCCCTAGGAGTCCCCACAGGGTACTTCATGTCAACAGACTAAAAACATATGCTGACAGGGCAGACATGGGCTTGCTCATGGCTACTGATGAGTGACAGGGGGAAGAGAGTGACCCACTCCCTGGCCTGCTCTCGCAGTACCCTGATGATAGATAAGTAGATAGTTTAGCCTTGGCAGGCAGCCTCACTGTCCAGCAGCAAACTGACTGCAGAAAAGTTCTCAGCCAGTTCAGACATATGTTTTCTCTGACTCCAAGTCAGACTACCTGGTGCATTCATGAAGTGGACACTGGGGACAGTCTGCCTGGAAAGAATAAGATCTACAGGCAACCTGATCATGTCAGGGACTGTATAAGGATAGAAGTCCAAAATATGTTGGATTTAGGAGTCATTGAACACTCAGATAGCTCTTGGGCTAGTCCAGTAGTCCTGGTGTCTAAACCTCACACCAAAGATGGTAAGAGAAAGATGAAGTTTTGTGTGGATTACTGGGGTCTCAATGCAGCCACTAGGACTGATGCCCGTCCCATCCCAAGGGCAGATGAGCTGATAGGTACTTTGGCCTCAGCCAAGTTTCTAAGCACATTTGACTTGACAGCTGGCTACTGGCAGATCAAACTAGCTGATGATGCAAAGCCAAAGACAACGGTTTGTACCCCTAGTGGGCACTATCAATTTGTGGTAATGCCCTTTGGTTTGAAGAATGCACCTGCCAATTTCCTAAGGTTGGTGAATAAATTCCTTACAGGCCTGGAAGACTATAGTGCAGCATATCTAGATGATATTGCTATCTTTAGCTCCACCTGGGAGGATCACCTCGTCCACCCGAGGAATGTTTTGGAGGCCCTGCAAAAAGCAGGCCTAACTATCAAGGCTACTAAGTGCCAGATAGGGCAGAGTCAGGTTGTGTACCTGGGCCACCTTGTAGGTGGAGGCCAGGTTCAACCATTGCAGAGCAAAATCCAGACCATAATGGACTGGGTTGCTCCAACTACCCAGACTCAGGTGAGAGCCTTCTTAAGCCTGACTGGGTACTATAGAAGATTTGTCAAGGGGCATGGGTCAATAGTGACACCCCTGAATGACTTAACCTCTAAAAGAATGCCCAAAAAGGCTAAGTGAACAGCTAGCTGTCAAAAGGCATTTGATGGCATGAAGCAGGTCATGTGCACTGCTCCCATTCTGCAAAGTTCTGCCTACTCCAAGAAGTTCATTGTCCAAACAGATGCATCTGAGTTGGGGGTAGGGACTGTACTGTCACAGTTGAATGATGAAGGTCAGCATCAACCAGTAGCTTTCATCAGCAGAAGGTTGACCCCAGACAGAATCGTTGGTCAGCCATTGAGAGGGAGGCCTTTGCTGTGGTTTGGGCTCTGAAGAAGTTGAGGTCATACTTATTTGGTACTCACTTCATTGTTCAGACAGACTATAAGTCCCTCTTATGGCTAAAACAAATGAAGGGTGAAAATCCCAAATTGCTCAGGTGGTCCATTTCCCTACAGGGGATGGACTATACAGTGGAACAGAGACCTGGGAGTAACCATGCCAATGCAGATGGACTCTCCAGATATTTCCACTTAGAAGATGAAGACTCAACTGTTCAAGGTTAGTTCAATGTCCCTGCGTTTGGAGGGGTTGGGTAGGAGAGTAGGATCTGCTTCACATGTTTACCCCCACTTTTTCCTGGTGTTTCACTGTTTTTCGACTTTAGTCTGGCTGGAACCCTGTTATTCAGGGCCCAGCCTAGCTGATTCCTCTCTAAAATGATTCCATGTACTTTAGGTACAATATAGTTTGGATCTGAGGTGCCCTTGTAAGCCCCTAGCATATGGTATACTATGTACCCAGGGCACAGGTACCCCCGATGCCTACCAGGGGCTGAAGCATGTATTATTATGCCACCCCTGCAAAGCCACCCAAAGTGACACAACAGGTCTGCTACTACAGCCTGGGTAAGGTGGTGCATGCACCCCTTACAGAGATATAGGCTCACTATATCTCACCATATACACACATATAAACGTATAAGTCACTCCTATGGCAGGCCTTATCAATCCTGAAGGCAGAGTGCTTGGTTCCTATGTGAGAGGGTGCCCCTGCATGAGCCCCTCTGCAGCATTCGGAGACCCTTCTCTGATGCTGTTTATAGTGCAGCCTGACCATATACTCTTAAATACATTATAACCAAACTGTAAATGCTAACTTTGGACTGGCTGCACGGAAACATGTCATGTTTGGTGTCAAACACCTTGGAATCATACCCCCACACCAGTAACTGGTGTGGGAGTATGATCCCACCCTTCTAGAGGAAGAAACATGACAGCTCTGGTATACCCAGTAGAAACTTAATACAGCCTTGGCATCACAAAATGGATGCTGCAGCCACAGACACGGGTCTGGCCTCCTGCTGCTGACCAAAACTCCGGCAGGGGAGGCCTGGACAATAGGTTTCCTGTTACAGGGAGGTGCAACCACCTCCCAGACAGGATTATGTGTATTGGGGCTGGGTGGGAGCACTCTTTGAGTGCTTTGAAGTCCTGCACTGGGGGCACATTTGGTGTCCCTGTGCATAGTCCTGCTCAAACCAGTTCAGGTGTTTCCAGCCCCTGCTCTGGTGCAAAACTGACAAAGGAAATGGGTGTAGCCACCCCTCTTTCCAAACCCTCCCATAGGTGGGTCCCCAGAGTATGTCCAACCCCCTACCTTAGTATAATTATGGGACCCCAGTCCTTAGGACTTTAGATTACCCTGTATGAAACTCTGAAGCTGAATCCTGGACCTTCGACACTCTGCTCAAGACCGGAGGGCTGAAGAAATCTCCCTTGGGGTCAAGGAGTGACTCCCCTGCTTGACAGGCACCAACAAAGCAATTTGCCAGTGTGCATTATCGAAGCTCCCACCGGACTCCAAAGTATTTGCAGCCCAGAAAGAGGATTTCCAGTCACCTCAGAGGCCAGCCCGAGTCCCCAGCAAAGCTGAGACCCGCAGCCCTCATGAGTAGCGTGGAACCGAAACTTCTGGTCACCGTGCATTTCTGCAAGTGCATTGACTTCCTGACTTCTCTTATAGTTGTGCTTAGGCGGACTTGTAGCCCCCACCTCGAGCACTGAATCCTCAGAAGATTGTTGGCCTGGTCATTCCGACTGACCCGTGGGCCTCCATTTTGTGTTTCATCTCGAGGTCCCTTCGTGATCCCTGGTCTGTCGACTGGTGGGTCCCTGAGGGGGTAACTTTGCATTTCCTTGGGCTTCCTTGGTTGCTCCAGATGTGCCCTGACTCGCAACCAAGTGGTGAGTCCCACAAATATTGCTGGTCTGCACCGAAGCATCTTTCTCGTTTCTGCGTGGGTTGCTGTTACCAAGGCTTGTTGTGTCCAATCCGGGCACCGACACTGTAGGACTCAACATCCTTTGTTGGACAGCTCGAATCCAGCTCCTGGTCATCCTCAACGCCTCCTGGTCCTCGTGGCTGAAGAGTCAAGCATCACCTCTTTCACCTGAAATCACCCGACTTCGGTGGGCATCTGCTCATTGCCTTCCTGGTCACTGGCTAGTGACCCAGACTCTGTCCCCTCTGCTTTCAGGTTCTTCTTATCTTCGATCCAGGCTTGGATCTCTTTAGACACTTTGCATCTTCACGGCAGCATCACTTCTTCGCCAGCTCCCATTGAAATCAACGACTCAACCCGACGCCAAAAGACACCTATCCACCCGGCTTCCCTGGGTGAGCTAACACAAGTACTCTGGTGCTCCCGTGGGTGCTAGCCCTAGAACTTCCTAAGTCCAAAAGGGTTTGGTCCTGACTCATTTCTAAGTGTCCCTAATCTTTAAAAATCTAACTGGGATTTTTCCCATAGAAACTAACGGGAGCTCGCGGCTGTGTTAACACACTGCACACGGCCCCCGTGGGTCCCCTGTGTCACTACCTTGGGTGGTTCCTTGGGGTCCCAGTAATTCTACAGGCTCTAGGCCTTGTGTCTAGTTAAGTCATGGTTCTTATACCACTATTTTAGTATATGGTTTGGCTCACCCCTAGTGTATTTGTGCTATTTTACTGTGATTATTGAAGTGTATCTTATGTGTTTTGACCTCTAGTCTAATAAAGAGACTAGCAGGGTGTGTTTAGAAATAAATACATATATTTTATAAATATACCTGGTGTGGATATCTTTCATTTAGTGACTCAAGAGATTATAGACTGGTAAAACAAGCTGCTTTACATTCCTTCAAGACTTAGCCTGAAGGCTGCTCTCCATAGCTACCACTAGGATAGCTTTCAATAAAGGTTGTCTTTAACCTACAACCAATAAGGGGTTGTTTGGACTGATACAAAGTGCCCACTATAACTAGTGGACAGCATATATCAGGCCAACTTCTCACAGTCGGTACCTATGGAGATCGGTAAATTGTGGATCGCAGGAGGTTAAGCAGCAGAGGCCAGGGGGCAGATTTATGACGACTGGCGCATCCCTGCATATCAGCAGGGATGCGCCAGTTATTATGCGCCACAGCTGCGCCACCATGGATGCGCCACATTTATAATGCGGCGCACCATGGGGCAAAAACGGCACAGATGCGTGACGCATCTGTGCCGAAAAGTGGCGCATTGCTGGAGTTGCGTCGCAAGCGCGACGCAGCTCCAGCAATGATCTGGGGGGCCCTATCTGTACAATGCTGCGTCAATCCTTACGCCTGCTTCAAGCAGGCGCAGGGTTTTGACGCAGCATGTGCCTAAAAGTGACTGAGTGAAATCTTGTAGATTTCACTCAGCCACTTTTAGGAGGCGTTCCTGCACCGGAACGCCCCCACCTGCCCTGGAACGCCTACATGTGGCGCAGGGCTTTACAACGTGACGCATCTGGGAGAGGCGTCACGTTTGTAAATACCCCGCACCATGGCGCAGGATTTGCGCTGCTGCTGCGTCACAAAAGTGACGCAACGGCGGCGTAAATGAGGCGCAAGTGCAACATAATCTGCCCCCAGGTTTTTTACCTGTAAAGTCAGCACCTCTGGCCGTTAGGCCACGTCTGATCTTTGTCTATAGTTTGGTTGCTATGTGTTTGCTGTGGTTTGTGTTAGTAGGGTTTGTTTACTATAGCCTCTCAATATAAAGTACCTTCAGACAGGCCCACCTCCCATAGAGCTGGGCGCACATTTGTTTATATTCGTGAGTGGCGTATGCAGCGTGCATAAGTGCTTCCCTGTCTGTGAATAACCCTGGCCTCTTTTGTGAAATGTGAAATGCGCTTCAGTCGTACCTGCTCTCATTACTCAGTGGGACGGGATTGCTTTATTTACATGAGATGAAAGGCGTATTCAGAGCTTCCGGTTTACTTTGTACCGGTGACATTCAGGTTTGGTCTCTGCATGGCATTTCATGTGACTTCTTGTTACTGGCGAGGTGCAAAGGACTTGAACACTTGTGTCTACTGCACCTGTAACATTTCTGGTACGAAAAGACATATGTTCCGCTGCATCGAGGCACCTTCTCAATTCAAACGGATTAGGCTTAGGTCGGCACCTCCGGACTCTTCAAACTTTACAAAAATAGATACCTGTACCCCCCCTCCCCGAGGGACGGCATTCTGATTCATAACTTGACCACTTGTTAAACCATGTGATCTTTGACAAATTAAAATATCCGTTTCTGACTCTATTGCCGTCCCTGCCTAAAGTGATATATATATATATATATATATATATATACATATATATATATTAACTACTGGCGGTCGCCAGTAGATAGTTATAGTTAGGACCGTGTTTCCATAGGAAATCCGCAACATTCTATTTTGAATAACTTTGGCGCCGATTGACGAATCCTCGCGAAATTCTCAAAATAGGTGGGGCGCTCCGCTCCGCTCCTACCGTAAAAGTCTCGGGGGGATTCGTCAAGCGGGGACTAAGAAAAAGGGGGGGTCCCAAAACGTGTTTTCCCCATGCATTTTTCCATAGGACCTTTAGTCCAAGCTACAGCCCCAACGGCTGAACAGAATTACTTGAAATTTGGCAGAGAGGTAGTCCTCAGGTCAGGGATGTGCCTTTTGCAGGTCTGGTGTAAATCTGGTCAGTATTTCCTGAGAAAATAGCATTTAAATCAATATATATATCTATAGGAGCGCTCCGAGCGCGTACGGTAAGCTTACCGTACGCGCTCGCTGCCGTGCGCGAGCTTAATTCTGATTGGTGGTTACATGACTGTAAACATTCGAATCGGTCGAAATCAGGAAGTGTCGGCCGCCATTTTGTGTGTCTCACACTGATAAACAAAGGTGGAGAATGTGAAAAGGGGGCAACGAAGAGAGTTGCAGACCCCCTAGCGTTTGTCAGGGGGTCCAAGAAGGTCCCAAAAGTATGAAAAATACATTTTAATTTTTTTTACAAAAATCGCGGGGTGCGCGTACGGTAAGCTTACCGTACGCGCACGGCAGAAAAAAATAAATAAAAAAAATAGAAGTAAAAATCAAATTCAAGTGTTTAGATATTAGGGGGCTCTAAAAAGAGCCGTTGTGTTTATGAAGTGTTTTTTTGGTGGTACCTACAATTAAGTACCGATGCAGAGTCTAAAGTTCAAGAGGACGACTCTGTTGCCTTCATCAGTGAAATGTACACCGTCTCCTCTATAAATGCCTTGCATGTTGTAACGCAAGTTGTTGTGGTATATAGAACCCATACCATAGTCTCTGAGGAAAGCAGAAATAGATTTGTTGACGTGCTTTCTTGCTTTGTCAATCTGTGGACAAAATTGGTTGGACCAGTTCCACTTTTGCCTTTGGAATATATTAGAATATATAAAGGCAGATTGAGGAAAAAGTGACATCAATTGCACAAAGGTGTCCATAATAAGCATTTCCAGACCTACCCCAGTTAAAGTGCCTAGGTCATTTCCACCACAGTGCACAATAATAAGGTTAGGCTGTGGGAGATGTAGAAAGGTTTTCACCAAAGGCATTGATTGGTGCCACTTTAACCCTCTCTGACCAATCCATTTAATGTCTACATTTGGCAAAGCAAGGTCTCTCACCATACCTCTTTTTTCTGCATACGTTTCACTCCAGAAGACATAGCTGTGACCTACAATCCACACTGTGAACATCTTTCAAGGAGATCTGGATGCACTCAGGAGGTGTCTTTCAGTAGAATGGCAATATGAAATGAAAGACAGTTGTAAAATGGAGGCATACATATTTTTTTTTAATAAAAAGAACTCATTGACTGATTCAAACCATTTTACAGTTAAAACTAGGCTGTATGTGTACATTTTTAGAAGCATGTTTTGTATTGGTTCAGAAAATTGTGTTCCCATAGAAGATTAATTTGGATTTGCTGTTAGGTTTGACAGGTAAAGCACTCTTGCTCTTTGGAATAGAAACATTGTGTGCTGAACTTCTGACCTCTCTGCTCACACCAGTGTTCCATGAGCTGTTGCTATGGTAGCAGGCAGAAGTCAAGTTGGGGGAAGGGTTCATTTGGAAAAGGGTTGAAGTTTTCAACCAATAGAAATGTGTGATTTCATTTGAAAAAATGTGGGAAGCACTGAGATTTGTAATTAACATGTATATGTGTGAAAAAAGAGAGGGAAACATTGCCATTTACTGGTTCTGGTGAGGGGAGAGAGGTGTACAGCTCTGAGATTCTGACTCTGATAATCTGCTGTTTGAGTGCCACATTTCTTACTCATTGGCTGATTCAAACCATTTTACAGTTAAAACTAGGCTGTATGTGTACATTTTTAGAAGCATGTTTTGTATTGGTTCAGAAAATTGTGTTCCCATAGAAGATTAATTTGGATTTGCTCTTAGGTTTGACAGGTGAAGCACTCTTGCTCTTTGGAATAGAAACATTGTGTGCTGAACTTCTGACCTCTCTGCTCACACCAGTGTTCCATGAGCTGTTGCTATGGTAGCAGGCAGAAGTCAAGTTGGGGGAAGGGTTCATTTGGAAAAGGGTTGAAGTTTTCAACCAATAGAAATGTGTGATTTCATTTGAAAAAATGTGGGAAGCACTGAGATTTGTAATTAACATGTATATGTGTGAAAAAAGAGAGGGAAAGATTGCCATTTACTGGTTCTGGTGAGAGGAGAGAGGTGTACAGCTCTGAGATTCTGACTCTGATAATCTGCTGTTTGAGTGCCACATTTCTTTCTCAACTAACTAATTTTAAAGGTGAGATATGAGTTTGAGAGGGGATGTATGTGGTAATTTTTTATATAAATATTAGAATTGCGATTCTTCTTTAAAAGTTGTGTTTTACATTTTGTGGTTTGGGAGATATTTAACTGTCTTGAACTTGTAAAATATTATGGAGTATGTTTTCACCATAAGTTAAGGTGTACTGGTATCACTGAGGAATACTGTTTTGTGCCTAGAATCAAACCATGAGTCTGTGTGCACACAGGAATTGTTGTCAGAGATTTTAATAGTGTTGGTCCGGTTCTGTAAGAATGGCATTTGTAGGAAAGGGTCAGCTTTTTTTTTGTAAATATGATGGTTTCCATTCAGCATAAATCAGTAAAACACAAATGGGAGGCAAATGCTAACACATTTTAAATTGATATAGTAGATTTTGCTTCTAATCATGCAATTGCTGAGCTTGGTCCTACATATACAAAACTCCAATTAACCCTTGCCACACATGTACTTTTACATACATTACTACAATGTTTATGCTGTTATGGATGCATGCATGCATATGCCTCTTGTAACTGAAAATACACAGTCTGCAGAAGCACACTCTTAGCACACACCCAGCTGTTTATCCTTTAGAATCATGCTTAGTATTTACAAGTGAGTGGTGTTTCAGGTATCAGTGAGTAACGCTAATACATTCAACATCACTAAGGTTGATTTCCTTGGCTGGAGTGTAGTCAGTCACCCAGGTTACACATGTTCATGGTCTCAAAGAGCTGTTTGGACATGTGCTCTTTTCTGTTTCTGAAAACTGTAATGAAAATGTGTCAGACTGTTAGAGTACTTATCACTTGCAAAAAAAACAGTAGTAAGTGTGCTTTCAAATTGGCAATCAAATTTCGTTTTCTGCCTAGAATCACACCATGAGTCTGTGTGCACATAGGAATTGTTATCAGAGATTTATTTCGTGTTACTCTGGTTCTTTTAGAATTGCATTGGTAGGAAAGGGGATGTTTTAATTGTTGTCAGAGATTTTATTTGTGTTGGTCCGGGTCTGTAAGAATGGCATTTGTAGGAAAGGGTCAGCTTTTTTTTGGAACTGTGATGGTTTCCATTCAGCATAAATCAGTATCACACAAATGGGAGGAAAATGATAACACATTTGAAATAGATATAGTAGATTTTGCTACTAAACCTGGAATGGGTGAGGTTGGTCCTACATATACAAAACTCCAATTAACCCTTGCCACACATGTACTTTTACATACATTACTACAATGTTTATGCTGTTATGGATGCATGCATGCATATGTCTCTTGTAACTGAAAATACACAGTCTGCAGAAGCAGACTCTTAGCACACACCCAGCTGTTTATCCTGTAGAATCATGCTTAGTATTCACAAGTAAGTGGTGTTTCAGGTAGCAGTGAGTAACACTAATACATTCAACATCACTAAGGCTGATTTCGTTTGCTGGAGTGTAGTCAGTCACCCAGGTTACACATGTTCATGGTCTCAAAGAGCTGTTTGCACATGTGCTCTTTTTTGTTTCTGAAAACTGTAATGAACATGTGTCAGACTGTTAGAGTACTTATCACTTGCAAAAAAAAACAGTAGTAAGGGTGCTTTCAAATTGGCAATCAAATTTCGTTTTCTGCCTAGAATCACACCATGAGTCTGTGAGCACACAGGAATTGTTGTCAGAGATTTATTTCGTGTCACTCTGGTTCTTTTAGAATTGCATTCGTAGGAAATGGGAAGCTTGTTTTCTGGAAATGTGATGGTTAGCATTCAGCCCAAATCAGTATCTCAAATGAGAGGCAAATGCTAACATATTTGAAATCAACATGGTAGATTTTCCTTCCACTCGTGCAATGGCTCATGTAGTTGCTACATGCTAAAAACTCATATTAACCCTTAACACACATGTAGTCTTACATACATGTTTACAGTGTTTACGCAGTTATGTAAGGGTCCATGCAGATCTCTCTTGCACCTGACAGTAGACAGTCCCCAGAACCACACTCTTAGCAGAGAGCTAGCTGTTTCTCCTGTACAGTCATGCTTACTAATCAGCACTGTGTGGTGTTTTAGGTAGGAGTGAGTAACGCTAATGCATTGAACATCACCAAGGCTCATTACCTTTGCTGGAGTGTAGTCAGTCACCCAGGTTACACATGTTCATGGTCTCAAAAAGCTGTTTGGACATGTGCTCTTTTCTGCCTCTCTAAACTATAAGGAAAATGTGTCAGACTGTTAGAGTAATTATCACTTGCTCTACCACAGTAGTAAGTGTGATTTCAAATTGTCAATCAAATTTCGTTTTCTGCCTAGAATCACACCACGAGTCTGTGTGCACACAGGAATTGTTGTCAGAGATTTAATTCGTATTACTCTGGTTCTTTTAGAATTGCATTCGTAGGAAAGGGGAAGCTTGTTTTCATGAAGTGTGTTGGTTAGCATTCAGCCCAAATCAGTATCTCTCAAATGAGAGGCAAATGCTAACATATTTGAAATCAACATGGTAGATTTTCCTTCCACTCATGCAATGGGTCATCTAGTTCCCACATGTTCAAAACTCAAATTAACCCTTATCACACATGTACTCTTACATATATCTATCTAGTGATGAGGCAGTTGTGCAAGCGTCAATGCAATGTCTGTCGCACCTCACAATAAACAGTCTCCAGAAGTACACTCTTAGCACACAGCCAGCAGCTTCTCATTCACAGTTATGCTTACTAATCAGCACAGTGTGGTGTTTCAGTTTGGAGTGAGTGACACTAATACATTCAACATCACCAAGGCTCATTTCCTTTGCTGGAGTGTAGTCACTTACCCAGGTTACACCGGGTCATAGTCTCAAGTAGCTGTTAGGACATGTTCTTTTTTCTGCTTCTGAAAACTATAAGTTAAATGTGTCAGACTGTTATAGTAATTATTACTTGCAAAAAAACAGTAGTAAGTGTGCTTTTGAATTGCAAATCAAATATCGTTTTCTGCCTAGAATCACACCAAGAGTCTGTGTGCACACAGGAATTGTTCTTAGAGATTTAATTTGTGTTGGTTTTATTGTGTTTTTCACTTGTAGGAAAGGGGTAGATAGTATTATAAGGTTTGAAAAAATCATAAAAATATAGTAATATATTTAAATTACATAAAGGTATTATTTTAGTTTAGTTCCTGCAGGTATTGCTGCAGAGCAGTGAAGCAAATTTAAGATGCCTATAAAATCAAGAAAGAGAAAAGAACAGAAAAAACATGTATATTTGAAGACAACTGGAGGACCCAAGTTAGTTGAAGATGCTCATGTTGGAAAAAAGAAAAAGTCTTCTGGTAAGCAGACAAAGGAATTCTTTAAAAATATCTTCAAAAAAAGGAAAAATTTAAAAAATGTCCCCACTGGAAAAATTGTTTCAAGTAGAAAACAACAGGACAAAAGTGAGAATTTACTAAATGCTAATGTACAATCAGAAGCAATAAAAATTGACTTAAAAAGAAAAACAGCATTTAAAGAGATCCGTAGAAAAATGTTTCAGAGAAGAGTGATGTCCAATTCGCTAAAGGATGTGAAAAAATGTAAGAAAAAGGCGAAATTTTACAAGAGAAAAAAAGATATTGAAGCCATTGTAGCTAAGGCTTTAGAATTAAAAAGAAAACTATTCATTTTAATTTTGAACAGGATGGGTACATTAGAAAAAATGGTCAGTGTAATGAAGTCACAAAGCAAAACGAAAAGAATAGTGAAAAGAAATAACTTTTGTAAAGTGTTTTTAGGAGAATGGATGCATAGTTCAAGTACTGAACCATTTTTTAATGAAGAGAGTTATCTTCAAAGTAATAGTTTGCTGCATGCAGTTGACACCAGTGGCCGAGCTTATGAAGTGAAAGATGGTTGTTTAATGGAAAAGGAGAAAATGGTTCCAAGAAATGAGGAAGAAGTGATGGCGGATGAGGTTATAGGGAGACGTCCTAAAGCCCCAGTGGATACTTGGAATTGTAGTAGTATTTGTACTTTGCGACAGGAATCTATTGATAAATTACGTGAGTTTTTAAGAGAATATAGTAAAAAAAAGTGTTAAACAGAAGATTAAGGTGCTTCAAAGACTAGATCCATGCAGAGTGAGAGAGAATACTGGTTTGCAAGGACACTCTCTGGCTTGTCTATCTAGGAAAGTTTGTCAAAGTGTTTTTCACCATTTTAGGATGCTGGCAGTACATCATACTGAAATAAGAAAATTTGTGAGAAGATTGTATTCTGCTAAAAGTCCAGCACTAAAATTAAATGAGTTGAATAGGGCTCTGTTCCGTGGAACTGTATCAGATGTTGAGAAGGTTACTGATGAAATTCAGTTTAGTTACTTTGGTCCGGAACAAGAAAGTGCAGGTAATGACACAGTTATTGAGGAAAATGTGGAAGAGAATGTAGAACCCTCCGTAAGTAAGAAATTTGAAGATCAAATGGCAAAATTTGCTATCATCTCTAATGAAAGACCAAATATTACTTGTATTTGTTGCCGGAGAAGCCATTCTAAAATCCAAACAAGGAATGTTGATCTCTACAAAAAAAGTGAAGAAGAAGATAATTATAAGTGTAAGGATTTTGCAACATATATATTTCTTGAAAATTGTTTTGATTTGGGTGAAGATCAGCGTATTTGTAAATACTGTTATAACAAGTTAGAAGAAAATAAAATGCCAGCTAGAGCTGTACATAATAATTTAGAATTGGTTGATATTCCTGCAGAACTTAGTGATTTAAATACGTATGAGTCTATACTCATTCAATGTGTTCATCCGTTCCAGACTATAGTACGTATGGAGCCCAAAACCAGTAAATTACCTCCTTCAGATTTACAGAGAGGTTTAAAAGGAAGAGTTGTCTATTTGCCGTTGGATTTGAAAAAAAATATGGAAACTATTGATGCAGATACTTTGGAAACTGAACCATTAGTTATTCTGGTTAATGGTGTACCTACAAAGAATAAGAAAATTTGGCAGGAGCTGGTAGATGTACGGAAAGTACAAAGAGCAAATTTATATTTGAAAAGGAATAATAAATGGTATGAATCAATTTATATATATGAAGATGAAGAAGATTTACTAGGAGACACAGAAACACCAACTGGGCAAATTGAAAAAGTGGACAAGTCAAAAGAAGAAGAAATTTATGAACATTTCAGCATACATCCTCTTAATTCAAAAGAAGTTATGGCAAACACTATTGATCTGTTTCAGATGAAAAAAGCCAAAGGAACTCCCGTGAGTGTATGGGAGGAGAGCTTGGAAGCTCGTTGTTTTCCCCAGCTGTTTCCTACAGGAGAAGGTGGACGATACGATGAACGTCCAGTCCAGATTCCTGCTTCTGAGTGTTGGACTACAAGATTATATGCAGAAGATCCCAGATTTCATCAAAGTATTCCTTATTTGTTCCATCTGTTATTTGAAAGTGACTTGTCTGCACTATCTTATGCAGTAAATCACATTTT
Organism: Triturus cristatus; assembly: GCF_964204655.1. Classification (NCBI taxonomy): domain Eukaryota; kingdom Metazoa; phylum Chordata; class Amphibia; order Caudata; family Salamandridae; genus Triturus; species Triturus cristatus. The sequence continues at coordinate 123,131,493 of NC_140590.1, read as the reverse complement.
AAAAAGTGGAGTACATCTACATAATGTGTCTGCTAAGGATTTTATGAACAAAGTGCAGCAGCGAGATGATCATTTGGAATCACAATTGATCAATCTGATGGCTTGTCAGCGTGGGACAAATGAATATTGGTACCGACGCCATGGAGAATTGAAATGTATGTTACGGAATTTAGGAACTCCTACATGGTTCCTTACCCTAAGCTGTGCAGAGTACGCTTGGGATGATCTTCTGGATTTTCTTCGAGAGGCAAATTCAAACATTAAAAACATCGAATACAAGACAGCAGGAGAACTGTGCTCATAGGATCCGGTTAATGTTTGCAGATATTTCAATCATAGATTTGAGGCTATGATGTCCTTCATCTGCAATAAAAACAATCCACCTCTTGGAGAAGTTGTGGATTTCTTTTGGAGAAAAGAGTACCAAGCAAGAGGTGCTCCTCATATTCATATGCTGTTGGGGGATCAAGGATGCCCCAAAATTTGGAACAGATGCTGATGAAGCAGTTTTATCTTTCATTGAAGAATATGCAACATGTGCTATACCTAAAAGCACAGAAGAGAAAAAGTTAAAAGAGCAAGTTTTACGTTTCCAAAGTCATCGGTGTGGAAAATACTGTCGACGGAAGTTCAAGAGCAAAGATAAATTCTACACAAAATGTCGATTTGGATTTCCCAGACCTGTTCTTTCAAAAGGAAGAGTAAACAGTTTTATGTCAGCTGTGCGACATACTATTACAAGAAAATCTCCAAAAAATACGTACAACCTAAGAAGAAAAGAAGAGTCAAAATATATAAATGACTACAACCCAGTCATTTTATCCATGTGGAATGCTAACATGGATATTCAGTATGTGGCAGACAATTCTATTGCTGTTGCTCGGTATGTCACATCGTACATCACTAAATCTGAGAAAACGGAATTGAAGGAAATGTGGGAAGAGATTTCTCATGAGAAAACTGTCAGTAAGAAGCTATACAGTTTCAGTTTAAAGATGTTATTGCATCGAGAACTTGGATCCTACGAATGCTCAGATAGGTTATCATCTGCAAGTCTGTACTCGAAATCAAGAAGAATAATTTGGGTAAGTTTAGGCCTTGCAGCAATGCGAAATCGGGTACTGAAATCTGTTGGAGAAATTGAATATTTGGCCGAGAACGACCCGGAAAGTACAGATATTTTGAAATCAAACATGTTGGACACGTATTACCCAAAAAAAAGTTGTCATCTTGAGAACATGTGTCTCTATGAAGTGCTGCAGAACTACATTTTTTCACGGAAAGCCACAGAAGACATCAGCAATGGAAAATATAAAGTCGTTGGTGAGGAAGGATGTTTGGTGAAGCAAACAAAAGGAAGTTTGATTAATCATAGGAAGCTGAGTTGCGACACTTCTGACAAAAAGGAATTTTACTACTTGCCACTTTTACAGCTGTTTAAACCATGGCGTACAGAGGACGAACTACTTGGCGAATTTCAAAGCTATGAGGATTCATTTAATGCATGTAAAGATACGATTGAATGCAGTACTTTCATAAATTATGTCCAAATGTTAAATGAAGAAATTGAACAGGAAGCAACAATTGCAGCTGAAGTAGCTAGAGACAGTTCTCAAGACAGCCAAAGTTCTGGAACGCTCAGTCAAGATCCCCTAGGACAACCAATCGTAGAAAATGAAGCTGCAATAGCCATGAATGAAGTGGAAACAGCTATGAATCAAGCTCAAGAAGATTTAATAGACTTACCAAATTTGGAACAACAACTGAATGAAGAACAACAACAAATTTATGAAGAAGTCAGAAAAAAATTGATCACGGATTACTACATGAAAATAAAGAGTGCACATGCACATCATTTGAACCAATCAGGATGTATGTGAGTGGACAAGCTGGAACTGGAAAAAGTTTCCTAATTAAAGTCATCAGAAGCTACCTACAGCAAAAATCAGATTCAACTTTGTCTTGTGTTGTTACTGCTCCAACTGGGTTAGCAGCATATAACATAAAAGGAATTACCTTACATCGCTTGCTAATGTTACCAGTGGAGCATGAGAACAAAATAGAATATCACAAGCTTACAGGAGAAGCATGCTTCGAAGTTTCAAGAGTGTTGAAGAAGATGCAAGTTCTCATTATTGATGTGGTAAGAATGGTATCAAACTTAATGCTTGCCTTTGTGCATTTAAGAATGCAGCAAATTCTAAAGAGAGACTATGACGTGTTATTTGGTGGAAAACATGTTTTAGTTTTTGGGGATCTTCTACAGCTTACTCCAGTTAAAGGACAACTAGTGTTTAATACTGTGACACATGAAGACACGAAGAAGTCATTAGGAAGCATTGGTAATGCAAATATTTGGTCGTTCTTTGAGTACAAAGAACTTACTACCAATATGAGGCAAGCAAACGATGAAGATTATGCAAGTATTCTGAAAGATATCAGAATTGGACTACTCACAGAAGTTGGCAGAAAAGCATTACAGAGTCGGTTGCTACATCATTTATTTCCAAAGGAAGAAATAGTTGCAGAGAAAATATACAAGAACATTGCAGAAAATAATACTGTAATCTGCTTAATGCCAACACTATGTGAATGCTCGATATTCAATGAGGAACTTTTGAAATTTGAAAAGGAAGAGATTAAGAAAATGGAAGCAGTGGACAAAATTCAGCATGAAGGAATTACTACTACATTAACAGGCAAACTGAAAAATAAATTGGATTCTCTAGAGAAGAACATTTCGAAAACAGCTGGATTAGAAAAAAATCTATATCTTTGCATGAACTGTCGAGTATTTTTAAGGAGAAATTTGGATGTTGAAAAAGGTTTAGTGAATGGAGCTATGGGTAAAGTTTTGGGTTTTGTGAAGTACCAGAAAAAAGATGGGATTGAATTTTTAAAAATAAAATTTGATCAGATAGAAGAGGTTAAAGAGTTTAGTCGTTGTTCAGTCCGTTTTTTGCTTGTAAAAGACTTATATGTACGTAGGAAGCAGTTTCCGTTTTCTCTAGCATATGCAGTAACTATTCACAAGTCTCAAGGATTAACTGTAGATAGTGCTTTTGTAAACATTGGTTCTACTGTGTTCAAAGAAGGTATGGCATATGTTGCTTTGTCACGAGTGAAAACATTATCTGGTTTATTCATGATAGACTTTGATGACTCTAAAGTTAGTGCAGATGCAAATTGTGTAAAGGAGTATAATAGATTAAGAAGAACCTATGCTCCTCATTTAGGTCAGTATCCTGTGTTGGAAAAACGTGTTGCTTCTCGGAAAAGGAGATTTGAGAATATCTGTAATGAGGATGTAGAGAAGAGAAAACAAAAAGAGAGTCATGTGATTGCAAGCAAAAAGAAAAAGGACAATGTTGAAGAGGTTGTTGGTTGTCATTTTGAAAATAGCTCTGGTGTCAACTGCTACGCTAATGTAGTGCTAAATGTTGTATTTTATCTTGAAAGTTTGCAAGAGCAGATAATAGTAAATCATGAAAAAAGATTCTGTTCTGTGCTAAGTCTCCTTTATGAGAAGCTGAGTATTGATAAAACTAAAATAGAAAGTGCTACTGAAATTAGAAAACTTTTAGATGTATGTTCAGGACGTACACAGTTTACTCAAAATGTCCAGCAAGATGCACAGGAATTCTTGATGTATGTCCTTATGGTACTGGAAGATGAAGGCATAGATGTTGAGAATATGTTCGGTCTCTCTTATAAATGGGAATATACTTGTGAAAACTGTTTCTACACATGCAGCTCTAATGTTGAGTCAGAAAGGTTTATCTATTTAACATTGCCAGAGAGTAAATCAGTGAGTTTTAGTAAATTAGTTAAAGATGCCAATCATAGCATGGAATGCTGTGATTCTGACATGTTTTCAACGTTACTTTTAAAGAAATACGGACAGTATGTAATTTTAATGATGCAACGTTGTAGAGCTGATGGTTCAAAATTGGACACTTTAATAAAGAAGTTTATAGGACAGCAATTATCAATTTCAGGAAAAACTTTTGTTACAGTTGCAATAATTTTCCATGATGGACCTACTGTAACTTCTGGTCATTACACAGTTTCTCTTAAATGTGAAAAAGGCTGGACACTGTGTAATGATTCTCAATTGGTTTTTAAGCAACGTTTGCCTTTTGATTCAGCAAATTCCTATTTAATTTTTCTGAAACCAAAATTTTAGATAGAAATTGCAACATCTGTACAAATCATTTTTGCAATTTTATTGGATTACCATTGGAAATTTCATCAAAAAAGAATTTCAAAATTACCATTTGGCCTAAAGGAAAGGTAACAATTTGTATTGTGGACTTCTTTGACACATATTATTTTGGTGATTATGCTTATGCAACAAAAATTTTCAGACAATATTTATTGGAAATAGTTATTGTTCTTAGATGATATTTTTAAAGAATATGTTACATTTCTATGAAGGTATGTTTTAGTGAGAAGAGATTCTGGGCTTTTTTTAAACAATCTTTCAGATTGTTATTTTTTTTTGCCCGCTGTTAAGTGATGAATGCAATTGCTTTCACGATTTACAGTGAAATGCAATATATTCTGAAAACAGCAAAAAAGGGCAAAAAAATGTTTTTTAAATATGTAAATATGTGTACTGTATTCTCAAATGTATTATTAAATATTAATACTTTTTTCTTTTTTTTCAGATTGAGAAAGAAAATTTAGGAAAAAATAAACCTTTTTTCTAGCAATTTAAATAAACCATTTATTGATAAATAAGTTATTTTGTTGGTCAGGTAAGTGTGAAATTTCTGTATTTATCACACATTTAGTTTCATGCTCCCTTTTTTTCACTTCTCCTCTCTCTGCTTTTCTCATTTCCGTTGTACTCCCTCAAGGACCTTGTAGGGTGAAATTTAAAAAAAAAAAAAAAAAGAAATACGCGCACGGTAACAAAAAAATAAAAAAAAATAATTAAAAAAATTTAAAAAAAGTTGTGAGGTAAGGTTGGCTCTTAAAAGAGCCGTTGTGTTAATACAGGGACAGAGGAAAGAAAGAATGGGAATATTAACAAGGACCACAGATGTGCTGGTCTATCTTATTGTTCATTAGGGAAATACTGGTCTCCCCATGAACAATTAGACCATACCATCTGGTGCACCTCATTTGTACCCTCTGAAATCGAGGGTTCCTTTCCACAGGAGCAGAAGAGGGTGATGCTTCCACCGCAGAGGAAGTGCTCGGCTGAGCTGCCGAAGATGTACTCGGCTGAGCTTCTGCGGATGTGCTCGGGTGACTTACTGAAGGGTTTGCTTCAGTATGTCGAGCAAAAGTCCCGGGATGTACATCCCTAATGTGTCTAAACATAGAGAAATTTCCAAAGGAATACTTCTTCCTTGGATTCCCTCGAGGTAACACACAGTCACAAAGTGTGCAGGTGACTAATGGAGCTTTTACCTTTTTCTGCCCCTCTAGAAATGTGAAATATTCCCAAACAAAAGAATTCTTTTGTTTCCTCCTTCTCTGTCTGATGATGCTGCTGCCCTGCTCACTCTCAGAAGAGGACTGCTGCTCTGCCATTGTATCCCAAAGACAATTCAGCTCCTTCTCCTAGGAAATCACAAGCAGTAATGAGGGGAATGGGTGTGGTGTAGGAAGATTCTGGAACTGAAAGTAGTTTAAACCAATCAAAAGTGTTGTTTCTTGATCACATGACCAACCATACGCGCACGTTAAGCTTACCGAGCGCGTACGGTAAAAGTACGCATGCGCGTACGAAAGACACACACACGCGCGCATGCGCATTACAGGAACGCTCGTACGCTTCCGCGTAACGTGCGTGCGCACGTGCGCGTATGAAGCATGCGCTTACGCGTCGCGTAGGAAGTACGGACGCGTCCGTAAATTGCTTAAGCATGCACACACGGAGTATAAATATTACGTACGCTCAACGTACATAAAGCGAACTGTGCGCTTACGGTAAGCTTACCGTACGCGCACGGTAAAAAAATTAAAAAAATAAAAATAAAAAAAAGATAAAGGTTTGTTGAAGATATTAACTAAGTTATACAACTATATCTAACCATTTATTTAAAAAAGGTGAATCTTACTATATTGAAGAATGCATTAAATCCATGAATATATACATAGGTAGCATAGTGTTTAAAGAAAAAAGAAAAAGAAAAAAAATGATGTAAAAAACCAAGCAAATTCAATGAAAACACCATAGGTTTCACACACATTATAATTAGGAATTAGAATTTAAAAAACCATGCAAATTCACAGAAAAAACCATAGGTTTCACACACGTTATATTTAGGAATTAGCATTTAAAAAACCTTGCAAATTCACTGAAAAAACCATAGGTTTCACACACGTTATAGTTAGGAATTAGCATTTAAAAAACCTTGCAAATTCACTGAAAAAACCATAGGTTTCACACAGGTTATAGTTAGCTGGACATTTCTCTCATAAAAAAACATTGAAATTCCCCCGTTATAGTTAGTTCAGCTAACTATAACTCACGCACCCGCAATCCACTGCTGATGACGTCACATATTACATCACTCATGACATGGTCAGTGACATCACTCATGACATCACTGATGACATCTCAAATGACATCACTGATGACATCACTTATGACGACATCAATGTGATAAATTACCACATCTTCTCACACCCTTAAAAAACCTTTGATATACCAACTCAAAATTACAGAGTTCCATTCTCATATCCATAAATAATGCAATACCAATAACTGCATACCCACATATTAACTTTTAGGACTTCATACACCTCCACACACTCACCTGTAAAGTCACGCATAATTACAGTCACTCCATAAAAAAGTATCATATGAATTTATACACACACCTATATAGACACTCACACACTACCAATCATCCATAGAGGTACTCTCACACCTAGTCATTCATACAAATAATCACACTGCCATTTACTCACCTATGCAGTTATACACACTCAAGTTCCCTTGCTCACAAAAATAGTATCACAATTTTATGGTCTATTAGAATCATTGACAAAAGCACACACTCATCCATACAGTCACTGTCACAATCACACATTCTCACGGCAGTGAACAACAGCTTCAAAAGGAGCTTGAAGATGTTCTGATGGATACACCAACAGAAGACCATGAAAGCCATAAGCGATCTCTGGAACAGTCACTTGGTGATGGGGACCATGCAACCTCTGACTCCTTTGATGAAGCCTCTTCAGCATCTTCCTCTATTAACCCAGCTTTAACATTAGGTCTGCAGAAACAAGGTATGGGCCTTGTAGTGATGCCATCGCAAGAAGGAAGCGGTGCAGATTGTCGACCATGCCTGAACCAGCCAAGTCCGCGCCGGCTCCCAAGAAGGGCTCCAAGAAAACAGAAATGTACTGAATTGTGTGTTTTTACCTGACAAGCACTTCCCCCTGAGCACTCCCCAGCCCTTCTTGCTTTGGGATTCCCCGCGCAGCCGAGCTAAGGGCTGACGCGGGTCTGAAATCTCTTGCCGCCTTTCCGACACTCAACTCTGGCCACGCCCACAGCCGTGAGGCCACGCCCCCCGAATCCTCTACATAAGGCGCGCTGAAGCCAGAGCCCGCAGTAGAAGATACTAACTCCTGAGGCGAATAGCCGGGAGCACGCTCGCATTTAAAAAAACCGAATTGTATTGAATTGTGTGTTTTTACCTGACAAGCACTTCACCCCTGAGCACTCCCCAGCCCTTCCTGCTTTGGGATTCCCCGCGCAACCGAGCTAAGGGCTGACGCGGGTCTGAAATCTCTTGCCGCCTTTCCGCCACTCAACTCTGGCCACGCCCACAGCCGTGAGGCCACGCCCCCCTCCCCATAAAACCATGTGCCACCCCCGGACGCGCAGCGGACGTGCGCTGCGGGCGCGCCGCCAGCGCGCCGAAGGCGCGCCAAAGGCAAGCCAGTCTGCGCCCGTCCGCGGCCGGACGGGGACAGGGGCCACCCCCCCTGTCCTCCGTCCCATGAGTCAATATAACCCAGCTGATCTTCTCAAACATAATCCCCCCAGGGAAGCTCGCTGCCTCCACCGCTACCACCCCCTAAGCCTCCCATCCTTCTGCCAATCCTGCAACGCCAGACTAAACAGCACTCAGCAGACATCGGACCAGCAAAATTACTCCTTACTACTTTTAAACTGTAGATCTCTGCCAAAACATAGTGCAGATATCTCCCTATTAATAGAAGACCGGGCACCTGACGCCATCTTCCTAACTCAGACTTGGCTGACTCCGGATTGTGACCCCGATGTGATCCAAGCACTACCTCCTGGCTCCAAGATATCACGCAGAGATCGCACGCAAGGTAAGGGAGGAGGCATTGCAATTATTCATAAATCCCAGTATCATTGTCACTGTACCCCAGACCCATTTCAGGACTGCGAAAGCATGGCTTTCTGCCTGAAATTCACCCCCAATGACAGTCTAACAGGAGCCCTCGTGTATCGTCCCCCAGGCTCACTTAACGACTTTCACTCCCTACTCCCTCCACTAGCAGCAGAATACGTAATGTCATCCTCCAACTTTACGATTCTTGGAGACCTCAACATGCACTTTGATAACATCAATGACGGTACCACTAGGGAGCTAGTCGGAAGCCTGGCTGCGATTCAACTGGAGCAACTAATCCAGTCCCCTACCCACGACAAGGGCCACCTGCTTGACCCTGTCTTCACTAATTGCCCCAACCTTTCGGTCGGCACCATCACACATCTCCCCTGGACCGACCACTTTCTTATCCCCCTTGACTGGAAGATCCACAAATTCACTCCCCCCATTCCTACACCACGTAAAATGAGGAAATGGTCTAAGCTTCCACTGGAACAATGGTCAAATCTACTATCTGCCACAAAGCCATCTCTATCCCAAGACCCCATACTTGACAATAGCAAAGTCCACAAATGGATCCAGGACTCCATCGACTCCATTCTCCCCATGAGGAGAACCATTCTAAAAAGAGCGCGAGCAACCGCTCCGTGGTATTCAGATGAGCTTAGGAAGAAAAAACAGCAGTGTAGACAACTTGAAAGAAAATGGCGCATGGGATACGACCCCGTCGAAAAAATCAGGTATAGAGAAGCCATCAGGACCTATAAACTGGAAATCAATACAGCCCAATCCACCTACTTTAGAGAGAAGATTATGTCCGCCATGTCTAAACCAAAAGAAATCTATCAAATAGTTAAGAGCCTTTCCAAGATCTCCGCCCCGGCCGTCCCAGCCGAAAACCCCATAGATAGATGCAACGAGTTAGCTGAATTCTTTTACCAAAAAATAAATAAAATCTATTCGTCATCCTCAACCCCTGCACCTAAACCCACAGCCACTGAACCTTGTTCTCCAACGCTGAATGAATCCACCGCGCACGCAACGCTAAACAAATTCCCACTAATGGACTCAGACTCACTCCAATCCCTGGCCTCACAAATAAAGTCTGGCTCCCCCCGCAACCCTGCACCCCCCACGTACGATGAACATGGTTAGCCAAGTCATCTTCCCCACTATCTTGGAACTCCTCAACAGCTCCATACTAAAGGGAGTAGTGCCCCCAACCTGGAAACAGGCGATAGTGAGAGCACTACTCAAAAAACCTACCCTCAACCCGAATGACCCAAATAACTATCGTCCCATCTCCCTGCTACCCTGGACAGCCCAAATTTTGGAGAAACATATTAACATTCACCTCACTAAATTCCTTGAAGAGAACCGGCTACTGGATTCCACCCAGACCGGATTCCGTCCCAAACACGGCACAGAAACAGCCCTCTTAGCCGTGACGGAGGAATCCAGGAGGATCCTGGACCAAGGGGGATCAGTGGCAGTGGTCCTCCTGGACTTAAGCGCCGCGTTTGACACTGTCTGCCACAAAACCCTTCTTTGCCGGCTATCCCATCTGGGACTCGCCGGGGCCGCCCTTGACTGGCTAAGCTCCTTTTTGAGCGGAAGGACTTTCCAGGTCTTCGACGGCGACTCCTGCTCCACCAGTAGATCCCTGGATTGTGGGGTACCCCAGGGCTCCTCCCTAAGCCCCACGCTGTTCAATGTGTACATGAGACCGCTGGCTGAGGTTGTCCGCCAATATGGTATCAAAATCATTTCATATGCGGACGACACCCAGCTGGTGGTCTCCCTGGCACAGAAGAACAGCGGGCCCCCTCGGGACAACCTAGCGGCCTGCATGGAAGAGGTGAGGAAATGGATGACAGCATCCTCATTAAAATTAAACGGGGATAAAACCGAGGTCATGCTCCTCGGCCCCTCCACCCTCACTGACTTCGACCGGCTATGGCCCCCTAGTTTAGGCCCACCACCTACCCCGAAGGAGAATATCAAAAGCCTGGGAGTGTGGCTCGACAACTCACTCACTCTAAACACCCAGGCCACCAAAACTTCAGCAACTTGTTTCGGTATCATCCGGATGCTGAAGAAAATTCTGCCTCTCCTACCTTTCGAAGCCCAACAGGTGGTTATTCAGGGCCTCATCCAGTCCCGGATAGACTTCAACAACGCTCTTTATCTGGGAGCCCCTGAATACGTGCTGCAAAAACTACAGCGAATCCAGAACTGTGCTGCACGTACGCTACTTAAGATACCGAGAAGAGAATCTGCCAAAACGGGAATTCGATCACTCCATTGGCTCCCGGTGAGGGAAAGAATAAAATACAAAACCCTATGCATATCCCATCAAGCATTTCACAGAGCAAACCCAGAGATCAATCATTCTCTTCTCACTCCCTACCTCCCCGGGAAACTACTGCGCTCAACTAACGCATTTCTAGCCACAGTACCTAGAATTAAGAGGTCAAGAGCAGGAGGCAGGGCCTTCACCCTCAACGCCGCCAAATTATGGAACTCACTTCCCCTCTCCCTTAGATCCAATCCCATCCTCCCTTCCTTCCGCAAGGAATTAAAAACTTTCTTGTTCAGGAACTAATTCCCCACTTGTCTCCCTTAGCTAGTCCCTCAGTGAACCGGTTTTTCTACTCAGCGCTTGGACGCCTTAGGGCAGCAGTCGCGCTTTATAAATCCCCTTTCATTTCATTTCATTCATTCATTCATTTCATATACTCTTACACACATATATACTGCCTTTCACATATGTAGTTAGTCACAAATGTACCGCTGAGATATACATTCAATCAATAACACAGCCATACATACACTCACTCAACCATACAGTCCATCACAGATGCACTTTTAAAAACATCCACTCATAGAATCACACACTCACTCATCTATGCACAGAGTCACACACACCTTACCCACACAAACACTCAGGAACTCATACAGATACTGAGACAAGAAATCAATAACTCATATAGACACTTATATAGCTATTCACAAAACCATGCCGCCACTTATACACCAACACACAGACACATACAAACATTTATACAGTTTAGTCACTAGTCTAAAGTAAGATGCAGTTAATCGAATCACTTATCGAGTCAGTTACGCAACACAGAAAATCATCCCTTTACACACTTATACACCCACTCATACTTTAACAGGCCTTTCCCTATATATATAAAAGATATTGAAAATGTTAAGAAAATCACACATTCACTGGATGACGTCATCAGTGATGTCATCAGTGATGTCATTTGAGATGTCATCAGTGATGTCATGAGTGATGTCACTGACCATGTCATGAGTGATGTAATATGTGACATCATCAGCAGTGGATTGCGGGTGCGCGAGTTATAGTTAGCTGAACTAACTATAACGGGGGAATTTCAATGGTTTTTTACGAGAGAAATGTCCAGCTAACTATAACGTGTGTGAAACCTATGGTTTTTTCAGTGAATATATATATATATATATATATATATGTATATATATATATATATATATATATATATTTTAGCTTTAATGATCTTACAAATTTAAAGACATCAACTCGTGTCTTGACATAATCAAAATCCGCTGGTGGACAATACGATAATCCTAATCCAAGGATGTGTGTTTCCTTCTTGGTCAGTACAATGTTTGTCATGTTGATTATTGGAGTTTCTTTATCAATTAAGTCATTCATTATTAATTGTTGCTCTTTCCTTTGCCAAAGTTTTGCCCCCTTGCGCCTTTGTTGCCTCTGCCTCTTCCTCTTCGTGTTCCCTCGCTGGTCTGAGGCGGTCGTGGGCGGAGATTGAATCTCCTTTCCTGTTCTAAAAAACTAAATTCAAACTACAAGTCTTTTTTCCAACTCACTGCATTTGTAGTCACATCACGTGACATGTCACGAGCACAAATTTGTATAATGGTCGGTTCAAACTTGTAACGATTGTTGGTGATCAAGCCTGCAGGACAGGCGAAACGCGTTCAATCGGCTGACTGACATTAAAAGCAATTGAGCCAGTACAAGGCGTCGTCATCCTTGGGTTTGTTTCAAGGTGTGTGGTAATATATATATATATATATATATATATATATATATCCCAACTTGTAAACAGATAAAACGCACTCTCAGGAGATAACGCCAAGATACAGTTTAATCAGTTACGTGTTTCGACAGCAAGGCTGTCTTGTTCACACAGTGTACAATAAAGTTTTGAAACCATAAGTAGCCTGGTAGTTGACATAAAAGAAGTGAATGCTGGTACATTATGTCAAACATGACGGCCATATTGGAAGTGTAAAAGTACATATGGTCGTAATTATAATTTCTCTTTACAATTGTAATCAACGGTATGTATATTTTGGATTTACAAGTTATTAGCGTAAAAAGAAATATAGAGATTACTGCTCATCACAGATTTCAATATTCGAGTGACGATATACACACGTTGTGTTAACCTGATCTGATTCATAGATATATACCTAATAGTGGTGGTATTTTGACATAAATTAAACCAATGATACAAATTTATGCACCTAATAGTGGTGTAATAAGTTGATACGTATAATGTGAAGCACCATAGTGGTTAACCCTATTGAATTCAATATCAAATCATTTCAATTAGTATCTGGTTTCCATGTTCAGACCCAAGGTCGATATATTCTCTATTTTTCTCTAAATTATATACATATCCAAAAATGTAAAACAACCATAATTACATTGAATCTCAGATTGAATACACATCTAATAGATAATGTGTCAACATAGGTAAACAATTAGTGCAAATATATGTATAGTATGTTGATGCATTTGATTAATATACCAAAGTGGTAATGAGTTCGATCCTGAGGTAGATGTGTATATTTTAAAAAAAATTGAGATTTGCGCACCCAGCGCGAATTTCGGCTGAAATTTTTTAAAAATGAAGTGCGGGCTCCCACGCTTCGTTTAATTAAAGCTCCTGGGTGGGCCAGGTCCCGGGGGCAATGTTTATATTAAAATGGGGGCCCAAAGGGGCCACGGGGACCGCCACTCCTCGGGGCTTTTCAAAAATATTTGGGGGGGCTCCTCCAGACCACGTGATTGCAGAGCCTCTCCACTCAATAGAGTCCTGCTGGAAGCAGGGAGAGATGGAGAGATGCGTGCAGTGGGGGAGACGGTGGAGCCCGGGCGGCAAGAAGGTGAGCCGCACACAGACCCCAGCCTCTTCCGGCGGTGGTGGAGGGTGCCTCTCCTTTCTGGCCTGAGCTTGGACTTCAGGGAGGGTTCGGGGAGTCGGGTGAGGGCTCAGTGCCGGCTGAGGTCCACTCCAGCCAGTGCCAAGTTGAGAACACTTCTTCCATCCAATTAGAGCCAGGTCTGCAGGAGAGTGCTCGGAGTGCCGACGAAGGGTACCTCAGTCTCCCCTCCAACTAGAGCCGGGGCTGCAGGTGGAGGGGCATGGTGCGGGCTGTGAACAGTGGCCCCTCCTCCAACCAGTGCCAGGGCTGCAGGGGGCAGAGCGGGGGCTGCTGGAGGGATCGGTGTGGGCTGACGCTCCGCTCCCCTCTATCTGGAGCTGGAGCGACAGGAAAGGGCCTCGGTGCGGGCGGAGGTCTCGAGGTGCGGCCTGAGGGCAGCGCACCATTCCAGCCAGTGCCGGATGAGCTGCAGGACAGTGTCGGGTGTGTCTGAGGGCACCCAATCCCTTTTGTGTATCGGAACCGGGGCTGCAAGAGAGGGCTTAGTGCACGTTGAGGGCACAGCTTCCCTCAACCAGAGCCGGGACTGTAGGTAAGGGTTCTGGCTGCCCTTTGAGAGCTCGGGTGCAGATCAAGGGCAACGGTACCCTCCTATCTGTTGGAGCTGAGGCTTCACGAGAGGGCTCGTGATACCAGCCCAGGTGAGGAGGTGAGGGCTCAGCATATCGCCCAAGGGCTCTGAGTGCAGACCGAGGAGGTGCAGGCCCCCCTGCTAATTTTTGCCCCCGTTCATTTTTCTCCGTGACTTCTCTCCTTGATTTCTTCTGTCAGGTCTGTCCTCTGTCCCCAAGTTTCACTCTTTCTTCTCCCTTTTCTCACAACTCTTGCCTCCTCCCATATTTCTCCTCTTCTCTCATTTTGCTCCTTGTCTTCTCCCCTTCCTATTGTATCTTGTTTTGTGTGTCCCAGCTCACTCCGCTCCGTTCTCTTTTGTCTTTGTTCTGCCTTGCTCCTTAAACCCCTTCCATTCTCTTTTTACTCCTTCCCATTTCTGTTTCTTTCTGTTCTGAATACAACACCCCTGACACCACTCACCCACCTTCTTTGCATTTTCTGAACAGACTGCATACAGACATGCACGCACACCTGCATTCTCACACACACCCTGATGCACACACTGTTCCTCTTCGCTCCCCGCTCCTTTTTCTTCTGTCAAAAACTGGCTTTATCTTTGTCTGCTGTCTGCCCCTTATGTCTCTTCTCTTCCATTTTTTTCCAAAATATTTTGGCGCTGTTCTTTCGTCCCAGTGGTCTAAAAGGATGATGGCTAAGGACCATAGATTATGCAAATGTGGAACCTCTCTCTCCCCCATCTGTCTGCTTGTCTCGCTCATACATGTTCTTTCCTTCTCTTCTCTTTTCATTTCTCTCTCGTAAAGTTCTCTCTGAGCCTTTCTCTTTTCTTCTCTTTTCCCTCTATCTCTCGTAGAGTTGTCTCTGAGCCTTTCTCTTTTCCCTCTATCCTTCTGCGCCTTTCTCGTTCCTCTTTTCTCGTGCACTCTATCCTTTCTGTGCTGTTCTCACTTTTCCGTTTTCTTTTTATGACCTTCTCTATTTTTGTCCCTTTGACCGGTTATTCTCTTTTCATTCCTCTCACTACCCTCTTCTCTTTCTAGCGTTCACACTCATGTGCACTCTCGTATACACAGCTCCCAATCACAAACTACGTTCGCTCACTGTGGCAAACTTTTTCTGTTGCATTCAGAATTACTCCTGCACGCACTGCGATCTTCTGATCAGCCACAGATCAATACGTTTTAAGGCATAGGCAAAGTGAGCAATTGCCCACAGATCACCTTTTAAGCGCCCCCCCCCTTCCAAAGTGATCTACTTATAATCTCACCTTTGTCTGATTCACTATCTCAAACTCTCCACTATCCATTACATCTTAAGAATCTTGGTGTCCCAAAGTGAAGACGTATATCAACTGTTTTTGAGACGGACTGTAATATTTTGTACTTCGTGCAGACTTTATTTAGCACAAAATGTATGATGAAATTCATGGTGGCTCTGATGAAGGGCTCCAAACTTTACTTGGCCTAGGGCCCCATAGCCTGTTATAAAGTCACTGGCAAAAGTGACCCTCCAGGATCCTGGAATACCTCGGCAAATGGCTCTCACCCCTGTGCCAGAGACTCTGCAGTAGAAGGAGGCGAGTTATAGCCAAAACAGATAGTATAATGGAGAGGTGCGGGGCAGATTATGAGGTGTGGTGCAGCGGCCAGGGCAGCTGACTTCGGAGCACACGCTTCACGGTTCGATTCCAGGTGCCGGCTTCAGCTCAGAGCCATATGTCTCTGGGCAATAGTTCACTTAATTTCCACAAGGGCTCCCAGCGCCTTGAGACCTGTAAGGGTGAGTAGTTCGCGCTTTACAAATACGGATTTAAATATTATTTATAATCTATTGAAAAATTACTCATGTTTTATGGCGCTGCCCTTGCCTAGCACAACTATAACAGGCTTTGGAGCTTTTGAATGAACCGGGGTCCGTCCTGTTGGAATTCAAACCTGCACCAGACAGGTTACTTTTTGATTTCTTCAGGGCACTCGAATCCACTGAGCTACATCTCTGGGAATCAAATATGCCAGAGGGAAGGTGCCTGGACTGCCTGGGATTACGTAATGCCAAAATACAAGATTTCCCATTTTTCTATCCTCAGAGAGTTTCATAGTGGTGTCCTCAAAGTAAAGCACATATCCCAAGAGAAGAAAATTAGACCTAAAAAGTGCAGATAAAAGTAAGAGTTTGAAAGTAAAGATTACCATCAGGGTGTGGGGTGCACCCTTCAGGAGGTGGCGCCTGTAAAACTGTGCGTGGCCTTGCGTCCTTGCCTTTTTTGCGTGCTTGTGAGGTAGTCGCTCACGAGCGCTACGGGGAAACTTTAATTAATTCATAAGTACTTCAGAATTAACCTATATTGAAGCAGGGCGGGAGCGCAGAGGAAATATAATGCTCACTCTACAGGTGGCCAGTCTTCCTTGAGAATGCCCACGTAGTCACGAGGAAAGCGGGCTGACAAAAAGTCCACCAAATAACTTTATTCCATAATTTCAGTAAAGTAGAACTCTATTCTATTTTTCATGAAAAATCATAAAAGTGGACATGATGAAATTAGGAAAACGAAAAATAGGAGGTCTAAATCCCAGCCACCACAGGTTACAGAAACCGATGAATAAAATATGTTTTTTCTCATCCACGGCTGCACAAGGCCAGACTCACGTGGCTTATTCATGGAACTGGAACAAGTGCATGAATGAATGACTGCCCTAGCACCTACACGTGAGGCGAATGCAAGTGATTATGTGGCTGTCTCAGCGGAAGCACGAAAGAGACGCAGAGGGCTGGAGAAGACAATTAAGCGGAAGCCCCCAGCGGGGCGACTCGAAAGCAGCAGCGTCGCCGGGATCATTAAGTGCCTGTGGGCGGATCCCTGATGGGGGCCGCATCGACCCTATAGATGAGCAGTATGGATCCCGTATTGGTACAGAGTGCGTACTGCAGGGGCTGCTGGGGGCCTGTGCGTTGGGCACCTGGGCAGTGCTCCCATTCAGGAATTCAGGAATAGCCTCGTGCTGTACTTGCATCAAATGAAAATAATGAGTTTTGTTTTCTATACTTCGCTCAAACCCTCCAGTGCCTGAGCCCGGTAATAACCAACGTTATAATTACCCTCTCTAGGTATGCTATTTAGCGCCACTCATTTGTTATGAGTTGCTTCTAATTCATTTTCTTGTTTCCCATGTAGTTCTGTGCCACAATCATGAATGAATGGCTGAATGGGGGCACTTGTTAGCCGGGGGATATGGACAGAGTTGTCTCATCCTCCCATCAGGCACAAGAGACCACTCAGAAAGAGTACCTGTGTCGGAGTAACAAAGGAGTATAGTTGTTATATAAATGCTTCGTCGCCCTAACAGAGGAAAATCATTCAGGCATATGAGTTGCGAATATAAAAAATACCCATACCAAGAAAATAATTCCTCTTCGATAGTGGAAAACACCTGTAAACTACCTTATTCATGTGGGAGGGTGTGCACACCGGCTCAGACCAACCATCTCCATTAACCCAGTGCAAGGGCCCAAATGTGCTGATTCATTTTGTGGTTGCAAACCTTGTGAACCACAAGGTTAGATGGTTTGTGATCACAAAATGGCTAATGGAGATTCAGTAAAGTCTTAGTAAACCGCAAAAGGGTATTAGAAATGGATAACGAAATGCAATTTGAAAGGATGGCGCTGAGGACATCCCTTCCAAATTGCAACTCAGTATAAGATTTATCAGTGGTTTGTGAGCGCAATTGAATTGTGACCAGCACCTCAAAGGAGGTGGCAACTCATTCGGAAAAAAGTGAAGGGGTTGCTTGTGACACTTCGATTCTGAGTGAATGCGACCACCTAAATAGATAGTACACCTGGCACAAAATTTTGAATATAAGAAAATAACTGCAATGGCAAAAGTGTTACTTTGGAGGCCTACTCTAGCCCTTATGAATACCAGAGGTACGGAATACCAATGTTGTGATGTCTTCATACCACTTCATGCCTCCTATTTCTACCCTTAATGTATTGTCTATTTACTCCACTCTTGCAGGTTATTTTTCATCCCTGCTTCTCCCGTTATCACTGTTTTCCTCCCCTCCTCTTTCTTCCTCACTTCTTCATTTTTGCCTTCTCTCTTTTGATCTCTGTTAAAGTTTGATGATGAAAAATAAGTCATGGTCCTTTAAATGAGTGCCTGCGTCCCTGACTTGAAACTATTGGCACAAATAAAGCCCTTCTTGATACAGGATTGTAACCAAAAAGCATCCAGAGGGGAGAGCTACTTGCTACTGGAGCAAATAGCCAGCTACTGGAGCAAGTAGCAAGCTGGATGAATAAATTGTGGCTTGAGCTGAACGGAGCTGAAACTGAACTCATGATCCTTCGGAACAATTCCTTTCTGTCTCGTGCTCTGGGTTGGCTGGTTTGTCTCGGCCCCCTTCCGACGCCGAAACCAGCTATCAAAAGTTTGGGAGTGTGGCTGGCAAACACTCTGTCTATGGAGACCCAAACTACTAAACTTTCTGCCATTTGCTTTGGAATCCAGCATAGGCTGTGCAAGATTTTGCCTTTGCTCCCTCGGCGCGCGTGGTTGCTGGTAGCCCAGGCTTTGATTCTCTCCTGACTGGACAATGGAAACTTGCTCTACCTGGATGCTCCTAATGGAAGTTACTCAAAAATGACAAGTCGGGCAAAATGCTGCTGCATGCACGCTGTTAGGGAACTGTAGGATTGAGTCAGCCTGTCAGGGTTGGATGGAACTGCACTGGCTACCTGTTACCCAAAGAATTGAATTCAAATCCTTGTGCATAGTTGACAGAGCCCTCCATGCACCTGGCCACCCTATTTCCTGCCAACTTGTTAACCCCTACTCTGCCACAAGGCTTCTTAGATCCACCAACTCATACCTGGCCACCGTCCCTACTATCAGAAGAGCTAGAAGTAGAGCATGGTCTTTTTGCTTTAATGCAGCAAAGTTCTGGAGTGCCCTCACTTGGCCATCTGATCCACAATCAATGAGCTGTATTTAGACCTTGCTTTTTAGGAATTTGTTTTCTAGGTACACCAAGCATCATCGCTTAGTCCCACACATTTCAATATCTACATGGCTCCCCTCGCCACCATTGTCAGACAGCATGGACTCAGCATACTATCTTACGCCGACGACACCCAGCTTATCCTCTCCCTCATGAAGCATCAGTGATGTCATCAGTGATGTCATTTGAGATGTCATCAGTGATGTCATGAGTGATGTCACTGACCATGTCATGAGTGATGTAATATGTGACGTCATCAGCAGTGCATTGCGGGCGCGCGAGTTATAGTTAGCTGAACTAACTATAACGGGGGAATTTCAATGGT
Source organism: Triturus cristatus (assembly GCF_964204655.1). NCBI lineage: Eukaryota > Metazoa > Chordata > Amphibia > Caudata > Salamandridae > Triturus > Triturus cristatus. The sequence continues at coordinate 123,112,006 of NC_140590.1, read as the reverse complement.
TTTTTACGAGTAAAATGTCCAGCTAACTATAACATGTGTGAAACCTATGGTTTTTTCACTGAATTTCTAAGGTTTTTTAAATGCTAATTCCTAACTATAACGTGTGTGAAACCTATGGTTTTTTCACTGAATTTCTAAGGTTTTTTAAATGCTAATTCCTAACTATAACGTGGGTGAAACCCATGGTTTTTTCAGTGAATTTGCAAGGTTTTTTAAATGCTAATTCCTAACTATAACGTGTGTGAAACCCATGGTTTTTTCAGTGAATTTGCAAGGTTTTTTAAATGCTAATTTTTTTTTTTTCTTCTATTTTTTTAAACATATTTTTAATTTAATGTTCTAACCTTTTATAAAGACTATGGTTACATTTTTAAAATTCTTTAATATGTTTTTTTAAATATATTTCATAAAATAAACATGTAAAATTTATTTGCAGCACATTTTTTCCTTTTTTTTTTTTTTTTTTTAGTACGCGTACCGTAAGCTTACGGTAAGCGTACGGTTAACGCAACGTCCGTAATTTATCTACGCTGTTTGCGTATATTTACGCAATTTGCGTAGCCGCGCGTACTATGCGTGGGTCGTGTACGCGTATACGCTACACGCGCACGTTACGCGGAAGTGTCGGGGAGTGACTGTTAAGCGCATGCGCGCAAGCGCGTGTATTTTTTACGCGCATGCGTACTTTTGCCGTAAGCGTACCGTAAGCGTACCGTAAGCGTACGGTAGGTCATGTGATCATGAAACACAACTTTTGATTGGTTGAAACTACTTTCAGTTCTAGAACTCTCCTACACCACACCCATTCCCCTCATTTCTGCTTGTGATCCCTTAGGAGAAGGAGCTGGGTTGTCTTTGTGATACGATGGCAGAACAGCAGAGCTCTTCTGAGAGTGAGGCTAGCACTAGCAGCACTACCTTGAGGCAGAGAGCGAGGAAACAAAAGACCTCTTATGTATGGGATTATTTTACTTTTCCTGAAGGCCAGCAAAAGGTAAATGCACCCTTAGTGACTTGTAAGCTGTGTAAGCGTGTACTTTCAAGAGGTAATCCTGACAGGAAGTATTCCTTTGGGAATCATACCATGATGAGGCACCTCAGGGATGTACACAGAAGGACACATGCTCGACTTACTGGAGGTAACCCTTCAGTAAGTCATCCAAGCACATCCACAGCAGCTCAGCCTGGACCATCATCTGCAGGGCTGACTCCTTCTTCTGCAGGTCAGGTGAGCCCTTCATCTGTGGGGGGAGCATCTCCTTTTGCTGGCCCTCTGGAAATTAACCCTCGATTTCTGAGGGTTGATATTCGATGTGCCTCTTGTCATGATCTAATTTGTCATAGGGAGACCAGTGTTTCCCTAGTGAACCTCAAAATAGATCAGCACACTTGTCACAGAGACTAATTTTCCCATTCTTTCTTTCCTCTCTCCCTGCATGAACACAACGGCTCTTTTAAGAGCCAACCTTATCTTTCATCTTTTTTTTATATATGTTTTTTAAAACTTTTTTTATTTTATTTTTTACCGTACGCGTACGGTGCGCGTAATTTTTTTTTTTTTTTTTTAAAAACACTAAAAATCAATTATCACATTACAAGGTCTTTGAGACACTACAATTATTATTATTGACTTACCATACCCACTCCAAAAAATATTTATTCATTTGTTTTTAAAAAAAAATTGCTTTAAAAATGGTTCTAGTTTTCGAAAATTTTCTATATCAATCTGAAAAAAAAGAAAAAAATATTAATATTTTTCAAACATTTTAAAATACAGTACACGTATTTACATATTTACCCAAAAATATTTTTGCCTTATTTTTGCTGTTTTCAGAATATATTGCATTTCACTATAAATTGTGAAAGCAATTGCATTCATCATTTAACAGCGGGCAAAAAAAAAATAACAATCTCAAAGATTGTATTAAAAAAGCCCAGAATCTCTTCTCACTTAAACTTAACATTACAGAAATGCATAATATTCTAAAAAAATATCATCAAAAAACAATACTTATTTCTTTAAAATACCGTCTGATATTTTTGTTACAGAAGTATAATCGCAATATTATATCTCAAATAACTCCACAATACATCTGATTCCATTTCCTTTAGGCCAAATAGTAATTTTAAAAAAAAATTTTGATTAAATTTACAATGGTAATCCAATAAAATTCTAAAGTTTAATTTGTCCAGATCTCACCGATTCTCTGTAACATTTTGGTTCCCGAAAAATTTATTAATAATTTATTAAGTCCAAAATAGAATTGGTTACTTTTCCGCATGGCCAAATAGTAATTTTAAAAATCTTTTTGGAAAAAATTTCCAATGGCACTCCAATAACATTCCAAAATTTAAATTGTGCAGATGTTACCGATTTTCTCTAAATTATTGGTTTTTGTAAGTTTCATAAAAAATTAAAAAAGTCCACATTACAATTGGTTATCTTTCCATTAGGCCAAATGATAATTTAAACAATCTTTTTCTTTTAAAATTCCAATGGTAATCCAATAAAATGGTAAAATTATTTTGTCCAGATCTTGCCAAGTCTCTCTAAAATTTAGGTTTCAGGAAGATTAGATAGGAATTTGCTAAATCAAAAGGCAAACGTTGTTTGAAAATCAATTGGGAATCATTACACAGTGTCCAGCCTTTTTCACATTTAAGATAAACTGTGTAATGTCCAGAAGTAACAGTAGGTCCTTCATGGAAAATTATTGCAACAGTTACAAAAGTTTTTCCTGAAATTGATAATTGCTGTCCTGTAAACTTATTTATTAAAGTATCCAATTTTGAACCATCAGCTCTACATCGTTGCATCATTAAAATTACATACTGTCCGTATTCCTTTAAAATTAATGTTGAAAACATGTCAGATTGACACTCACCGCATTTCATGCTATGATTAGCATCTTTAACTAATTTTGCAAAAGTGACTGTTTTACTCTCTGGCAATGTCAAATAAATAAACCTTTCATTATCAACATTAGAGCCACATATATTATAACAGTTTTCACAACTATGTTCCCATTTATAAGAGAGACCAAATAAAATATCAATTGCAACTTCTTCTTCTTCCAGTACTTGAAGAAAATACATCAAAAATTCGTGTGCATCTTGCTGTTCATTTTGAGAAAACTGTGTTCGTCCTGAACATACATCTAAAAGTTTTCTAATTTCAGTAGCACTTTCTATTTGAGTTTTATCATTACTCAGCTTTTGAAAAAGGAGACTCAGCTCAGACCAGAATCTTTTTCCCTGATTTACTATTATCTGCTCTTGCAAACTTTCCAGATAAAATGCAACATTCAGCACTACATTTGCGTAGCAGTTGACACCAGAGCTATTTTCAAAATGACATCCTACAACCTGTTCTTCTTTTTCCTTACTCTTTTTGCTTGCAATTACATCACTCCTCTTTTTTTTCCTCCTCTCTACATCGTCATCACAGATATTCTCATTTCTCCTTTTACGAGAAACTACACATTTCTCCAACACAGGATACTGACCTAAATGAGGAGCATAGCTTCTTCTTAATCTATTATACTCCTTTACACAATTTGTATCAGCACTAACTTTTGAGTCATCAAAGTCTATCATGAATAAACCTGATAATGTTTTCACTCGTGACAAAGCAACATATGCCATACCTTCTTTGAACACAGTTGAACCAATGTTCACAAATGCACAATCTACAGTCAATCCTTGAGACTTGTGAATAGTTACAGCATATGCTAGCGAAAACGGAAACTGCTTCCTACGTACATATAAGTCTTTCACAAGCATGAAACGAACTGTACAACGACAAATGTCTTTAACTTCTTCTATCTGATCAAATTTTATTTTTAAACATTCAATTCCATCTTTTTTCTGATAATTAATAAAACCCACAACTCTTCCCATAGCTCCATTAACTAAACCTTTTTCAACATCCAAATTTCTCCTTAAAAATAATCTACAGTTCATGCAAACATATAGATTTTTTTCTAATCCAGCTGTTTTGGAGATGTTCTTCTCTAGTGAATCCAATTTATTTTTCAGTGTGCCTGTTAATGTGACAGTAATTCTTCCATCCTCAATTTTGTCCACTGCTTCCAATTTCCTGATCTCTTCCTTTTCCAATTTCAAAAGCTCCTCATTGAATATTGAGCATTCACGTAGAGTTGGCATTAAGCAGATGACACTTTTGTTTTCTGCAATGTTCTTGTATATCTTCTCTGCAACTATTTCTTCCTTTGGAAATAAATTATGTAGCAGCCGACTCTGTAATGCTTTTTTGCCAACTTCTGTGAGTAGTCCAATTCTGATATCTTTCAGAATACTTCCATATTCTTCATCGCTTGCTTGCCTCATATTAGTAGTAAGTTCCTTGTACTCAAAGAAGGACCAAATATTTGTATTTCCGATGCTTCCCAATGACTTCTTCGTGTCTTCATGTGTGACAGTATTAAACACTGGTTGTCCTTTAACTGGAGTAAGTTGCAAAAGATCTCCAAAAACTATGACGTGTTTTCCACCAAATAACATGTCATAGTCTGTCTTCAAAATTTGCTGCATTCTTAAATGCACAAAGGCAAGCATTAAGTTTGATACCATGCTCACCTCATCAATAATGAGAACTTGCATCTTCTTCAATACTCTTGAAACTTCCAAGGATGCTTCTCCAGTTAGCTTGTTGTATTGTATTTTGTTCTCATGCTCCACTGGTAACATTAGCAAACGATGTAAAGTGATTCCTTTTATGTTATATGCTGCTAACCCAGTTGGAGCAGTAACCACACAAGACAAAGTTGAATCCGTTTTTTGCTGTAGGTAGCTTCTGATGACTTTTATAAGGAAACTTTTTCCAGTTCCAGCTTGTCCGCTTACATACATCCTGATTGGATGAAATGATGTGCATGAGCACTCTTTTTTTTCATGTAGAAATCCGTGATCAGTTTTGCTTCTGATCTCTTCATAAATTTGTTGCTGCTCTTGATTCAGTTGTCTTTCCAAATTTTGTAAGTCTATAAATTCTTCTTGAGCTTGATTCATAGCCGTTTCCACTTCATTCATGGCTATTGATGCTTCATTTTCAACGATTGGTTGTCCTAGGGGATCTTGACTGAGTGTTCCTGAACTTTGGCTGTCTTGAGAACTGTCTCTAGCTATTTCTGCTGCAATTGTAGTTTCCTGTTCAATTTCTTCATTTAACATTTGCAGATAACTTGAGAATGTACTGCATTGTATGCTGTCTTTGCAAGCATTAAAAGAATCTTCATAGCTTTGAAATTCTCCCAGTAGTTCATCCTCTGTACGCCATGGTTTAAACAACTGTAAAAGAGCCAAGTAGTAAAATTCCTTCTTGTCAGTAGTGTCGCAACTCAGCTTCCTGTGATTTATCAAACTTCCTTTTGTTTGCTTCACCAAACATCCTTCCTCACCAACGACTTTATATTTTCCATTGTTGATGTCTTCTGCGGCTTTCCGTGAATAAATGTAGTTCTGCAGCACTTCATAGAGACACATGTTCTCCAGATGTTGACTTCTCTTGGGATAATATGTGTCCAACATGTTTGATTTCAAAATATCTGTACTTTCTGGGTAATTCTCGGCCAAATATTCAATTTCTCCAACAGATTTCAGTACCCGATTTCTCATTGCTGCAAGGCCTAAACTTGCCCAAATTATTCTTCTTGACTTCGAGTAGAGACTTGCAGAAGATAACCTATCTGAACATTCGTAGGATCCAATTTCTCGATGCGATAACATCTTCAAACTGAAACTGTACAGCTTCTTACTGACAGTCTTCTCGTGAGAAATCTCTTCCCACATTTCCTTCAATTCTGTTTTTTCTGATTTCGTAATGTAAGACGTTACATATCGAGCAACAGCAATGGAATTGTCAGCTACATACTGTATATCCATGTTAGCATTCCACATGGATAAAATGACTGGGTTGTAGTCATTTATATTTTTTGATTCTTCTTTTCTTTTTAGGTTGTAGGTATTCTTAGGTGATTTTCTTGTGATAGTATGTCTCACAGCTGACATAAAACTGTTGACTCTTCCATTTGTAAGAACAGGTCTAGGAAATCCAAATCGACATTTAGTGTAGTATTTATCTTTGCTCTTGTATTTCCGTCGACAGTATTTTCCACACCGATGACTTTGGAAACGTAAAACTTGCTCCTTTAACTTTTTCTCTTCTGTGCTTTTTGGTATAGCACATGTTGCATATTCTTCAATGAAAGATAACACTGCTTCATCAGTATCTGTTCCAAACTTTGGGGCATGCTTGATCCACAACAGCATATGAATATGAGGAGCACCTCTTGCCTGGTACTCTTTTCTCCAAAAGAAATCTACTACTTCTCCAAGAGGTGGATTTTTTTTATTGCAGATGAACGACATCATAGCCTCAAATCTATGATTGAAATATCTGCAAACATTAACCGGATCCAATGAGCACAGTTCTCCTGCTGTCTTGTATTCGATGTTTTTAATGTTTGAATTTACCTCTCGTAAAAAATCCAGTAAATCATCCCAAGCGTACTCGGCACAGCTTAGGGTAAGGAACCATGTTGGTGTTCCTAAATTCCGTAACATGCATTTTAATTCACCATGACGTCTGTACCAATATTCATTTGTCCCACGCTGACAAGCCATCAGATTGATCAGTTGTGTTTCCAAATGATCATCTCGGTGCTGCACTTTCTCCATAAAATCCTTAGCAGACACATTTTGTAAATGTACTCCACTTTTTAAAATGTGATTTACTGCATAAGACAGTGCAGACAAGTCGCTTTCAAATAAAAGATGGAACAAATAAGGAATACTTTGTCGAAATCTGGGATCTTCAGCATATAGTCTTGTAGTCCGATACTCAGAAGCTGGAATCTGTTCCGGACGTTCATCGTATCGTCCTCCTTTTCCTTTAGGAAACAGCTGGGGAAAACATCGAGCTTCCAAGCTCTCCTCCCATACACTCACGGGAGTTCCTTTTGCTTTCTTCATCTGAAAGAGATCAATATTGTCTCCCATAACTTCTTTTGAATGAAGAGGATGTATGCTAAAATGTTCATAAATTTCTTCTTCCTTTGACTTGTCCACTTTTTCAATTTGGCCAGTTGGTGTTTCTGTGTCTTCTTGTAAATCTTCTTCTTCTTCTTCTTCTATATAAATTGATTCATACCATTTGTTATTCCTTTTCAAATACAAATTTGCTCTTTGTACTTTCCGCACATCTACCAGCTCCTGCCAAATCTTCTTATTCTTTGTAGGTACACCATTAACCAGAATAACTAATGGTTCAGTTTCCAAAGTATCCGCATCAATAGTTTCCATATTTTTTTTCAAATCCAAGGGCAAATACACCACTCTTCCTTTTAAACCTCTCAGTAAATCAGAAGGAGGTAATTTACCAGTTTTGGGCTCCATACGTACTATGGTCTGGAACGGATGAACACATTGAATGAGTATAGACTCATATGTATTTAATTCAGAAAGTTCAGCAGGAATAGCATCCAATTCTAAATTATTATGTACAGCTCTGGTTGGCATTCTATTTTCCTCTAACTTGTTGTAACAGTATTTACAAATACGCTGATCTTCACCCAAATCAAAACAATTTTCTAGAAATATATATGTGGCAAAATCCTTCCACTTATAATTATCTTCATTTTCACTCTTTCTGTAGAGATCAACATTCCTAGTTTGTTTTCTATAATGAGTTCTGCGGCAACAAATACAAGTAAAATTTGGTCTTTCATTAGAGACTATTGCAAATTTTGTTATGTGATCATTAAATGTGTTACTTACAGAGGGTTCTACATTCTCTTCCACTTCTTCCTCATTTACTGTGTCCTTCTCTGCACTGTTTTGTTCAGGACCAAAGTAACAAAACTGAATTTCATCAACAACCTTCTCTACATCTGATACCGTTCCTCGGAACAGAGCCCTATTCAATTCATTTAACTTTATTGCTGGACTTTTGGCAAAATACAACCGTCTCACAAACTTTCTCATTTCAGTATGATGAACAGCCAGCATCCTAAAATGATGGAAAACACTATTACACACTTTTCTAGATAGACAAGCCAGAGAATGACCCTGCAAACCAGTATTCTCTCTCACTCTGCATGGATCCAGACTTTGAAGCACCTTAATCTTCTGTTTTATACTTTTTTTACTATATTCTCTTAGAAACTCTCGAAATTTGTCAATAGATTCCTGACGCACAGTGCAAATACTACTACAATTCCAAATGTACACTGGGGCTTTAGGACGTCTCCCCATAGCCTCATCTGCCATCACTTGTACCTCATCTCTTGGAACCATTATCTCCTTCTCCATTATGCAACCATTTTTTACTTCGTAAGAATGACCTCTGGTGTCAACTGCATGCAGCATACTATTACTTTGAAAATAGCTCTCTTCATTAAAAAAAGGTTCACTACTTGAACTATGCATCCACTTGCCTAAAAACACTTTACAAAAGTTTGTTCTGTTCACTACTCTTTTCCTTTTGCTATGTGATTTCAGTACATTAACCATTTTGTCTAATGTACGCATCCTATTCAAAATTAAAATGAATAGTTTCCTTTTTAATTCTAATGCCTTTGCTGCAATGGCTTCTATTTCTTTTTTTCTTTTATAAAACTTTGTCTTTTTCTTATATTTCTTCACATCCTTCATCAAATTGGACATAACTCTTCTCTGAAACATTTTTCTACGTATCTCTTTAAACGCTGTTTTTCTATTTATATAAATCTTTTCAGTTGCTGAAGGTATATTTGCATTAACTAAATTCTCAATTTTTTCCTCTCCTTTTCTTTTCAATACATCCTTTCCAGTACAGACATTTTGTACATTTTTCATTCTTTTGAATATATTTTTTAGAAATTGTTTTTTCTGCTTACCAGAAGATTTTTTCTTTTTTCCAACATGAGCATCTTCTACTAACTTTGGTCCTCTAGTTGTCTTCAAATATAGGTTTTTTTTGTGCGTTTTTTGAACTCTGGATTTTGTAGGCATCTTAAATTTTGTTCACTGCTCTTCAGCAATACCTGAAAAAAACTAAAACAAAAATTCCTTTATTTAATTTAAATATATTACTACATTTCTTTTCACAATAGTCACAAAACGAAATTTCTTTGCCAATTTGAATGCACACTTACTGCTCTTTTTTTTTGGCAAGTGAAAATCACTTTTACAGACTGACACATTATGAAACCACTTTTCAGATTTTTTTAAAAGCCCATGTCCAGACTGCTTTTTCAGACCACCACCATGTGTATCCTCGGTGACTGCCTACACTCCAGCAAGGGCAACCAGCCTTAGTGATGCTGAATGTATTTGCATTACAGACTGAAACCTCAAAACCCCACTCGCTTGTAAATACTGTGCATGATTATACATGGAAAGGAGCTGGGTGTGTGCTAAGAGTCTGCTTCTGCACCAAAAAAATCGCTCCCCCTTTTTCCTACTAATGCAACTGTGAAATCACCAGAGCAAAACGCAATAAATCTCTGCCTGTAATTCCTATTTGCACACAGAGTCATGTTTTCACATTAGTCACAAAACGAAATTTCTTTGCCAATTTGAATGCACACTTACTGCTCTTTTTTTTTGGCAAGTGAAAATCACTTTTACAGACTGACACATTATGAAACCACTTTTCAGATTTTTTTAAAAGCCCATGTCCAGACTGCTTTTTCAGACCACCACCATGTGTATCCTCGGTGACTGCCTACACTCCAGCAAGGGCAACCAGCCTTAGTGATGCTGAATGTATTTGCATTACAGACTGAAACCTCAAAACCCCACTCGCTTGTAAATACTGTGCATGATTATACATGGAAAGGAGCTGGGTGTGTGCTAAGAGTCTGCTTCTGCACCAAAAAAATCGCTCCCCCTTTTTCCTACTAATGCAACTGTGAAATCACCAGAGCAAAACGCAATAAATCTCTGCCTGTAATTCCTATTTGCACACAGAGTCATGTTTTCACATTAGTCACAAAACGAAATTTCTTTGCCAATTTGAATGCACACTTACTGCTCTTTTTTTTTGGCAAGTGAAAATCACTTTTACAGACTGACACATTATGAAACCACTTTTCAGATTTTTTTAAAAGCCCATGTCCAGACTGCTTTTTCAGACCACCACCATGTGTATCCTCGGTGACTGCCTACACTCCAGCAAGGGCAACCAGCCTTAGTGATGCTGAATGTATTTGCATTACAGACTGAAACCTCAAAACCCCACTCGCTTGTAAATACTGTGCATGATTATACATGGAAAGGAGCTGGGTGTGTGCTAAGAGTCTGCTTCTGCACCAAAAAAATCGCTCCCCCTTTTTCCTACTAATGCAACTGTGAAATCACCAGAGCAAAACGCAATAAATCTCTGCCTGTAATTCCTATTTGCACACAGAGTCATGTTTTCACATTAGTCACAAAACGAAATTTCTTTGCCAATTTGAATGCACACTTACTGCTCTTTTTTTTTGGCAAGTGAAAATCACTTTTACAGACTGACACATTATGAAACCACTTTTCAGATTTTTTTAAAAGCCCATGTCCAGACTGCTTTTTCAGACCACCACCATGTGTATCCTCGGTGACTGCCTACACTCCAGCAAGGGCAACCAGCCTTAGTGATGCTGAATGTATTTGCATTACAGACTGAAACCTCAAAACCCCACTCGCTTGTAAATACTGTGCATGATTATACATGGAAAGGAGCTGGGTGTGTGCTAAGAGTCTGCTTCTGCACCAAAAAAATCGCTCCCCCTTTTTCCTACTAATGCAACTGTGAAATCACCAGAGCAAAACGCAATAAATCTCTGCCTGTAATTCCTATTTGCACACAGAGTCATGTTTTCACATTAGTCACAAAACGAAATTTCTTTGCCAATTTGAATGCACACTTACTGCTCTTTTTTTTTGGCAAGTGAAAATCACTTTTACAGACTGACACATTATGAAACCACTTTTCAGATTTTTTTAAAAGCCCATGTCCAGACTGCTTTTTCAGACCACCACCATGTGTATCCTCGGTGACTGCCTACACTCCAGCAAGGGCAACCAGCCTTAGTGATGCTGAATGTATTTGCATTACAGACTGAAACCTCAAAACCCCACTCGCTTGTAAATACTGTGCATGATTATACATGGAAAGGAGCTGGGTGTGTGCTAAGAGTCTGCTTCTGCACCAAAAAAATCGCTCCCCCTTTTTCCTACTAATGCAACTGTGAAATCACCAGAGCAAAACGCAATAAATCTCTGCCTGTAATTCCTATTTGCACACAGAGTCATGTTTTCACATTAGTCACAAAACGAAATTTCTTTGCCAATTTGAATGCACACTTACTGCTCTTTTTTTTTGGCAAGTGAAAATCACTTTTACAGACTGACACATTATGAAACCACTTTTCAGATTTTTTTAAAAGCCCATGTCCAGACTGCTTTTTCAGACCACCACCATGTGTATCCTCGGTGACTGCCTACACTCCAGCAAGGGCAACCAGCCTTAGTGATGCTGAATGTATTTGCATTACAGACTGAAACCTCAAAACCCCACTCGCTTGTAAATACTGTGCATGATTATACATGGAAAGGAGCTGGGTGTGTGCTAAGAGTCTGCTTCTGCACCAAAAAAATCGCTCCCCCTTTTTCCTACTAATGCAACTGTGAAATCACCAGAGCAAAACGCAATAAATCTCTGCCTGTAATTCCTATTTGCACACAGAGTCATGTTTTCACATTAGTCACAAAACAAAATTTCTTTGCCAATTTGAATGCACACTTACTGCTCATTATGAAACCACTTTTCAGATTTTTTTAAAAGCCCATGTCCAGACTGCTTTTTCAGACCACCACCATGTGTATCCTCGGTGACTGCCTACACTCCAGCAAGGGCAACCAGCCTTAGTGATGCTGAATGTATTTGCATTACAGACTGAAACCTCAAAACCCCACTCGCTTGTAAATACTGTGCATGATTATACATGGAAAGGAGCTGGGTGTGTGCTAAGAGTCTGCTTCTGCACCAAAAAAATCGCTCCCCCTTTTTCCTACTAATGCAACTGTGAAATCACCAGAGCAAAACGCAATAAATCTCTGCCTGTAATTCCTATTTGCACACAGAGTCATGTTTTCACATTAGTCACAAAACGAAATTTCTTTGCCAATTTGAATGCACACTTACTGCTCTTTTTTTTTGGCAAGTGAAAATCACTTTTACAGACTGACACATTATGAAACCACTTTTCAGATTTTTTTAAAAGCCCATGTCCAGACTGCTTTTTCAGACCACCACCATGTGTATCCTCGGTGACTGCCTACACTCCAGCAAGGGCAACCAGCCTTAGTGATGCTGAATGTATTTGCATTACAGACTGAAACCTCAAAACCCCACTCGCTTGTAAATACTGTGCATGATTATACATGGAAAGGAGCTGGGTGTGTGCTAAGAGTCTGCTTCTGCACCAAAAAAATCGCTCCCCCTTTTTCCTACTAATGCAACTGTGAAATCACCAGAGCAAAACGCAATAAATCTCTGCCTGTAATTCCTATTTGCACACAGAGTCATGTTTTCACATTAGTCACAAAACGAAATTTCTTTGCCAATTTGAATGCACACTTACTGCTCTTTTTTTTTGGCAAGTGAAAATCACTTTTACAGACTGACACATTATGAAACCACTTTTCAGATTTTTTTAAAAGCCCATGTCCAGACTGCTTTTTCAGACCACCACCATGTGTATCCTCGGTGACTGCCTACACTCCAGCAAGGGCAACCAGCCTTAGTGATGCTGAATGTATTTGCATTACAGACTGAAACCTCAAAACCCCACTCGCTTGTAAATACTGTGCATGATTATACATGGAAAGGAGCTGGGTGTGTGCTAAGAGTCTGCTTCTGCACCAAAAAAATCGCTCCCCCTTTTTCCTACTAATGCAACTGTGAAATCACCAGAGCAAAACGCAATAAATCTCTGCCTGTAATTCCTATTTGCACACAGAGTCATGTTTTCACATTAGTCACAAAACGAAATTTCTTTGCCAATTTGAATGCACACTTACTGCTCATTATGAAACCACTTTTCAGATTTTTTTAAAAGCCCATGTCCAGACTGCTTTTTCAGACCACCACCATGTGTATCCTCGGTGACTGCCTACACTCCAGCAAGGGCAACCAGCCTTAGTGATGCTGAATGTATTTGCATTACAGACTGAAACCTCAAAACCCCACTCGCTTGTAAATACTGTGCATGATTATACATGGAAAGGAGCTGGGTGTGTGCTAAGAGTCTGCTTCTGCACCAAAAAAATCGCTCCCCCTTTCTCCTACTAATGCAACTGTGAAATCACCAGAGCAAAACGCAATAAATCTCTGCCTGTAATTCCTATTTGCACACAGAGTCATGTTTTCACATTAGTCACAAAACGAAATTTCTTTGCCAATTTGAATGCACACTTACTGCTCTTTTTTTTTGGCAAGTGAAAATCACTTTTACAGACTGACACATTATGAAACCACTTTTCAGATTTTTTTAAAAGCCCATGTCCAGACTGCTTTTTCAGACCACCACCATGTGTATCCTCGGTGACTGCCTACACTCCAGCAAGGGCAACCAGCCTTAGTGATGCTGAATGTATTTGCATTACAGACTGAAACCTCAAAACCCCACTCGCTTGTAAATACTGTGCATGATTATACATGGAAAGGAGCTGGGTGTGTGCTAAGAGTCTGCTTCTGCACCAAAAAAATCGCTCCCCCTTTTTCCTACTAATGCAACTGTGAAATCACCAGAGCAAAACGCAATAAATCTCTGCCTGTAATTCCTATTTGCACACAGAGTCATGTTTTCACATTAGTCACAAAACGAAATTTCTTTGCCAATTTGAATGCACACTTACTGCTCTTTTTTTTTGGCAAGTGAAAATCACTTTTACAGACTGACACATTATGAAACCACTTTTCAGATTTTTTTAAAAGCCCATGTCCAGACTGCTTTTTCAGACCACCACCATGTGTATCCTCGGTGACTGCCTACACTCCAGCAAGGGCAACCAGCCTTAGTGATGCTGAATGTATTTGCATTACAGACTGAAACCTCAAAACCCCACTCGCTTGTAAATACTGTGCATGATTATACATGGAAAGGAGCTGGGTGTGTGCTAAGAGTCTGCTTCTGCACCAAAAAAATCGCTCCCCCTTTTTCCTACTAATGCAACTGTGAAATCACCAGAGCAAAACGCAATAAATCTCTGCCTGTAATTCCTATTTGCACACAGAGTCATGTTTTCACATTAGTCACAAAACGAAATTTCTTTGCCAATTTGAATGCACACTTACTGCTCTTTTTTTTTGGCAAGTGAAAATCACTTTTACAGACTGACACATTATGAAACCACTTTTCAGATTTTTTTAAAAGCCCATGTCCAGACTGCTTTTTCAGACCACCACCATGTGTATCCTCGGTGACTGCCTACACTCCAGCAAGGGCAACCAGCCTTAGTGATGCTGAATGTATTTGCATTACAGACTGAAACCTCAAAACCCCACTCGCTTGTAAATACTGTGCATGATTATACATGGAAAGGAGCTGGGTGTGTGCTAAGAGTCTGCTTCTGCACCAAAAAAATCGCTCCCCCTTTTTCCTACTAATGCAACTGTGAAATCACCAGAGCAAAACGCAATAAATCTCTGCCTGTAATTCCTATTTGCACACAGAGTCATGTTTTCACATTAGTCACAAAACGAAATTTCTTTGCCAATTTGAATGCACACTTACTGCTCTTTTTTTTTGGCAAGTGAAAATCACTTTTACAGACTGACACATTATGAAACCACTTTTCAGATTTTTTTAAAAGCCCATGTCCAGACTGCTTTTTCAGACCACCACCATGTGTATCCTCGGTGACTGCCTACACTCCAGCAAGGGCAACCAGCCTTAGTGATGCTGAATGTATTTGCATTACAGACTGAAACCTCAAAACCCCACTCGCTTGTAAATACTGTGCATGATTATACATGGAAAGGAGCTGGGTGTGTGCTAAGAGTCTGCTTCTGCACCAAAAAAATCGCTCCCCCTTTTTCCTACTAATGCAACTGTGAAATCACCAGAGCAAAACGCAATAAATCTCTGCCTGTAATTCCTATTTGCACACAGAGTCATGTTTTCACATTAGTCACAAAACGAAATTTCTTTGCCAATTTGAATGCACACTTACTGCTCTTTTTTTTTGGCAAGTGAAAATCACTTTTACAGACTGACACATTATGAAACCACTTTTCAGATTTTTTTAAAAGCCCATGTCCAGACTGCTTTTTCAGACCACCACCATGTGTATCCTCGGTGACTGCCTACACTCCAGCAAGGGCAACCAGCCTTAGTGATGCTGAATGTATTTGCATTACAGACTGAAACCTCAAAACCCCACTCGCTTGTAAATACTGTGCATGATTATACATGGAAAGGAGCTGGGTGTGTGCTAAGAGTCTGCTTCTGCACCAAAAAAATCGCTCCCCCTTTTTCCTACTAATGCAACTGTGAAATCACCAGAGCAAAACGCAATAAATCTCTGCCTGTAATTCCTATCTGCACACAGAGTCATGTTTTCACATTAGTCACAAAACGAAATTTCTTTGCCAATTTGAATGCACACTTACTGCTCTTTTTTTTTGGCAAGTGAAAATCACTTTTACAGACTGACACATTATGAAACCACTTTTCAGATTTTTTTAAAAGCCCATGTCCAGACTGCTTTTTCAGACCACCACCATGTGTATCCTCGGTGACTGCCTACACTCCAGCAAGGGCAACCAGCCTTAGTGATGCTGAATGTATTTGCATTACAGACTGAAACCTCAAAACCCCACTCGCTTGTAAATACTGTGCATGATTATACATGGAAAGGAGCTGGGTGTGTGCTAAGAGTCTGCTTCTGCACCAAAAAAATCGCTCCCCCTTTTTCCTACTAATGCAACTGTGAAATCACCAGAGCAAAACGCAATAAATCTCTGCCTGTAATTCCTATTTGCACACAGAGTCATGTTTTCACATTAGTCACAAAACGAAATTTCTTTGCCAATTTGAATGCACACTTACTGCTCTTTTTTTTTGGCAAGTGAAAATCACTTTTACAGACTGACACATTATGAAACCACTTTTCAGATTTTTTTAAAAGCCCATGTCCAGACTGCTTTTTCAGACCACCACCATGTGTATCCTCGGTGACTGCCTACACTCCAGCAAGGGCAACCAGCCTTAGTGATGCTGAATGTATTTGCATTACAGACTGAAACCTCAAAACCCCACTCGCTTGTAAATACTGTGCATGATTATACATGGAAAGGAGCTGGGTGTGTGCTAAGAGTCTGCTTCTGCACCAAAAAAATCGCTCCCCCTTTTTCCTACTAATGCAACTGTGAAATCACCAGAGCAAAACGCAATAAATCTCTGCCTGTAATTCCTATTTGCACACAGAGTCATGTTTTCACATTAGTCACAAAACGAAATTTCTTTGCCAATTTGAATGCACACTTACTGCTCTTTTTTTTTGGCAAGTGAAAATCACTTTTACAGACTGACACATTATGAAACCACTTTTCAGATTTAAAAGCCCATGTCCAGACTGCTTTTTCAGACCACCACCATGTGTATCCTCGGTGACTGCCTACACTCCAGCAAGGGCAACCAGCCTTAGTGATGCTGAATGTATTTGCATTACAGACTGAAACCTCAAACCCTTAAAGTATTCCTTATTTTTACCAGTACACCTTAATTTATCATGAAAAAATAGTCCATATTATTTTACATGTTCCTCACATTTAAATTTCTCCCAAAACAGAAAATAATAAACACAACTTCAACAAAAGGAATTCCAATTCTATTATTCATTTCTTAATTTACCATATACATCCCCTCTCAAACTCATAACTCACCTTTAAAATTAGTTAGTTGTGAAAGAAATGTGGCACTCAAACAGCAGATTATCAGAGCCAGGATCTCTGTTCTCTACACCTCTCTCCTCTCAGCAGAACCAGAAAATGGCAAAGTTTCCCTCTATTTTTCCACACATATACATGTAAGTTTCAAATCTCAGTGCTTCCCCCTTTTTTTCAAATGTAATCACACATTTCTATTGGTTGAAAACCAACCCTTTTCCAAAAGTACCCTTCCCCCAACTTGACTTCTGCCTAGTACCCTTTCCCCAACTTGACTTCTGCCTGCTACCATAGCAACAGCTCATGGAACACTGCTGTGTGGAGTTAGGTCAGAAGTTCGCCAAACAATGTTTCAATTCCACAGAGCAAGAGTGCTTGACTTTTCAAACCTTACAGCAAATCCATAGTACTGTTCTTTGGTAACACATTTTTCTGTACCAATACAAAACATGCTTCTATAAATTTACACATACAGCCTAGTTTTTAGTGTAGAATGGTATGAAACAGCCAATCAGTTCTTTTTTTTATAAAAAAATATGTATGCCTCCATTTCCAAACTGTTTTTCATTTCTTTTTACCATTCTACTGAATTACACCTCCTGAGTGCACCCCGATCTCCTTGAAAATGTTCACAGTGTGGATTGTAGGGCACAGCTATGTCTTCTGGAGTGAAAAGTATGCAGAGAAAACAGATATGGTGAGAGACCTTGCTTTACCAAATGTAGACATTAAATGGATTGGTCAGAGAGGGTTAAAGTGGCACCAATTGATGCCATTGGTGAAATCCTTCATGCAAATCCAACACCCTGACCTCATAATAGTGCACTGTGGTGGCAATGACCTAGGCACTTTGACTGGGGTAGGTCTGGAAATGCTTATGAAGGACACCTTTGCACAACTGTTTTCTCTTTTCCCTAAAACTGCCTTTGTGTTTTCCAACATATGCCAAAGGCAAAAATGGAACTGGTCCAATCATTTCTGTCCGCAAATTGACAAAGCAAGAAAGCACGTCAACAAATCTGTTTCTGCTTTCCTCCGTGACTATGGTATGGGTGCCATTTACCACAACAACTTGCGTTATGACATGCAAGACATTTATAGAGGAGATGGTGTGCACTTCAATGATGAAGGGAACAGAGTCTTCCTCTTGAACCTTAGACTCTGCATCGGTACTTACTTGTAGGTACCAATAAAAAATCACTTCATAAACACAACGGCTCTTTTTAGAGCCCCCTAATATCTAAACACTTAAATCTGCATTTCATTTCTTTTATTTTATTTTTTTACCGTACGCGTACGGTGAGCTTACCGTACGCGTACCCCGTGATTTTTAAAAAAATCAATAAATGTTTTCTTTGTACTTTTCTGTCCTTCTTTGACCCCCTCACAAATGTAAGGGGGTCTGTAACTCTCCTCCTTGCCCCCTTTTCTTGTTATCACTCTTTTTTTTCTGAGTGAAACACACAAAATGGCGGCCGCCGCTTCCTGGTTTCGGCCGATTAGAATGTTTACTAAGATCTAAGAGCCAATCAGAATCGCGCTCGCGCACGCCACCGTACGCGTACGGTAAGCTTACGGTAAGCGTACCGTAAGCTGGCTCAGATATATATATTGATTTAAAGGCCATTTTCTCAGAATCTACTGAACAGATTTACACCAAACCTACAAAAGGCACTTCCTTGACCTAGGGACTACCTCTCTGCCAAATTTCTAGTAATTCTGTTCAGCCGTTCGGGCTGTAGCCCTGTCTAAAGGTCCTATGGAAAAATGCATGGGAAAAACGCGTTTTGGGACCCCCTTTTATCTCAGCCCCCGCTTGACGAATCCCCCCGAGACTTTCAGGGTAGGAGCGGAGCGTAGCGCCCCACCTATTTTGAGAAATTCGCGAGGATTCGTCAACCGGCGCCAAAGTTATTCAAAATAGAATGTTGCGGATTTCCTATGGAAAAGGGGTCCTAACTATAACTACCTACTGGCGACCGCCAGTAGGTAATATATATATATATATATGCATATATATTGTACCAATCCTGATTCCAAGTATACAAAGCAGGCGCTGACACCGTGGGACGTTCTGTCAAAGAGAAGTGTTTATTCCATAAAATCACCTAGACGCGTTTTGGCGGATGAAACCGCCTTGCTCAATATATATATATATTCACTGAAAAAACCATAGGTTTCAGACATGTTATAGTTAGAAATTAGCATTTAAAAAACCTTTGAAATTCACTGAAAAAACCATAGGTTTTACATACGTTATAGTTAGGAATTAGCATTTAAAAAACCTTAGAAATTCACTGAAAAAACCATAGGTTTTAGGGAAAGTTATAGTTAGTTGGACATTGCACTCGTACAAAACCCGTGAAATTCCCCCGTTATAGTTAGTTTAGCTAACTATAACTCGCGCCCCCGCAAAGCACTGCTGATGATGTCACATATTACATCACTCATGACATGGTCAATGACATCACTGATGACATCACTGATGACATCTCAAATGACATCACTGATGACATCATCCATGTGATAATTTCATGCATCTTTTCACACCCTAATATAATTTTAGATACACCCACTCTAAATTACAGACTGCCATTCTCAAAACCAAAGACACTCCAACACCAATAGCTACATACCCACTCACTGATTCTCAGGTCTACACACACATCCACTCACTTACCCGTACAGTCACTCATACTTATGGTCACTCAGTACAGGACTATCATATGTACTCATACAACTGTATAGACACTCACACACCACCACTCATCCATAGAGGTACTCACGCACCTAGTCAGTCATACAAATAATTATTCACACTCCCATTTACTCACCTTTACAGTTATACACACACCAGCTCACTTACTCATACAAATACTACCACATTCTTACGTTCTTATACAATCACTGATACAAGCAAACACTCATCCATGCAGTCACTCTCACAATCACACACTCACTTATAGCCATTTATATACTCTAACACACATATATACTGCCTTTCATATATGTAGTTATTTACACATGTACCAATGACATATACATTAACTCACTAACACACCCATACACACACTCACCCACCTATACAGTCCATCACAGATGCACACTTCAAACTATGCACCCAGTGAATCATCCACTCACACACCAATGCACAGTCACACACACTCCACCCACACAAACACTCAGGCACCCATACAGATACTCAGACAACCAATCAATAAACTCATATAGACACTTATGTAGTTATTCACAAACCCATTCTGTCACTTACACACCAAGACCCAGATGCATACAGAGATTCACACAGTTTAGTCACTAACCCATGCATTCAGTAAGATATGTTTAACCACTCACTTATAGAGTCAGTCACGCACCTAGTAAAACATCCATTCAGACACTTATACATCCACTCATTCTTCAATATGCCTTTCCCTATATATATTAAACATATTTACAGAAACACACAGTCACTGGATGATGTCATCAGTGATGTCATTTGAGATGTCATCAGTGATGTCATCAGTGATGTCACTGACCATGTAATGAGTGATGTAATATGTGACGTCATCAGCAGTGCATTGCGGGGGCGCGAGTTATAGTTAACTGAGCTAACTATAACAGGGGAATTTCACGGGTTTTGTACGAGTGCAATGTCTAACTAACTATAACTTTTCCTAAAACCTATGTTTTTTTCAGTGAATGTTTATATTACAAAATTAGTACTTTCTTTTTAAAACCAGTTGGTAGTCTAAGTAAGCGGAAGTGCAAATACACCAATTGGTACAACAAGAATTGCAGGGCAGCCTCTAAGTCATTGGCTGCAGCCATTAAGCAGAATGACTATACTTCAGTCAAGCTCACCTGACAAAAACACAAATCTGTATTAAATACCGCTAAAAAGGACTTGGAGGAACAGAGGTGGGCAGACCTCTACCAGGCTAGCAAAGAAAGGAACTCCCCGTTTTTTTGGCAACAGGTAAAATGGGGGAGAGGGGGGCAAGCTCCGGCACCCCATAATTATGTAGCTCCAGATATGTGGGTCTCCCACTTTGCAACGCAATTTGCTTTGGAGGCAGGGGGTGGAAATGGAAATGAGGATGTATACACCACTCCGTCTTCTGACATAGCATTGAGCTTTGATATAGGGAAAGTAGAAACAGCGTTGGGGTCAATTGCCAATGGTATAGCTCCTGGTCCTGATGGTGTCCCGGCTGATTTGTTCCAGAATCATAGGGTTATCTGGCAAAAGTATATACTCTTGCTAGTGAATGCAATAGCTAGCGGTGCAGCTATTCTAGATCTGTGGAAGGGTGCTGAGATTTTGCCAATATTCAAAAAAGGTAATCGCTTGTGCCCAGGTAACTACAGACCAATCAGTCTCATGGATGCCATTCGAAAAATCATGGGTAGAATGGTACTAATTAGGATACAAGATTGGATTGCTGATAAGGATATATTAACCCCTCTACAGGCGGGATTTTGCACTAATGTGAGCACGATAGATCAGGTCTTTCGGTTTGTTCTGATTTATTGGCACGATGTAGTGCTGGCTGGTGGTACCATTTACGCAGCGTTTGTGGACTTTAAATCCGCTTTTGACTTGTAAACTTTGCAGTAAACATTGGAGGGTCTGCAAGGATATGGGTATGCCTGCAGGATTGATATCTGTTGTGGAGCACCTACATGCTGGGAATTATGCACAAGTTTGCTGGAGTACTCAGGGAAATAAAACAAACCCATTCCCAGTATTTAAAGGGGTGTGCTGGGAATTATGCACAACTTTGCTGGAGTATTCAGGGTAATAAAACAAACCCATTCCCTGTGTCTAAAGGGGTGCGCCAAGGTTGCGTTATGGCACCGACCCTATTTTCACTGTTTATTAATGGGGTTGTAGACTACTTTTCTGTTTTCCCGACTAACGCACCGTCCCTTGCAGGTGTTAAAATTCCAATACTTATGTTTGCAGATGATACCTTAATAATCGCTAAGACACATAGGGGTATATTCTACAAGAATGTGTGATAACTACCGCAAGAGTAGCGTAACACAACTTTCAATATCGCAGCCTATTGCGGGAAAATAACCCTGTGTCAACGTGGAATTCACAACACAGTGGTACCATGCGATTGTCTGCCGAAAACGCGGACAATGTCCACGATACAACCACCCTGACGGGGATAAAAACACAAACCACAACACCAGAAAACCTGCTATGAGCCCTTCTGCAATGAGGAAAGCAAAGATAAGTAGCGCGAGGGCAGCAATACTCACGCGCAATGCAGGAAAAAGCACAAGAACAGCATACGGAAAATGCCACTGAACAAAATATGTTACAGCAAACAAATGATGGACGGAATTCTGACAATGCAAACATTCTACTCCAGTCAAAAGATCTGGGTTAAATCCATCGTTCTTTTGTCCACTGGACCATCCCACTTTGGACCCAGCAATATGCAAATCAGTCTTGACCCTGTGCCTCATGGGAAGAGTCCAGACCGAACTGCCAGGCCAGGTCCTCCCTGGACCGGAAACAAGCATCCAGGAACCGGTTTCAGGATATGTCACCCTTCTTCAGCCAGGCTAGCTTGAATCCAGTGGCACAGAGAGCAGGGATAAGTAGCGCAAGGGCAGCAATACTCACGGGCAATGCGGGAACAAGCACAAGAACAGCATGAGGAAAATACCACTGGACAAAATAGCAACAGCGGAGTACCACGGATGCACCCTGGTCAGCTGCAGAGGACAACATGCACACCAAAACATCCAAGCATCGTGGAAGGACAGAACCGACAGGCACACCACATGAAAGAGATCAGTGGCAGACAAATCAGAGCCGCAGGAGTGACACACCCACCATGCAGCATACACACATAAGCAGACGGGCACCTCAACATTTGCAATACCACCTCCACAACTGAACACAGGACACAACTGGATCGGCAAATGTGCACAACCAGGTAAATCACATCTGTAACCCCAGGGATATGTAACATGACAATGCACAATTCCAACCTGTAACCTGCAAATATGTTTTATTCACACATGCAGTGAATTGGACATCTACTACTGTCCCATAATTGCCACAGATGGACACAATGTGATGTGCTCATGAGAAGTAGGTGTCAATGATGTAGTTCCTACCGCAGCTGCAGTGGGATGTGGGCCACCAGCCTCATCACCATCATCATCGTCCATTACCTCTGGAACTGGGATCCATGGGGCCCTGGTGCGAACACAGATGTTGTGCAACACACAACATGCAACAATCATCTTGCACACGACGTCCAGGCAGTACAGGAGCTTCCCACCTGTGTAGTCCAGGCACCTGAAATGTGACTTCAACACGCCAAATGTGCATTCAACGATGCCCCCGGTGCATATGTGGGCTGCATTGTACTGCTTCTGGGCAGGTGTGTGCGGGTCCCGGAGGGGTGTCAGCATCTAAGGGCAGAGTGCATATCATTGATCACCTGTGACAGTACAGGGAGAAAAGAGTCAATACTTGGTCCTGCAGATTGTGTTGGCAGGCCCACCAATTCAGTGACGCCTGTGCTGGCTGTGTGTGGGGTGAGTGTAAGCCAGCCCTCAGGGAGTAGCTGGTGCTGGCAACTACACCAACAGTCATCAGGCACTCAGACATGCAATGTCAGAACCACTAGGGGGAGGACTCAAGTCACACAGGGCCAGTGGCCCCGGATGCACAGCGGCTGACACAGGCCCACCGCCACAGGACGCTGACCAGCGGGAGAATGGGGCAGGGTCATGAGGGCAGAGCAGTGCCTCACATGTGTCATGGCTGCATTCCGCATCTCCACACGTCCAGCCGTTGTCTGGCTGTGGTGCCATGAAATGTCTGTATTGGGTGCAGGGGTAGCCCAGGATGATCATGGAGTGGTGTAGTCGTGTCTGGTAGGTGGTCGTGTAGTTTGACTTGTCAAATGTGGCTTGGTCATGTGTGCATCCCCACAGATGTGCTTTGTGCGTTGGTGGCTGTTGGATGTGTGGTGTGTTGATTTGTTACTTACCAATGAGCAGTCCCATTCCATATGTGCCATACTGGAAGCACTGGTGATGATGGACTGTCAGAAGATGAAGGAATCGTGCACACTGCATGGGTAGTTGGGGACGACATTGGTGAAGAGTTTCCGGTGGTCCACTATTGCCTGCACATTTATGGAATGCGTGTGCTTTCTATTGCGGTAGTGGTGTGCAGTATCCGCAGGGGGCACAAGTGGAACACGTGTGCAGTCAATTGCCCCTAACACGGCCGGGAATCCGGCTATTGCGTAGAAGCCTTGCTTTGTCTCCAGCTGTGCCTGCGTAGTGTTGGGGAAGTGAAGGTACTGAGATATGAAGCTGAGGATGGCATTCAGGACAGGTGTGATGAACTTTGATAGGGCTGGCTGTGAGACTCCTCTGACTCTGGCAGTTGTTGGTTGGAATGTCCCAGAGGCCAACAGGTGCAGCACAGCCAGCATCTTTGTCTGAGGTGGGATGTTTGTTCTCCGCTGTGTTGGGACCGTCAGCCTGTGGGCGATGTGGGTCATGATGCGGAGATTGGTTGTCCTTTTGAGCCGGTAGTGGGCAATGACTTCCACGGGCGTTAGGTCTGTGAGAGTGGTGCATTTTTGGTAGGTCCACTGTCCTACTGTACACTGCCTCTGTGGTGGTCTGGGGGGGCGGGTCCGGGTCCTGGGGGTGGTGGCGGTGGGTGTTGTGGCCTTGTTGGGGCTCCGAGCTACATGATGAGTGGCTCCATGGTGTTGTTTGTTCTTCGGGTATGGCTGTGTGCGGGGCTCCCTTGTCTACTGTAGGTAGGTGTCCGTCTTTACACCTGCTTGAGGCAGGTGTTAAATACCTGCGGCCACCGCGGCATATTGCCTGTTTTTGGTTTGCTTCGCAGTTCTGTCAGTTCATTGTGAAAGTGGTGGTGTTGTTTTTTTTTGTGTTTTTGCACGGGAACGCCTACTCTGCATCTCATTAGATTTAGTTGGTGGTGTCCGCCGTGGTGTTAGATTTTGGGGCATTTATCTCAGGAATACTGGCGTTGTCTGCAGTTTGCACCTGTAAGGTTTGACGGTTTTTGTAAAGATCGTGGGTTTGTGATAAATGCAGATAAAACAAAATGTATGGTCCTCCATAAACACCAAACAATTAAGGGTAAGGTGTCCTTAAGTGGTGAACTTTTGGACCAAACTGATGTTTTTAATTATATGGGGATTACGTTGGGGAACAAACTTAATTGGAATCCCCAGATACATACCATGGCCCTAAAGCATTGTCATTTAGCTGGTGTCCTGTTGAAGGAATATAAGTCTTCACATACCCAACCCATGCACCCCTTACTTAAGATCTGTAATACCAAAGTCATAGGCTCTGTAATCTGTCATTTGAGATGTCATCAGTGATGTCATCAGTGATGTCACTGACCATGTCATGAGTGATGTAATATGTGACATCATTAGCAGTGCATTGCGGGCGCATGAGTTATAGTTAGCTCAACTAACAATAACAGGCAAATTTCTCTGTTTTTATATGAGTCAAATGTCCAACTAACTATAACGTCCCTGAAACCTATGGTTTTTTCAGTGAATTTCTAACGTTTTTTAAATGCTAATTCCTAACTATAAAGTCTGTAAAACCTATGGTTTTTTCAGTGAATTTCGAAGGTTTTTTAAATGC
Source organism: Triturus cristatus (assembly GCF_964204655.1). Taxonomy (NCBI): domain Eukaryota; kingdom Metazoa; phylum Chordata; class Amphibia; order Caudata; family Salamandridae; genus Triturus; species Triturus cristatus. The sequence continues at coordinate 123,086,388 of NC_140590.1, read as the reverse complement.
TAATTTCTAAGTATAACGTCTCTGAAACCTATGTTTTTTTCAATGAATTTCAAAGGTTTTTTAAATATCGAACTACTATTGTGTATTTGTCATTAATACTATTTTTCTAACTTTTCAACTACATAAAATAAACTGCAAAAGTACTATGTAACGTAATACATTTCACAAATTACAATGAGTTTTTAAATAATACAAAACAATTTAACATTCAGATAACAATTTTTCTCCCTTTTTTTGCTGTCATCAGCTACTACTTAACTTCACTATTCACAGTGATGCCAGTGTAGTTTCATCATAAACAGCAGGGGGGGAAAAATAATCAACTAGATTGTTAAAAAAACCAAATCCCTAATTCTCACAAATATAATACAAAATCAACACAAATAATACATCCAATAGTACTTAAAATGTTCAAAGCTTACCTTTACTTCATAGATTGTCTGTAAATTTACCCAAAACGCCAAATATTGTATAAAAAAATTAGCTTTGAAAGCATCCAGTATGAATTCCTTCAAGATCTTACGTAGTTTCTCTGCACAATTTTTCCAATACACCACATAATGTATCAAAAATGTTGCTTTGAAAGCATCCAGTATGAATTCCTAAAAGATCTTACGTAGTTTCTCTGCACAATTTTCCCAATACACCAGATAATGTATCCAAAATTTCTCTTTGAAAGCATCCAGTATGAATTCCTTAAAGATCTTACGTAGTGTCTCTGCACATTTTCCCAATACGCCAGATAATGTATCAAAAATTTCACTTTGAAAGCCTCCAGTATGAATTCCTTAAATATCTATACACAATGGGCCCGATTCACAGAACTAACTTAAGACAAAATCCTAAACTTACTACCATTTTGGTATTCACAGAAGGCACTTACTCATTTTGGTATTCACAGAAGGCACTTACTCATTTCGGTATTCACAGAAGTTAGGAGTCCTAACTTTAGGATTCCTAAATGCCTTCTGTGAATACCGAAAGTCTTAAAATTAGGATTTTTCTCACTTTAGTAGTAATCTAGTTAGGACTCCTAACTGTAGGACTCCTAAATGCCTTCTGTCAATACCGAAAGTCTTAATATTAGGATTTTTCTCAATTTAGTAGTAGTAAAGTTAGGACTCTTAACTTTAGGACTCCTAAATGCCTTCTGTGAATACCGAAAGCCTTAAAATTAGGATTTTTCTCAGTTTAGTAGTAGTATAGTTAGGACTCCTAACTTTAGGACTCCTAAATGACTTCTGTGAATACCGAAAGCCTTAAAATTAAGATTTTTCTCAATTTAGTAGTAGTAAAGTTAGGACTCGTAACTTTAGGACTCCTAAATGCCTTCTGTGAATACCGAAAGCCTTAAAATTAGGATTTTTCTCAGTTTAGTAGTAGTAAAGTTATGAGTCCTAATTTTAGGACTCCTAAACTGAGAAAAATCCTAATTTTAAGACTTTCGGTATTCACAGAAGGCATTTAGGAGTCCTAAAGTTGGTACTCCTAACTTCTGTGAATACCGAAGTGAGTAAGTGTCTTCTGTGAATACCAAAATGAGTAAGTGCCTTCTGTGAATATACGAAAATTGTAGTAAGTTTAGGATTTTGTCTTAAGTTAGTTCTGTGAATCGGGCCCCTTACCATTAAAGCCGAATAGTGTATCTAAAATCTTTGTTTCAGAAAAATTACGTATTAGTTGGGTAATTCATAAGGCAATCTTGCTTTCATTTCCAAGAGTGTATCATTACAGTGACTCCAACCATTATTACACTTTAAATAAACTGCATAATGTCCACTTGTAGTAGTACTTCCAGTATGGAAAACAATAGCAACTGTTGCAAAAGTTCTTCCAGAAACAGATAGTTGATTAGCAACAAAAGTTTTTATTTTGGTTGCCTCTTTTCTTCCATTTGGTCGACAGCGTAGCAGCATTATAATCAAATATTTTCCATATCACTGTAGGCATAATGCAGATAGCATTCTTGATTTACAACGAGAACACATCATCTCATGATCAGCTTCTTTTCCTAATTTGGAAAATGGTACAGATTTGCAGTCAGGTATTGTTAAATATAAAAATTGTTCTCTGTCAACTATAGTCCTTGAAGATAATAAACACTCTTCACATTTATGTTCCCATTTGTAACTGAGTCCAAATAAACTCTCAATCCGAATTCCTTCATCTTCTAGTACTCCAAGCATAACCATCAGAAATTCTTGTGCATCTTGCTGTATCTTAGCACTGAACGTTAAATATCCAGTACATGTATCCAACAGTTGGCGAATACCAGAAGCAGCATGAATCTTACTTCTATCAGTTCTCAATTCTTGAAATAAAGTGTAGCGTGCAGAACAGAAAGTTTTTTCCTGACTTTCCATAATTTCACCACAAACATCTTCCAGATAAAATAGGGCATTTAGAATGACATTACCATAGCAGTTGACACCAGAAGCCTTTTCTAATTGGTATCCACCAACATCATCACTTGTTTGTATTTTCTACTTCTTTACATCTTTTCTGTTGATTTTCTTTCTACTTTTCAACCATAGTTAACTCTTCAACATATTTGCGTTTTGAACACACAACACGTTTCTCATAAATATGATATTCACCTAAATGGGGAGCATAAAGCCTTCTCAAACAATGATATTTTCTTACACAATTAACATCAGCACTAACATTGTTCTCATCAAAATCAATTAAATACAAACCAGACAACGTTCTAACTCGAGATAATGCAACATATACCATTCCCTCTTTAAACACAGTTTTTCCAACATTTACCAAAGCATTATCTACACTTAAACCTTGTGATGTGTGAATAGTTATTGCATATGCTAAACAGAAGGGAAACTGTTTTCTACGAACATACAAGTCATTTACAAGGAACAAACGTGCGGCAGAACGTGCAATCTGTCGTACCTCTGCAATCTGATCAAATTTACCTTTCAAAAATTAAATTCCATTTCTATTTTGATATTTCACAAAATTAACAACTAAACCTTCTTCTACATTGAGATTACGCTTCAAAATTACCCGACAGTTTAAACATACATCCACATTTTTTTCTAAGCCAGCAGTTTTTGATACAGACTTTTCCAAAGAATCCAATTTAGTCTGTAGTTTTTCTGAAAGAACAATTGTTATTCCTTGATGCTCTTCAATGTGAACTATTTCTTGATTTTCCAATTTCATAAGCTCTCTACTAAATGTATAACACTCTTCCACTGTAGACATTAAGCAAACTATAGGCTTTTTTCTTTCATTTTCCTGTACATTACTTCTGCTGGTGTGTTTTCATTGGTAAACAAGTTCTTTAGTAGACGACTTTGAAAAGATTGTTTACCATGTTTGCTTAGCACACCAATTCTTACATCTTTTAGAATATTTCCATAATCTTCATCTCTTGCTTGTCACATATTCTGAGTGAGTTTTTCATATTTAAAATGTAACCACAGATTCACATTTCCAATCATTCCCAAAGATTTCTTAGTGTCTTCATGTAGAAGAGTTTTAAACACTGGTTCTCCTTTTACAGAGGTTAGTTGTAGCAGATCTCCAAATACAATTAAATGTTTTCCCCCATAAAAGAACATCGTAATCTGTTTTTAATACCTGTTGCATTCTTAAGTGTACAAAAGCAAGCATTAAGTTTGAGACCATGCTCACCTCATCAATAATTAAAAGTTTAATTTTCATCTTCAGCACTCTTGACACTTCATAAGAAGCTTCTCCAAACAACGTCTGATATTGTAATTTATTATCATGCTCCACTGGTAACATTAATAATCTATGCAAAGTAACTCCTTTAAGATTGTGTGCAGCTAATCCAGTTGGAACTGTTACCACACAACATAAATGTGAACCAGTAGTTTTTTGAAGATAACTGGTCAAAACTTTAATTAAAAATCTTTTACCTGTCCCAGCTTGACCACCGATGTACATCAGAAGAGGTTTAAAAGATGAACACAGACGTTCTTTTTTTTCATGCAACAAACCATGTTCTATCCGTTCTCTCACTTGCACATATATTTCTTTCTGTTCAACATTTACTTGTTCTTCTAACTTTTTCAATGTTATATTCTCCTCGTGTGCTTGTTGCATTGCAATTTTGACTTCATGCATAGCAATCGCTGCTTCATTTTCCAGCATTGGTTGTCCAAGAGGATCTTGACTACATGGACCACTACTTTGACTATCTTTAGAACTTTCATGAGCTATTTCAGCTATAATAGTCTTTTCCTGTTCAGCTTCATCATTCAACATTTTTAAATATGTAGGGAAAATTGGACATCGAATGCTATCTTTACAAGCATTAAAAGAATCTTTGTAGCAGTCAAACTCTCCAAGTAATTCACTTTTGCTACGCCATGGTTTAAACAGCTGCAGTGTTAAATAGTAAAATTCTCGCTTATCTGGAGTTTCACAACTAAGTTTCTTGTGCTTTATAAGATTACCCTCTGCATGTTTTACTAAACAACCATGACATTTAACTACTGCAAACTTTCCTTTTTTAAACTCTCTTTAAAATTTCTTTTGAAGCTGTAATGTTGAAGTACTTCATACAGACATAGCTGTTCCAGATGTTGACTCCTTTTCGGATAGTATGTGTCCAACATATTAGTTTTAAGAATGTCTGTACTATCTGGCTCATTTGCTGCTAATTGTTCAATTTCTTCTAATGATTTCAACGCTCTATTTCGTTTGCAGGCAAGACCTAAACTTACCCAAATGATTCCTCGTGACTTTGAATATAAACTTGAAGAACACAAGCAGTCTGAACATTCATACGATCGGTGAATTTGGAAAACTTGCTGTCTCAAGCTTCTATCTCCTCCTTCTCTTGGAATCTCACATGTCACATACTGTTCGATGAAAGACAATACTGTTTCATCAGAATCATTTGCAAATTTAGGTGCATTCTTGATCCATACTAGCATATGTATATGAGGTGCACCTCTTGCTTGATACTCCTTTCTCCAAAAGAAATCGGAACTTCTCCAAGTGGTGGATTCTTTTTATTACAGATAAAATACATCATACCTTGAAACTTATGATTAAAATATCTGCACACATTTACAGGATCCAATGAACACAGTTCACCAGGAGTCTTTATTTAAAAAAATGTTTATATTAGAATTCGCTTCTCCTAAAAACTCAAGCAGATCTTCCCATGCATACTCTGCACAGCTAAGTGTGACAAACCATGTTGGTGTACCTAAGTTCCGTAACATACACTTGAGTTCTCCATGACGACAATACCAATACTAATTTGTTCCATGTTGACATGCCATCAAATTGACTAACTGTGTTTCTAAATTTTCATCTGTTTCTTGAACTTTCTCCACAAACAGTTTAGCAGAAAGAAGTGATGCATTAACTCCAGTTTTAAGTATATGATTCACTGCATACGAGAGAGAAGACAGATCACTTTCAAACAAAAGGTGAAATATGTATGGAATGCACTGTCGAAATCTAGGATCTTCAGAATATAATCTTGTTGACCGATATTCTGAAGCTGGAATCCGTCCAGGTCGGTCATCATATCGTCCACCTTTTCCAGTAGGACACAAGTGTGGAAAACAACGAGCTTCCAAGCTTTTCTCCCATAGACTCATTGGAGTTCCCTGTGCTTTTTTCATTTGAAATAACTCAATGCTGCTTCCTATCACTTCTTTGAATGCAAAGGACATATTGTATAATGTTCATAAATCTCATCAGTCTTTGACTTGTCCACTTTCTCTATTTGACCATTGAAATTTCAAAATCATCTTCTAAACATATTACCTGTTCATCCACATTTACATTTTTGTAATAAATATTGCTCTCTATAAGATATAAGGTAGCCTTTTCAACTTTATTAACATCCACAAATTCTTGCCATATTTTCTGACTCTTTGTGGGTACACCATTTACTAAAATAACTACTGCCTCATCTTCTACTTTCTCTCCAGCAATAGTTTCAATATTTTTCTTAAAATCCAAAGGTAAGTACACCACTCTTCCTTTTAGCCCTCTTTGCAAGTCTGTTGGTGGCAGTTTACCTGTTTTAGGCTCCATCCGAATAATAGTTTGAAAAGGATGAACAGATTGAATTAGAACCGACTCATATGTATTCAATTTGGCCAGCTCCTGCGGAATAGCTACTAACTCCAACTTATTATGCACTACTCTAGCAGGCATTTTGTTCTCTTCCAATTTGTTGTAACAATATTTAAATAGACGTTGATCACTACCTAACTCAAATCGACTTTCAACAAACAAGTAAGTTGCAAATTCTTCCCACTTACCATTATTCTACTTTTCACTTTTCAAATACAAATCAACATTCCTACTTTGACTTTTATAATGAGTACGTTGACAACAAACACAAACATAGTTTGGCATTTCAGAGCACACTACATTAAACTTTCCAATTTCTTCTTCAAACTGATCAGTGCTAATCACTTTGTCATCTCCTCCAACATCTGTAATTGTCAAACTTTCACTTTCTATGAACTGCTCTTCTGAACCAAAGTATCGCATTTCAATATCATCACACTTTTTTTTAACATCTGATAAAGAACCATATAAAAGACTTCCATTCAGTTCACTTAAACTTAATGCAGGACTTTTTACATAGTACAGTTTCTTTACAAAGTTCCGCATTTCTGAATGGTGTACTGCTAACATCCTCAAATGATGAAAAACACTTTTACAAACTTTTCTTGAAAGACAAGTCAGAGAATTCCCATACTTCTCAGTATATTTTCTTACATTACATGGATCTAGTCCTTGTAACAACTTAATCTTCTGTTTTATACTTTTCTGAGTATATTCTCGTAACAAATTTCACATTATATCAATGGATTCCTGTTGAATACTACAAATGCTGCTACAGCTCCACTTATACACAGGAGCTCGTGGACGTTTCCCTTGCACTTCTTCAACTATTAACTCTTCTGCACTTTTACCAACTATATCCTCCTTTGGAAGAGGAACACCATCCTGAACTTCGTAGCAACGACCTCCAGTATCAACTGCAAATGATAACCTATTTTCCTGGAAGTAACTTTCCTCATTAAAAAAAGGCTCAGTATTAGAATTATGTCTCCAATGTCCACTAAAGATTTTACAAAAGTTGGTTCTGTTCACAAGTCTTTTTTCCCTACTTTTGCCTTTGAATACTTTGACTATTTTATCCAATCATTTCATTCTCTTTAAAATCAAAATGAACAACTTCTGTTTCAAATTGAAAGCAGTATCCACTTTACTTTCAATACGCTGCTTCTCTTTGATTTGGAACATTCTTCTTTTACATTTGCAGCATGTTTTCAATAAATTCTGAATCACTCTAGATCGAAAAAGTCTCTGACGAATTTCTTGAAATTGTTTTTGTCTCCGAGTACCAGATACTATTTCTTTATCATCTTTCCTTTTCCTCGTATTTGAAATTGAACTCTGCTTCACCTTACTTGAAAAAATTCTTCTTTTTGCTTTTTGTGATGTTTTTCTCATTAAATGTTCGTAATATTTATTTCAAAAATTGTCTTTTGCTTTTACTCAAACAAACAATTTCTCTACTACTCACATTATTTTTCTACTTCAAGATCTTTCCTTTTCATCAAATATATATTGTTCTTCTCTTTTCTTCTTTTTTTACTTCTTCTAGGCATTTCCAAATTTCAATCCAAACATAATAATTTTCTGAAAAACAAAAAATAGATTCAATTATTTTTCACATTTCTTCACTATGTTAAAATAATAACATACAATTGCAAAACTTCCACTAACAACTTCCAGACCCAGTGCTGCAACGTGATGGAGCACGACAGATGAGCACTAGGATGACAAGTAGTGCCATAGAACATACAGCAAGTATTTATTTAATTATTTACATACTCCTTTACAATGTATATATAACTGCATAACCTCATACTCATCACATCTCCGCCACACCCCACCACCCTACACCACTTTCTCTGCAACCCACCGCACACAACTTTATAAATAGTATTTGTAAAAATTTTAATCTATGTACTTAAAATGATATTATCAACCAAACTGCACACATAAAAATTTCCATTATTACCTAACAATTTTATCAATAACTTTGCAAACATAACACTGCACCCAGGGCTTTAACTGGAGGGGGTGTCTTTGGGGATGTGACCACCAGCACTTATTTTTGGGAGCCTCAAAACGGGTCTTTATAGGGCTTTATTTTCCGACCTCACAAACGTAATCCGTATTTTTTTCTTTATTGCACTGCAGTGACACTGTGAGAGCATGCACATTGCTCACTACTTAGAACTGCAGACATCATGCCAAGTGACTCACATTGTAGGAGAAGGAAAATCCTTTAAAGAGAGCCATTTTCTCTCAGTATTTCCCTTCTCTTTTTGCAATGCACCAGCAACATCATCGTGAGGTGATTAGCGGACAGACCACCAGGCGCACAACGCCCATTGCCCCGGACTCTTTGACACAGCTTCCCGTGCGCACACACAGAGCAGTATCACGAGTACTTCACCGGTCTTCAAAGATCATTTTTTTGTAAAGGAGTCTCTGTTCTTTTTCACCTCTTTTTACAACCCATACATGCCCACTCTGCCTATTGCCAAAATTAGGCTCCCCAGAAATTTCCCTCTGGTTGCACCTCTGCAAACGACCAAAACAAGGCAACTTCAGCATGAACCTGCTCTCACCTTACACACTGTCTTGTTTTAGTGCTACCAAAACACACACTTGGCCTGCCTCACTAAGTTCTAACAATCCCTCTTTAATATGAACCTAAAAGCTTTCTAATTACTTTCATATTCCTATACTGTACTTCACATGGAAATATAGAACTCAAGGTTCTCACCACCTCAAATTAGCTCTCTGGTGTACTTTCTCAAATATAAGAAGCACATGTATTCAGTATCTGTCAGTCACGGCCACTTTAAAAAACAGTGTACCTATAAACAACTCGACAAAACGTTATGTTTCCAAATTAACGTATTACACTTAAAAGCTCCTTTACATTTCTTTCGCTAGGTGTACCTTTGTTTAAAACACCACCAGAGAAGGGTGTTGAAGTATGCTCCACAAAGAGTAACTCAAAGCTTTGTTATTCTTTATTAAAAGATATGCCTGTCAATGCTTTTTGCAAGCCTTTTCAACGCCTTAAGAGGGTAGCTGGATGAATATAATACGTCGTATTTAAGATCGGGCGGACGATGTACGGAAATAAGAACGTATAGTTGAATAAAGGGCGAGTGGATGCATGGCCAGATGCATCAATGGATAGATACATAGATCAATGTATCAATGTATGGATGGGTGGAAGAATGAAGGAATGCAAAGACCAGTACTTACTATAGATGGGTGGGCTGATAAATGATTAGGATTGATTCTGGGACAGATATATCTATGCATATATAGGCGTACGCTGCATGAATGGCACAGTGCTTACTATAGGCGAGTGTGCTAAGATAAGCGGAAGAACAGATTTATGTATATATATAAGTAGGAATATATGCATCAATTAAAAGATAGTTGAATGGCGCAGTACTTAGGATGCATGGATACTGCGCTTTAATTGGGCCGTGTCTGGGGACTGGCACTTATTTTCAGGCAGCCTCAAACGACTCTCTACCAGGCTCTATTTTCGGCCCTCTGAAAGATAGTCAATTCTTTTTTTTTTTTATTATACTGCAGTGACAGCATGCACATCGATGTACACATGCTTATTTTGCTCGCTACTGAGAACTGGAGACATCACACTAAGTTACCCACGTTGTAGAAGAAAGGAAAATCCTTTAAACAATGTTTTTTTCCGAACCTACGATAATTGGAGAGGATTTTCTAAAGCACACAATTATACTGATCTTGATTTAGACCACGCCCCACCTTGTATAGCCCACACCCCTTTAAGTGCTTTTCGCCCCTTTTAGAGCACCCCCACATTTTTTCTCCCACTTAGAACCCTAACTACACCATAGTAACAAACAAACAGTGTAACCTTCCATTAAAATCTACAATGGCAACAAGTTTCATAATTTTCCAGCAACGCTATCAGCCTTCTACCACAGTACAAGAGTGTCTATCAGCACGAAGATGTCCACAGAAATGTTGTGTAATTTCTGTACCTGTCTGCTGGAACACTCATCACCAAAACGTATTAACATGGGAATTCGCCAGAAAAACATATACCATACCATTAACCGATTCCTAAATGGGCACACTGCCACTGCACCACCCTCTTCCCCATCCTTCCTTAACTTCACAAAATTAAAGAAAGAGCCACACCAAACCTAGTAAACACACTATACCAATAAAAGAACTTAATTTCAACAACCGTCTACCGGAACGCTCATGAGCAAAGCGTATTAAAACATACAAATTTGCGGGTAAAACATATACCATGCCATAGGGCACTTTATAAGTGCTCCCAGTGGTACAACATCACCTTCAGTAGCTCGACATCTGCACGTTACTAAATTGTGTGTTTTAATCAGAACCATACCCACCTCCCCCACACCCGCCCTTCCTTAACTATACGAAATCAAACAGAAACCCCCACCATTCCTCGTAGCGCCACTATACCCATACACAGACTTCATTTGAACAGGTGTGTGCAGGAACACTTATCAACAAAAAGTATTTAAACATGCAAATTCGTGAGAAAAACATAAACAATAGCACGGTTAATAAATAGGCCCACTCAAACTACATTACCTTTACTAACTACACATGCCCATGTTACAATTGTCCGTCTTATAATCAGCAACATACGAACATCCCCCACCCCCACCCATACCCAGGCTTAACCTTACGAAATCAAACAACGAGCCCCTGCACTCGCGTTACCGCCACTATAACCATGGATAGACTTAGGGGCCAATTCCGATCCGGGTCAGAAGGGCAACGAACGCGATCCGGCTGGAAAAACTACGAGCCGTATGCGTGTTTTCCGCCCGACTCGTACAGCTGTACGAGCGGGCAAGTACGATGCGAGCTACGTGAAATTCACCGACCGAGTCGTTTCCGGGTCCGAACCGCTCCATACGTCTCAGTCGGAAGCTAACCGGGGCTTGCAATGGATGCGATTAATGACCGAGCCAGTACGATGCACGCGTCAGACAGCCTGTGCGAGCCGGAGTGTCCGGCTCGCAAAAAGTCCGGGTGGTTGCCTTTAGGGGTCCGCGTTGGACCCCCTGTCACCCGCAGCCCTACGACTGGTACACAGGGGTAGACCAAAGGGTCCCCCCAACACAGGCATGTACAGTGCAGATGGCACTGACGCATACCCACTGTAGGGGGCGCCCTTTCAATCAATACCCATTCAGTCAATGGGAGCCCATGTACGCGTTGTACGACCGGCTCCCATTAACTTCCATGGGAGCCCGACCGAACCGAGTCTGGTAGCATACGGCCGCATCATACTCGCTCTGTTGGACTGCAGGACTCCGACTCGGTCGGAAAAGACTCCGGATCCTGCTCGGTCAGAGTGATTTCCGACCCGGATCGGAATCGGCACCTTAATGTCAACAGGTGTCTGCCGGAACGCTCCTCAGCAAAAGCTATTAAAACTTCAATTTTGCAACTCAAACATACACCATACCATAAGACAGTTTATTAATAGTCACAGTACCACAACACCACTTCAACACCTGCCCTTGCTTAACTTTACACAATAAAAGAAAGAGCCCAAGCAAACGTAGAAGCACCACTATCGCCATACACAGCCTTAACTTCAACAGATGACTCCAGAAAAGCTCATATGCAAACCGTATTAAAACATGCGAATTTGCGACTAAAACATATCCCATGCCATAGAGCGCTTTATAAGTGCTCCCAGTGGTACTAGATCACCTTTAGTAGCTCGACATTTGCACGTTACTATATTCTGTGTTTGAATCAGCAACATAACCACCTCCCCCACACCCAACCCCACCCCCACTCTTGCTTAACCGTACGAAATCAAACAGAAACCCCCACCATTCCCAGTAGCACCACTATACCCATATACAACGTTAATTTTAAGAAGTGTCTGCCGGAACACTTATCAGCAAAAAGTATTCAAACATGCAAATTGGCGGGTAAAAAATAAACCATCCCATAGCACGGTTTATAAATGGACCCAGTCGAACTACACCAACTTTACTAGCTAGTCGTTTAAACACTCTGTAGAGTGTATAGCAGGGAATGGGGAGAGTAAACAAAGTTCTAATTCCCAAACTTTTGTTATACAGTCCCTTTACTGTATCTATATTAAAGATATTAAATGGAATGAATAAATTGACGAGTGTCTCAAAAGGGATAGTGAAGCTCACCATCAGTAAAATACGAACCACTTCAACACCTACATATATCCGCCACAGCGACACAACCTGACAAATAGTATCACTTATAATCACATGTAGTTCTCTAATGTCAATAAAGTGATACAGAAAATATATTTCACATTTAAATTTTTTTCATCTCTCACACAGTTATAAAACATCTCTTCTAAAGAAGCACTCCCCAACTACTTCTATTCCATAAGAACAGACAATAATTAATACGTTTACTACCATATATTTTAGTATATCTACCTTTTTATTATTCACTAGTCAGAAACTACAAAAACTATTCACTATACCCAAATGCAAACCAGAAACCATATTCATATTTATCTCAACTTAGGATCACATGATTCAAACTAGGCATACCTATAAAAGGAACGTATCACTTTTCCTATCTCCATATCCTCTCCATGTAATCTCCAAACATGGTACATGGCCCCACTGTACAACAATCTACCCTGACTTACATTCAAACCTACCTCTCAGTGTCAAAAATAAGACCACAACCTGCCCACATAACAGTTCTGCATTTCGTTTTATCGCTTTTAACTTAATAACACATACGTCTCCTACCACCACCCCCCACCCCACTATTTCCACAAATAGTATCAATTGCAAACGTGCAAAATTTTCTTTATCTCCCCACATACATTACAAACTTAAATTAACGCTGTACCTCATTTTCAAAACAAAACAGTCCTATGTAACTTAGATATAAACTAAAAGGCGCAAGAACCCTAGCCTTTTTGGGTGCCAGAGCATGGAATAAGTTGCCAGCCCAGATCAAACTTTGTAATACCGAACTTTCATTTAGGAAAGACCTTAAAACCTGGATATATGGTATCTCGGACGACTGTTGTTTTGCTCTGATCTAACTACTCTTAGTAAGTTAATTTTCTGTGCTTTCACTGCCGTATGACGCTAGCGCCAAGATACTCCTCGCGGAGGGATAGCGCGCTCTACAAATACAATCTCAAATCAAATCAAAATCAAATAAAGATGACAAACTACACTTCTTCTCTGTGAAAAATTCCTAAACATATATAAAATACTTATATAACAACAGCTCAACATGTATGCATATTTCATAACCAATATCAAACACCACACTTTACTAACACTATATTACTTTGAAATAAAAAATATTTTCAAAATTAAAAACATCACCTCAAATACTTAATCAATACCATAAAACACATAACACACCTTGTTCATTTCTAACTCACCTTTGTAGTTGTTATCCAGATTTCAAATGACACACGCATACAATTCTCTCTTTCTCACATAGTACATGTAAAGCTCCGACTTAATCAAGAATGAAGCCAGGAATGGCACAATTTCTCTGTTGCTCCACACATAAATACATGTAAAGAACAAATTAGAATTCATTCCTTCAACGACATTCCAAAACTTACCTCCATTGGTTCATTTTGAATTTTCCTTCCGAAAAGCTACTTATTATTCCGCGCCACATACAGGTCATAAGTTCAATTTATTTTATCACCACACTTTCTGGAACCTTCTACGACACCTGCAGGTTAAAAGTTCATCATTTTATTTTTTTAACCCAACGATATACTTTTGCAACATTCTATTGAACATTCAAGGGCACGAGCACGTTAAAAGTTCACAATAGGGGTCAGTAGTTCATCAGCTTTATTCCCAACTCCAGCAGCACCTCACCTTGCACCCCCAGTGCCATCAGACCCGTAGGAGTCAGTGCTTTCCACTTTCCAAATACCAAATTCATTTCATACACACAAATTTACCTTCGCACTCCCTATATAACACCCCCTAAGCACCATACACAAGTTACAATGTTCAAAACAGAAGTTCCTCCAAGTAGCTATAACTACATGCTGACACTACTTGCACAGATGTGGCACAGCGGCCAGAGCACATGACTTCACAGCATATGACACATAGTTTGGGCGCACGCTTTCATCCCCGAGTCCGGCAGCAGCTCAGCTTAGCAGCAGGAGACTCTACATACTACCTCACATATTTTCTGTACCCCAGAACTTTCAGACCAGTACGGGTCAGTAGTTCGTCCTAGTAGTTATAAACACATGCTGACACTACTTCCACAGCTGTACTGCAGCGGCCACGGCACATGGCTTCACAGCATAAGACACACAATTTAGACTCATGCTCTAATCCCCGAGTCCTGCACCACCTCACCTTAGCAGCATCACACTGTAGGCAATACCTCACTTAATTTTCGTAGCCTAGCACTTTCACACCGGTAGGTATGATTAGTTCACTTCGCACCTACTCTATAGCACACCCTAAACACCCCACAGAGGTTACAGTGCTCCTACCCTCCTATTTCCCACTTTTTTCACCCTTTTTTCCCCTTACTCGCTTCAACGGAATAACAAAATGGCTGCCAACACTTCCTCCTTCCATGAGACTCTAGACGATGCCTCACATATTTTCCATAGCCAGGACTTTCACACCACTACGGGTCAGTAGTTCATCCTAGTAGGTATAAACACATGCTGACACTACTTCCACAACTGTACTGCAGTGGCCAGGGCAAATGACTTCACAGCATAAGGCACACAGTGTGGGCTCACGCTTTAATCCTCGAGTCGCGCACAAGCTCACCTTAGAAACATCACACACTAGCCAATACCTCACTTAATTTTTGTAGCCTAGAACTTTCACACCGGTAGGTATGATTAGTTCACTTTGCACCTCCCCTATAGCACACCCTAAACACCCCACAAAGGTTACAGTGCTCCTACCCTCCTCTTTTACACATTTTTTGCCCTTTTTCCCCCTTACTTGCTTCAACCGAATCACAAAATGGCGGCCAACACTTCCTAGTTGCAAACACTCGCAGCGCTTGCAGCCAATCAGCAGCAAGCTCGTGCTCGTAACGCCTCAGCCAATCAGATGGCAGAATTCCCAAATATCGATATCTGTAAATTTTTATATTTCTCAAAAACTACTGAATGGATTTCCACCAAATAAACAAAAGTGTGCTTTCTAGACCAAGACTCTTCTCCCTGCCAAATATGGGGTAATTCCGTTCACCCATTCAACCTGTAGCCTTGTCTAAGGTTTCCTATGGAAATTAAAATTGAAAAAAATCACATTTTGGGACACCCCTTTTTTCTCGCCCCCCTTGACGAATCACCCCTAAATTTTCAACATAGGAGCTGATCTCAACAAAGAATTAGTTTGTTCGGCACCAAAGTTATTGCGAATAGAATGTTGCCATTTTCCTATAGTAACTAGGTCCTAAATATAACTACCTACTGGCGACCGCCAGCAGGTTATATATAAATATATATATTTATACTCCAACTCCAATTTCTTAAATGAAACCAGACACCAACACCACGGACTTGGTTTTCAATAACGCATGTTTATTATTCTGCTGTAACGCGTTTCGGTAATTCCGCCTTGTGGTCGGCAGTAGGTAGTTATAGTTAGGACATTGTTGCTATTCATTAAGCATTTTTTATTTTGCCAATATCTTTGGCACCATTTGATGAGTTTTCAAAAATTAATTGGGTGCTCCAGTCAGCTCCTGAGTTAAACGTTTGGGGGTGATTTGTCAAGCGGGGGCTGAGAAAAAATGGGGGTCTCTAAACGCATTTTCTTCATGTTAATTTCCATATGAAACTTTAGACTCAGCTACAGCCTGAACTGCTGAACAGAATTACACCAAATTCGGCAGAAATAGGTCTTGGTCCAGAAAGCACTCTTTTTGTTAAATGGTGTAAATCCGTTTAGTAGTTGCGGAGAAATGTAAAGATTTCTCAGATATCCATAAATCGTCACAAAGCAATCGGATTGGCTGCAAACAACTCCAACCAGGAAATGTTGGCAGCCCTCTTGTGACTCGGTTGAACCGAGTTACAAGAATAAAGGTAAAAAACATGATTAAAACGAATAAGAGGGGGCAGGGTAGAAACACCCTGACCCCCTAGGCCTGCCCAGGGGGTCCCAAAGAGACTCACAGAGACCCCCAGGGCTCAAAAAGATTTTTGAAATTGTTTCGTTGGGAGTCACGCAAATCCCGCAGAAATGTTTTTTTAAAACAAAGCACGACCTCCCGTGCATCGTTTCTTTTAAGCCCCTGGGTGGGCCAGGCCCGGCAGGCAATTATAATGAGATATGTGGGGACCCAGAGGGGGGGCCCGCAGCCCCGGGACTGCCACGTTCCAGGGGCTATGTCTATTAAGTGTGCGGGAGCCATGAGGGCCCCCCACAGCCCCATGGACCGCCACCTCCCCAGGGCTTACAGATATAAGGAAAGCAAGTGCCTGAGTTGAAGCTCTACTTCTATAACAAATTTATCAGCCTAACTTTGTGGGCATAGTCATGGTTTAGAAGGTCTGCTTTCTCCTCATTTCCACTGTGAAAAGATCACTGTAATCATTGATGGAGGTGGTTGCGTCCTTGCTTTTCTTGAGCGCAAAACCTCATGCAGTTCCTGTGACCAGGAAGTTCTTTCTTGTCATCTGCTGCTGAGACAAGAGATAGTGAGCTGACTTTTTATAACAGACATGTAAACTTGCAGAGAAGCCCTGCCCATTTGCCCCACCCCATATTCATTAGCGGGATGCAACGGCTTCCCACCCTTTTCCCAGAATGATAGACAGCTTACTGAAAGCACCCTAGTGTGTTTCCCGCTCGGTGGCAAAGTTACAGACACACAACGTCACTGGAGACATTTCCTCAGGTCCTTCATGCAGCTGTAGTGTCGGAGATGCACTATACATTTACCCGTCGAGAGAGCACTAACTGATTAGCCATCAGAAATTACTCCAGTCGAGTACAGGTATTGCACAAAATGGTGGCCTCTTCTTGGCTAGACATGTAGGGCAGGATTCATTCTGTCATGATGCTCGTGTCACAAAAATTAAACCTTAACAGGAGGCACTTATAGATACAAGGAAAGTAGGTGCCCGAGATGAAGCTCTAATTCTGTAACGCATTTATAAGCCTAACTTCGTTGGCAGGGTCATGGCTAACAAGGTGTGCTTTCTCCTCATTTCCACTGGAAAAAGATCGCTGTAATACTTGATGGAGGTGGTTGCACTCATGCTTTTCTCGAGCGCAAAACCTCATGCAGTTCCTGTGACCAGGAGGTTCTTTCTCTTCATCTCCTGCTGAGACAAGAGATAGTGTACTGACCTTTTATAACAGTGGGGTGGCATGGTGAGCAATAGAACGATGGATTTAACCCAGATCTCTTGACTGGGGGTGAATGTTTTGATTTGTTCAGCATTCCGTCCATCAATTATGCGCCGGGTATGCCCAGGTGTGGGTCCTGGGCTCACTGTGCCACTATATTCAAGCTATCTTCGCCGTGGAGGAGTGAAACCTCGAAAACTGTCCTAGGATGATTTTTTCCAGTCCAGGGAGGACCTGGCTTGCCAGTTCGGGCTGGGCTGTTCCCATAAGGCATCATTCTTTTGCTCACCATGCCACCCCAGTTTAAACATGGCCATATGCAAAAAACAGTCTTTACTCTGTGCCTCATGGGAACAGTCCAGCCTGAACCGCCATGCCAGGTCCTCCCCGGACTGGAAACAAGCATCCTAGGACTGGTTTCAGGGTTTCATCCCTCATCAGCCAGGATAGCTTGAATCCAGTGGCACAGTGAGCCCAGGACCCACGTCTGGGCATACCCAGAGTCCTTACGGCGGGAAAGCAAAAGACGCGCAATTGATGGACGGAATGCAGAACAAATCAAAACATTCATTCCCAGTCAAAGAATCTGCGTTCAATCCATCACTCTTTTGCTCACCATGCCACCCCATTGTTATAAAAGGTCAGTACACTATCTCTTGTCTCAGCAGCAGATGACGAGAAAAAGCCTCCTGGTCACAGGAACTGCATGAGGTTTTGTGCTCAAGAAAAGCAAGGGTGCAACCACCTCCATGAAGGATTACAGCAATCATTTCACGGTGGAAATGAGAAGAAAGCACACCTTCTGGACTGGGGTGAAGGTCTGACATTGTTCTGCATTCTGTCCATCAACTGTTGTTTTTGCATTTGTCAACCCGAGTGGGACGGGTATGCTCAGACGTGAGTCCCGTGATCTCCATGCCACTGGAATCAAGCTATCCTGGCTGAAGAGGGGTGAAACCCCGAAACCGGTCCTAGGATGCTTGTTTCCAGTCCAGGGATGACCTGGCCTGGCAATTCGGGCTGGACTGTTCCCATTGGGCAGAGGGTCAAGACTGATTTGCATAAGGTTGGGTCCAAACTGGAATGACATGAGAGTAGGATCTGCTTCTTATGGTTACCCACACTTTTTGCTGCTGTAACACTGTTTTTTGCCTTTAGTCTGGCTGGGGCCCTGCTATTCAGGACTGCATCCTAGCTGCTTCCTCTCTAAATTGATTCCGAGTACCTTAGGTACAAAACAGATTGGATTCTGAGGTGCCCTTATAAGTCCCTAGTATATGGTATACTATGTACCCAGGGCATAGGTACCCCAGAGGCCTACCAGGGGCTGAAGCATGTATTATGCCACCCCTGGGAAGCCCTCCAAAATGACACCACAGGTCTGCTACTGCAGCCCGGGTAAGGTGGTGCATGCACCCCTTACAGAGATATAGGTTCACTATATCTCACCTATCACTGCACATATAAACCTATCAGTCACCCCTATGGCAGACCTTATCAATCCTGAAGGCAGGGTGCTTGGGTTTGTGTGAGAGGGTGCCCATGCATGAGCAGAAGCCCTCTGCAGCCTTCGGAATCTCTTCTCTGGGGTTTTCTGTGATGCAGCCTGACCATATACTCTTAAGTGCATTATAACCAAACGGTAAATGCTAACTTTGGACTGGCTGCACGGAAACATGTTGTGTTTGGTTTCAAACACCTTGGAATCATACCCCCACACCAGTAACTGGTGTGGGAGTATCATCCCACCCTTCTAGAGAGAGAGACATGACAGCACCGTTATAGCCGGTACCAGCTTAAAAGAGCCCTGGCATCACAAAATGGATGCTGCAGCCACAGACACGAGTCTGGCCTCCTGCTGCTGACCAAAAATCCGGCAGGGGAGGCCTGGACAATAGGTTTCCTGTCACAAGGAGGTGTTGCCACCTCCCAGACAGGTTTTAGTGTATTGGGGCTGGATGGGTGCACTCTGAGAGTGCTTTGAAGTCCTGCACTGGGGGCACATTTGTTGTCCCTGTGGATAGTCCACCTCAAACCAGATGCAGGGGCTACCAGCCCATGCTCTGCCGTGAAACTGGACAAAGGAAATGGGTGTAGCCATCCCTCCTTCCAAACCCTCCCATAGGTGGGTCCCCTGAGTTAGTCCAACCCCTTCCTTGGGTATAAAGAAGGAACCTCTGTAACCAAAACTTTAGATATTGCTGTACGAAATTCAGAAACTGAATCCTGGACCTTCGACAATCTGTTCAACGCCAGATGACTGAAGAATCTTCCTTGGGGTAAAGGAGTTACTCACCTGCTTGGCAGGCACCAAACACGCATCTGTCCGGTCTGCATCTCCGAAGCTCGTGCCGGATGCCAAAGACTTTGCAACACCAGAGGTGGATTTCCAGACTTCCCAGAGGCCGAACCGAATCCCCAGCAAAGCTGAGACCCGTAGCCCTCGTGGGTAATGTGGAACCGGAACCCCTGGCACTGTGCATATTTGCTAGTGCAATAGCTTCTCGACATCCATTGAGGCTGTGCATTGGGTTACTTGTAGCCCAGACCCCAAGCAGTAAATCCACCAAAGATTGCTGGCCTGCCCACCCCGAGTGACCCGTGGGCTGCCATTTTGTGATTCCTCTTGAGGTCCCTTTGCGAACCCATGTCCGTCGACTTGTGGGACCCTGAGAAGGATAACTTTACTTTTATTGGGCTTCCCTGGTTGCTCCAGACGTATCCTGACTTTCTATTGCTTGGGAAGTCCCCAGGGCCTTGCTGGTCCGCACCGAAGCATCTTTCTCCTTTCTGCGGGGGTTGCTGTTGCCAAGGCTTGTTGTGTCTCATCCAGGCACCGACGCTGCAGCACTCGACATCCTTTGTAGGATGGCTCAAATCCAGCTCCTGGTTGTCCTCGACACCTCCTGGTCCTCGTGCCTGAAGAGTCAAGCTTCACCTCTTTCACCTGAAGCACCCGACATCGGTGGGCATTCGTCTATGGTGCCCCTGGTCACTGGCAAGTTACTCAGAATCTGTCCCCTCTGCTTTCAGGTTCTTCACATCTCCGATCCAGGTTTGGATCTCTTCGGACACTGCGCATCTTCCCGGCAGCAGCACTTCTTTGCCAGCTCCCATTGAAAACGACAACGCGACCCGACACCATTTGATACCTATGCACCCGGCTTCCCTGGGTGAAGTAACTCAAGTACTCTGGTGCTCCCGTGGGTGTTGACCTTAGAAGAGTCTAAGTCCAAGAGGGTTTGGTCCTAGTCCATTTCTAAGTGTCCTTTAACTCTAAAAATCTAACCGCGACTTTCCCAATAGAAGCTAACGGGAGCTCGCGGCTGTGTTCTAACACTGCACACGGCCCCCGTGGGTCTCCTGTGTCACTACCTTGGGTGGTTCCTTGGGGTCCCAGCAATTCTACAGGCTCTAGGCCTTGTGTCTAGTTAAGTCGTGGTTCTTATACCACTTATTTAGTATACGGTTTAGTCCGCCGCTAGGGCCTAATGTGTATTTGTGCTACTTTACTGTAATATTTGAAGTGTAACTTATGTGCTTTTGCCTCTAGCCTCATAAAGAGACTAGAGGGGTGTGTTTAGTAATACATACATATATTTTATATATATATACCTGGTGTGATCTCCTTTCATTTAGCAACTCAAGAGATTATAGACTGGTAAAACAAGCTGCTTTACATTCCTTCAAGACTTAGCCTGAAGGCTGCTCTCAATAGCTGCCACTAGGATAGCATTCAATAAAGGTTGTCTTTAACCTATCATCAATAAGGGGTTGTTTGGACTGGTGCAAGGTGCCCACTATAGCTAGTGGACAGCATATACCAGGCCAACTTGTCACATTGGTGTGCAGCGTGTAGGATTCCAGCTTGCTATTGTTTTACCAGATAATCTCATGTGAGTGACTAACTGAAAACCACTAAAGGTACCTAAGGTACATATAATACAAGCTTAAAATACAGTAAGTTCTACTGAACTTAGAGTTGTGTGTCAAGAGCTTAGCACACTGTTTCTACAACTCAAGAGAGTTTAGTAGGCCACACTAGAGTAGGTAGTGCATACACCACACCTCACTAGTAATTTCTTCAAGACCAGGAACCAGTGGCTCCCCACCAGAATCCAGTGGGCTTCTAGCCTCCAAGTATGACAAACTCCCATTCTTGGAATTGAGAGCATTGTGTGTTACTAGGAAGCTGAAGACAGGCAAGAGTGCAAACACCCAACGCCTCATAGAGGTACTCCTCCTAGATGATCTCAGAAAGACCTCAGGGTTTGATGGGGTAGGTAGAGTGGGTGGGGCAGCTGATGAGGAAGGGCCTAGGGGTTCAGACACCCCTGACCTGACCTCTGGAGCTGGCCAGGAGGATGACAATGATCCTGACCTGGAAGATGCAACTAGTCCTGAAGATAAGGAAGATGGCCATGATGGCCCTATCTTTACTCCACCAGGAAGAGTTGGAAGTGTGTCTAGAAGGTCCAGACCTCCTTCTCAGGAGTCTAACCATTCCGACACCTCCATAGGGACCTCTGTCTCCTCTCATAGGAGGGAAACCTCTCAGGAGAGGAGGAAGAGACTGCTCCAGCATGATGAAGCTCAGCTTAAAATCAGGAGAGAGCAGATAGCCCTAGAAGGGGAGTCCCTAGAGCTCCATTGAGCTAGACAAAAGATGGGACTATAGTCCCATGGTGGCAGCAACATCCCTATTCTTAGCGAGAGGTCTCATGACCATAGAAACCTAAACAAGATTATCCCTACCTACCAGAGTGGAGATGACATCTACAAATGGATTACTGCACTGGAAAGGGCCTGTAAAGTTCAGAGGGTCCCCCAGGAGCAGTGGGCAGCAATCTTGTGGCTCTCCTTTGCAAACAAAGGCAGAGATAAGCTCCTCACTGTAAGAGAAGAGGATGCTGATGATTACCAAAGCTTGAAGATTGCACTGATCGATGGGTTTGGCCTAACCACTGAACCATATAGGTTAAAGTTCAGAGATACCCAAAAGGCATTTTGTGTTACTAAGGCTCTGGAGGGCTGGTTGCTTGGCAGCAAGGTGTGTGATTTCAAAGGATTGTACAACTTAATTATGAGGGAGCAGATCCTTAATAATTGTCAAAATCAGCTGTTGTATCAGTACCTGGTGGGCTCTGATCAGACCTCTCCCCAAGAATTGGTACAGAAGGCAGACAAATGGGTCAGAACCAGGGTGAGGCAGAAGGTTCAGAACCAAGGTGGTGACCCAAAGAAGCAAAGTTCAAAGAATTCTCACAAGGATGGGGAGAAGGGTAAAGACCATAAGTCTTCACAAGGTCCCCAAAACTCTTCTTCAGGGGGGGAGTCCCAATCTAACAAAGTAAAAGGCCAAAAAAACCATGGTGCAAGATATGTAAGCAGAAAACACATTGGACTAGTGATTGCACCAAGCCCAAAGACTCTAATCCAGCCATCATTGCCCCTAAGGCAACTGTCCCCCCAGTACAGCTACAATTGGTGGTGGTAATAATCAGAATAAGGGTTTAGTAGGGTTAACCCTGCGTTCTGAGATAGACTCTGGCCTAGTCAGAGTTCCAACTCAGGTTGTCCTGATCTGTGATAGAGGCATGGGCATATCCTCCTTTGTGATTCCCAGTAACTTGGGCTAATACAGACAGCAGCCTTTGATTAATGGAAAAGAGGCTTTGGTATTCAGGAACCCAGGAGCAAGTGTCACAATGGTGACAAAAGATCTTGTGGATCCTGGACAGATTATACTTGGTGAAATGTACCAAGTGACCAATGCCAACAATGTCAGGACAGACCATTCCTTGGCAGCTGTTAATTTCTCCTGGGGAGGGGTAACTGGCCTCAAAAAGGTTGTGGTAAGTGCAGACCTCCCTGTTGAATGCTTGCTTGGCAATGATCTGGAAACTTCAGCTTGGGCTGAAGTGGAGCTTAGGGCACATGCTGAAATGCTAGGGATCCCTGCACATGCATTTGCTGTGACTAGGTCACAGGCCAAAATGTCTAAAACTGAACAGGCCCTGGATTCTGGAATAATGGACCAAGTGCCTCCCCAGTGTCTTCCCCCTGACTCAGGATACAGATCAGCCTCCTGAGGGAGATGATCTTGGACCTGAAGAAGGAACCGTCCCAGAGGAGCTTGAAGCTGACCAGGTTGAGTTCTTGGGGTCAGAGGGCTCTTCCAGTGAAGATCTGAGCCAGGAGCAACAAGCCTGCCCTCTTTTGAACCACTCAGAAAGCAAGCTCCTGATGAGGCTGCTGGGAATGCTGGTGGCACCCATAACATTTATTGGGATGATGGACTCCTATATTCAGAGAGTAGAGACCCCAAGCCTGGTGCTTCCAGGAGGTTGGTAATACCTTTGAAGTTTAGGGGCTTCCTACTGACACTAGCCCATGATATTCCCCTAGCAGGACACTTGGGCTAGAACAAGACTTGGGACAGAAATGTCCCTCACTTTTAATGGCCCCACATGTCTGAAGACACCAAGGAGTTGTATTGCTCCTGTGTAACCTGTCAAGCCAGTGGGAAGGCAGGTGAAACCACAAAGGCCCCCCTGATACCACGACCTGTGGTGGGGGTTCCCCTTGAAAGGGTTGGGATTGACATTGTTGGTCCCATGGATCCTCAGACAGCATCTGGGCACAGATGTATCATGGTGGTGGTGGACCATGCCACTAGATAGCCAGAAGCCATTCCACTTAGGACCACTACAGCACCTGTGGTGGCAAGGGCCCTCTTGGGTATATTCTCAAGAGTGGGTTTTCCTAAGGAGGAAGTATCTGACAGGGGTGCAAACTTCATGTCAAGTTACTTGACTGCAATGTGGAAGGAGTGTGGGGTGAATTATAAATTCACCACACCCTATCACCCACAATGCAATAGTTTGGTTGAAAGGTTCAGCAAAACCTTAAAGGGCATGATCAAATGTCTCCCAGAGAAGCATACATACATACATAATACTTTTATTTGATTAGTTAAAATCATAAAAGGGTGGAACTTACCACCATGTGATAAACATCAACGTATTGAATCAGCGTAAAACAGCATAAAACATGCCCTCGTGTCCTGGGCGACTTTGCACAGATATACATGATAAGTAAAAACTGGGAGAGCGTATTTAAATGTACAAAGGTAAAAAGAAACGGGGGTAAAACTTTTATAAGGCAATGACACTCTCATTAAAAGATTGGGGCCAACAAATGACTGATATAACGGGGGTGCTGCACACATGAGGGCTTATATTTGATTAGATGTAACTGTCCCCTCTTGTCTCAAATAAAATGCTTGCAGTGTCTTAAAATAAATGAGATGGGGAGGGGGAGGAGCGTGGTTGTAAAGAAAATGAAAGAGGATCTGGGTCCGGCTGCAAGGTGTCCATATGTCCCAGTCCTCTTTAACTGCTACCTTTTTTACGAGCTCTTGAGCAGCTATTGTCAGGAATTTTATCGTTTTACAGGAAAGTTGTATCGAAGACCCACTGAGGCATTTTATCACAGCTGCCCTGCAGGTCCTGACTTGTGTTTCTCTTAGGAATGGCCTCAGGAGGATCTTCCTTAGGTTTTGTAAGGCCCACGCAGATACATAATAGATGCAATAAAGACTCTACTCCCTTGTCACAGAGGCGACAATCCAGAGTTGGCCAGGTCCATAACCATTTTGGGGTAAGGTCTTTGCTCGGAAACCACCCCAACCTCAGTAAGCTTAGTTTCCTCTTATAGTGATCCCTGAAACATTCTTGTAAATAGGATTGTTGTTTCAGTTGTTTATATGTTGGCATCACGATCCAGGCATGACTTTTACCAGCCACTAATGCTTTGTCTATTTGCAACGATACTTGTTTGACGGCTTTGTTGGTGGTTTGATTAAAAGCAGAATATGACATTTGTGAATGCCAAACTTCTTCCAGATTTAGTGATAGAAGCGCTTGCCTAAGAGTCTTACATGTGGAATTGGTCTGCCTAGCCTGTTTTTTGACCTCTTCCCAACAGAGATGGGCAAGCGTGTTATCTTCAGTGTCCCTCATGCGCCAGTAATATTTAGCCAGGACCCCTTGTCTGACCAGTATCTGGTTTGTTAATCTGTATTCCAGGCGTATTTGCGCTTGGGAAATATGTTGCGGAATTGAGAAAAGTTTTTTAAACAATATTGATTGGGCAAGGTTTAGCGTTTTAGAGTCCTTGGTGGCCATCATTTCCGAGCCATATGTGATTGAAGGCAGAAATTTTGCTGCTACAACCATTAGCAAGTGACTGGTTGAATTTCCGCTTAGTTTTTTTTAATGGTTTTGAAAGCAAATTGCAGTTGTTTTTATTTTGTGTTCCCAAGGTCTAAATGATGTTTGTAGTTTAATTGGCGATCTAGTAGGATACCCAAATATTTGTATTCATCCACCTGGGTTAGAGTACAAGAATTTATCCTCCAAACAAATTTTGGTCGTTTTTTACGAGTGCTGGAGAAGCATAGGACATTAGATTTTTTAAGGTTTATTGTTAATTGTGCATTTGAGATGTAAAACGCAAGTTGTGAGATCAGCCGCTGTAAACCAAGTGGAGTTTGTGAGAGAAGCACAATTTCATCCGCGTATTGCAAACTCGCTATAGGTGTTTGCCCCAATTTCGGTGGGTCACCCTGGATTGTGCATAGATCGCTCTCTACGTCGGCGGTGTAGATGTTAAATAGGCTAGGGGCCAGCACACATCCTTGCTTTAGCCCGTTAATTGTTGGAAATGTCTTTGTTAGGTGCCCACCATTCCCTTTTTTTATTTGGACCCAGGTATGCGAATATAAGTTGATAATTGCTCCCAATAGGTTGGTAGGGGCGCCCCAAGCTTTCATTTTAGCCCATAGTTTAGATCTTGGCACTTTATCAAAAGCAGCTTTGAGGTCTAGAAAGCATGTGTATAGGATGTTAGAGTTGTCAATTGCTTTCTTAGCTAGGAGAGTTAGTGCTGATACGTTTGTTAGGGTGCCCATGCCGGTCCGGAATCCTGTTTGTGTCATTGGGATCAAGTTTTTGCTTCTGACCCAAATCTCCAGATCTGCCAATAAGTTGGATGCGTAGATCTTGGCCTTAACGTCTATTAGGGCTATTAACCTATAGTTGTTAGGGTCTGAGCATGTCCCCGATTTATGAATCGGTTGAAGGATGCTGCCCCTCCAGGAGTCAGGAATATTCCCGGTCCTTAAGCTGTTACAGAACAAGGGGGATAAGAGGCTAGACCAAAACGTAGGATCTTGCCTAAATAGAACATTGGGTGGGCCGTTTGGTCCGGGAGCCCCGTCCGCTCTCAGGTGATTTATAGTCCTCAGAATCTGCTTCGGAGTTATCTGCTCTGTTTCTCCTGTATGCTCCAGAATGTCTGTCTTACTGCTTTCTTTGATTTGAAATAGCTATATTGGAGCTGAAGCTTCCTCCAGTACCAGACTGAGGGTACGAGATGAATCTTTTTGCTTGCTGGGATTCCCAGCTTCTGGGGTTGTTCTCGAACTGGGAGTCAGATTGAGCTCTTTTGGAATCTCAGTTGTGTTGTCTGTGCGCTTGTCCAGTGTGGTATTGTATGTTGCATCGATGTGAGCGCTCCAGATTTGATCTGTCATGTCCGAGTTGAACTGCCGCTGATTACCATTAAGCATGAGGTTTATTTTTGCCCAGAACTGTTTGGAATTTCGCAGTTTGCTGGCATGGAGTATGGTGGTCTCATGGTTTTCCTTATACTTTTGCTTGGCCACCTTGGTTTCACGTTTTAGCTTCTTTTTTAAATTTTCTATCAATGTGAAAGTTTGTTGTGATAATTGGGGGTCCTTTTTTCGAAATGACCTAGGTATGTATTCAGCCGCTTTTTTATTGAACGCATTTTTGGTGTGTACCACTTCCCTCCTCCGTTTCTTGTTATTTTGTGCACTCTGCACTTGTTTTGGTATTTTTTGTTGATGTTAACTACGAAGGACTCCTAGGCCTTTACTGTATCTTGAGCTTCTGCTGATAGTGAGAGCAATGAGCGACATGTCTCCATTAAATTGGAAATGTTGTCTTCGTTCCAATTTAATCGTTGTAGGTTAAAGAGTTAAGTGTTCAATGTTAGAGAATGCGCCTGCTCTGACTCTTTTGGATTGATAGATAATGTGAAGATCTGGGGATAGTGGTCGCTTTCAACCCGTTCCAGGATGTGATAATCTTTAATATAAGGAAATAGATCAGGGTCTGCTAATATAAAATCTATTGTTGAGCCTGTATTCCTGGTGACCCTCGTTAGGGCTGTGGGTCTGTCCAAGGGGCCCATTCCATTTAGCGTGTGCAGAAAGAGGGCTTCCAATTTTACTGCACATTTCTTCCCGTTGCATCTTGTCTACTTCAATTGCTCTGTCGTGGCTGTATAAAGGTCGCTAAATTTCCCTCCTGTCCTTGGATCAGGTTCATGTTGAAGTCACCTGTTATTATCATATTATCACTTGGGTAGGTGGTTTTCAGCGTTGTAATTGCGGCTATTAGTTGCTTAATTCTTTTCCATTTGTGTTTTTCTGTTGGGTGCATGTAGAAATTCAGAATTAATAGACCCATGTAGGGGAGATTTCGACTTTAATGCATTGAATCCATGTTGAATCTAAATCAATACAGATATCTCTCCAAAGGAAGTCGGTGGATATAAAGATCGATAGCCCTCCTTTTGCCCTACCATGCAGTGCCTCCTTTTGTGCTGGGATGAAATGTTCTTTGTATCCCACAAGTGGCAAGTTTTTTGTCTGCCAGGTTTCCTGAAGCAGGAGTATGATATGTTGTGTGATGAACTCTATGAAATCGTCTTCCTCCAGCTTTGTACTTAACCCGTTGACGTTCCAAGAATAGATCTTGCAACCCTGCTCTTTACCTGCTGTTTGTCTTGGGTTAGTTCATTCTAAACTCCTCTGATTTGAAACCAAGGGGGCCTGTGGGTGCCTCTCAAGTGTGACTTCTTCATGGTGAGCAATTGTGATTGTAATTTTCCTAGGTAGGTGACCTTCTTCTGCCATGGTGCTTCTTTGGTCTGGGCCTTTCGCGCCTTTTAAGAGGCTCCGTTTCGGGCTTTGTTTCTGGAGCGGACTGGGGTATCGTGCGGGCTCCACCTTTATTAACTCTATGCCCCATCGGGAGAATTCCCCCTCATGCTGCAGAATTTGTTCTGTAAAGCTGTGTTCGGTCCATGTTATAATCGTGGAGTCTTGGCCTGATTGGTGAGGGTTTGGTTTGAATTCAATTGATTCCAAATCGCCTGATTTTAAATGACGCAGGGCTGGTAATTCTTCTAAGAGTTTTAAAATAGACCCTCTACTCAAGATGTTATGTGACCCTCTCGAGCTGTATTGCGGAATTAGTGCAACTTTGAGTCGAATTGGTTCTATGTAGCTGTTTTCCCCCGTTACTTGAAGTGGCTGTGCCTGACCGGCTAGCCTCCGGGTCTAATGGGGCAGAGTCAATTTGATGTTGTAAACGGTTTCTCGCAATACTGGTGGGGAACTTGTGATGCTCCCGACGGCTGTGTCCGTTTCTTTCTTCCATTGGGCTTCGTATATCTCTCTGAATCCACTTGGCTGCTATTGGGGGTTGCTTGTAAGGTGGAGAAGTTAATGTATGCTTTATTACTGTGCACGGTGTCTGTGTTTTTTAATATTCCTGGGCTCAATGGTTTGAGTTCTTCTTTCCCTACCGGGATGTTGAATATACTGAACACTTTCCTTACTTGCTGAATTGGGCTAGTTCTTTGGATTGGGCCGTCTGGAGTAGTGGGCTCCTTTATTAAGGAGTTGTCAGTTGGAGTTGACCCAAACACAGGCTTTGTTTTATTTTGAGAGGGGTCTCCCTCTGTCAGCACCTTGTCATTGGTATCATTAGAATTGATATTGTTTTTTTGTGGATGTGTCACCGGTGGCCATCGGATGTTTGATTCGGTTTTTCTTGCTTTTCTCAAGCGCTTCCTCTCTCTCTTTGTGAGAGAGGTTGCCAGATTCGATTGTTTAGGGCTTGTTTGGTCTTTTGTTTGTGGATCCTGGTTTTGTGGTGCATCCTCTCCTGCCTCAGACTGAACTCGTTCATCTAAGATTGCTGGAGTCTTGATGTCATCTGGAGTGGAAGAGCTTGACTGCCCTAGTACTTCTTAGCGCTCTTCTTTGCTCCGGACACCACTTGCCCTGCCACTTCCCTCCTGGCCGTCTTGTTCAACTCTGTAGTCGGCTGGCCCCACGTTTGCAGGATGTACAAGTAGACGCTGTAGACGTGGCCAGGTAGGAGTAGATGAAGTTTATTGTGATCTTAGGTGTAGAAGTAGTAAACCCAGAACAGGCCCCAGATCAGGCTCTACGATAGGCCCCAGGATAGACCCCACCAGGAGCAGCATCCTAGCTGCTCAGCCCATCTTCCCAACTGTCTCAGTCCCACACAGGCATCCAAGCATTCCACCCACACTAACATTCTACGCGGAACACTAACACTGGCTGGGCAGCTAGGTACAGAATGAAGGGTACATATTAACATGACCTGAGGATACTACATATCCTCTTCCTTTACACTGAAAATTAATAAAACCTAAAATAAACCCAAACTAATAAGCAAACTAATAGATCAACACACTAACACCATCCCCTTCCCATAAAACTGAACAAAGAAAAATTTAAGAAGTGAAATAAGAGCTCACATACGACAAATGAATATGATTCCCAGAGTAAAATCCTACGGGTAGAAAACCTATGGGTAGAACGACACCCAAGGAAGTACTTCTCACGTGAGAAGACTGTGGCGACAAACCAATACGCCACCCCTCCAGTGAGGTACACTATGGGACTAAAACCCACGTGAAAAAAAAACTTTGTTCGGGACTGACACCCAAATGTACATAATACGTCACATGGGACTAAAACCCACTGACTTGTTCAGCATGAAAAACCGACAAGCAGCACAGTGTGGCATTAAAAGAAAGCTACCCACACACAAGACAGCGTAAATGAAGGGATTAAAACCCAACACAAACGTAAAAGGTGGGACTAAAACCCCCTTTAAACTTACTAAATAGGACTGGCACCCTTTACTAATTACATAGGTGGGACAGTAACACCCTATAAATAGGTGGGACTCTAACCCCCTATAACAGAGTAAACGGGACTGACACCCAAACTCAAAATAACAAAGGTGGGACTAAAACCCCCTTGGAGTGATGGGACTAAAAAAGAAAACCCACACCCATCCCTAAACAGGGATAAAATTATCTAAAAAGGAAATCGGACTAAAACCCACCCCTATCCCTTAGGCAGGGATACAAACATTTGAAATAGGGGTCATGGGACTAAAAACCCACTCCCATCCCTAGGCAGGGATACAAACATTTGAAACAAGAAACTGCGTAAATAAGGGACATGGGACTAGTACCCACTCCCATGCCAACAAAACATGTACAAAGCGATACAACAACGTTGGCATACAGCAATCACAAGACACTGTAGAAAGAAATCTCACTAAATCTGTGAAATAAAACATTTTTGCGTTAAATTCATTCACTTGTGAAATAAAACATTTTCATGTTAAATCTTTTAAACATGTACCACAACTCGCATTTCAAAAATCAATGGTGTGCCTATCACCGCGACAGGCGTTCCTAAAAACAATTGAGCACCCATAAAAGTAAATTGTATCTGTGTCCAAGTTCTTGAACCAGAGTGAACTTAAACCAACACCACGATTTGAAAATTCCAATTGCTGCGCTTACGTCGGGTCGAAAACACAATGCTGTCCAAATAAATTACCTGTGCAACTTGAGTAAACATAGGACTTGGCTGCCAACCGTACTCGCTTTTTCCTGCTTCCACGAATACATGCGCGAAGGGTGAAAAACAAGAGAATATAGTCACCGCGGCATCCTTGACATTGAAACTTTATTGAAGACGTAGAAAAAAAAACGTGGTTGGCAGATTGTGAAATAAACGTGGTTGGCAGATGGTGAAATACTAGACGAATGAACACTCATCACCAATGCCAAAATGGAGGCACGCCGTCTGACGCTGTACCGGATGGCTCCCGGCATCACCCAGCATAGATACGACCTTTGGCAGCAATACGTGGATAAAAACTCGGTTGGCAGATTGTGAAATAAACATGGTTGGCAGATGGTGAAATACTAGACGAATGAACACTCATCACCAATGCCAAAATGGAGGCAGGCCGTCTGACGCTGTACCGGATGGCTCCCGGCATCACCCAGCATAGATACGACCTTTGGCAGCAATTCGTGGATACGAACGAAAGAGACGTCATGGAGAACAGGAACTGCTTCGCGCGACTACCAGACCAGGTGCATTTGAATTTTAAAATAAGCGCAACGGTAATTTCTCAAACTTATGACATGTATAGAAAATGTTTTTTTTTTACTCAGATGGCTTAGCGGCAGTTTAACCCAAAAAACAAAATGAGGTTGTTAAACCATATTGACATCTTGATTTCTTTTCACTGGAACTTTGTATTAATTGATATATGTACTCTATAAGAAATTTGATTTTATGACTGCACTTTTATGATTTTAAACAATCGCAATAAAGTTTTTGATGATGAAAATGAGGTCACATTTTTTTTCGCACAACGCCCGCTTCCTTAAATCTTGACAGATTGTATTTTATCACATCCATTAAGATGACACAGTTCCAGTCAATAAACGAAACTTCAATAACAGCAGACTTGGGCACGAAGTAGCACAAGAAGATTTGCACAAGTCCAAAACATGAAACTGTAGAACACACTTTCAGAGCCCATGGAAAATTGAAGTCTAAAGCTTCCTAACAGCCACAAATTTAAAACTGGTTTCCTTTCGCAAAAGAGAACATTTTAACCCCGCACTGGTGGGCAAAGTCACAAACAGCCAGAGATTACCTTGTTACTTGTTGCTCAAAATTCCTTGGTTGTGGCACAATAAACCTTTTTGTGGCATAATTTCTTTTCCAGATGTAGACTTGCTTGTAACTGTACTTTCTGATGTAGTAGATGATAAGATGAAGACACAGCATGCCTGAACTGGGCTGTCCGTTGCGATTGACACTGGTGGGGTAGACAGGCATACTTGACATATTTCTTTAACTTCAGTTGCGTCACAAGACGGGTTTCTTAACTTTTCTTCAAAATTTCTTGATGCTTGTTTCTTTTTTTTCTCAATTTTCTTGACATAGGTTCTTTTCTACACGTAATCTTGCTCCACTCCTCATTCTTAGTTGTCATCAGGCTACCTTTTGCCTGAGATGAGCTCCAGATCGTCGCCATAAATGTAGTGGGCTGGCCCCACGTGTGCAGGATGTACAAGTAGACGCAGTAGACGTGGCCAGGTAGGAGTAGATGAGGTTTATTGCGATCTTAGGTGTAGAAGTAGTAAACCCAGAACAGGCCCCAGATCAGTCTCCACGATAGGCCCCAGGATAGACCCCACCAGGAGCAGCATCCTAGCTGCTCAGCCCATCTTCCCAACTGTCTCAGTCCCACACAGGCATCCAAGCATTCCACCCACACTAACATTCTACGCGGAACACTAACACTGGCTGAGCAGCTAGGTACAGAATGAAGGGAACATATTAACATGACCTGAGGATACTACAAACTCTTTCCTGACTGGTGGTTTTGCTTATCTCTTTAGGTGATTCCTTAACCACCCCCAATATCTGTGACATCAAAATAGGTACAGTTGCCAGTTTGTCAATTATTTGGGGGCAGTAGCAAGTATGAAATGTGCTGTCCTTGTCGAGTTGCACCTTCTTTATCATGGTGTTAAGGTCCTGTAAATTTGCTTCTATCCCCTGGACGTGGATAGCCAAAATGTTAAGCAGATCGACTTGCGTGTCTAGTTTGTCTGCATGGTATGACATTGCTCTGCCTATGGTTTCCATAGTGTTTAATAGTTGCGGCCATATAGTGGCCGTTGGAGTGCTCTTCAGTGTTTCCCCCTGTGTTTGGGTTAGTAGGGGTGAGTATTCAAGATGCTCAGGGTGTTCTGTGTAGGTGTTGTACTCATGCGGTTGTTCACTCCTCTGAGGGGTCGTGTTTTGAGTGTCCTCTTCCTTTCCTGAACTTAGCTTGTTCCTTTCTAGAGACTGGCGCCTACTTTGTTTGAGGTCTGCTATTTCATTTGCTTCTTGTGATTTTGGTATTTTTAATTTCTAACCCTAAGAAGAGATTACTATGGTTTTCTGCCATATTATCTTGTTCCGGTGAAAATTGGTCTCTCATTAGACTGGGAAAATGAACCATTGTAGATGAGCTCTGGTCTTGGGTAAGATTTTGGTTGTGCAGAGTGCCTCCTGTTTCTTTAGTTGACGTTTTCTGGGCTGTCCAGTGGCTTTGCTGTGAGAGAACAGGATCACTGCTTGTGTCTGGATCCCAGTGGACGAGGGCACAAGCCGTTTGAGGGTGAATTGCTTGTTGAGCCTGCAGAGGTAGTTGTGCTGAGGGTAAGTCTGATCCTTTGGCTGGTTGTAACCTGCTTTGATCGTCTAACCCAGGAAGGCCGGAGACCACACCCACTGGGTTCCCTGTTGTTTTTGTTTTGAGGGCATTACTGGGCTCGCTCTTACTCCTTAATTTGTGCTTTGAGGATGTTGATTTATAGCTGCTGTACACGAGATCTGTAACGACCTTGTGATTTTCAACATTAGCGATGATGCTGTCGTTGTTTTCTGTATGCTCCTTGCTGCTCCCTGTGGAAAGTCTATGGAATACTTTGAGAAAGTCGGAAATTAGCGCCCGTGTGCTGGCTTTAAAGCCTGGACCTGGTGCATTATGGCCCGGTGAGGCTATTGCCACATCATCTGTTTCTCCCTTATTAGTTTTTACTGGTCTGCTTTCTGTGTTGTCCGTGTAGGAATCCTCTGCGACACTAGGAACAGGGGCAGGGCTCCACGACCCTTGTTTTGTAGAGTCAAAAGACGCTGAAGGATCTATGTGTGGGTCTGGCCCGTTGTCTGTCACTTTCAGAGATATTGGCCTTTGGAAGCTCATGCCCCTGCCCATGGCTGTTCCTACATCTGCCTCTTTGTTTGTACTAGGTGGGCCCCCTCTTCCTTTTTCTTTCTTCCCCGGAGGTTTTTCTTCACCGCCTCGAGGCTTCCCTGATCTCATGATCCGTTTACTAAGGGTTGTCTCTTAGTTATTGATTGATGATTCCTGGTTGTCTCTTAGTTCCACGGAATTCCGGTAGCCCCCCTAAGCGATGTATTTCCTGGTTAAGGCTGGGGGTCTTCGTAGCACCCTGTGGTGATCCTCTTTTTATTTTGATAAGTCTTTTGGGAGGGCAGGGGCTCTGGGCCTCCGCACGATGCTCCTGGGACCACCCCTTCACTACTTCCTTAGCTCTTATGACTTAGTGGCCCACTTGTTGGCTTCCTTATTAGCTCCCGCACACGCTGATCGCCCTCTGAGCTGCAAACACCCCCTGCCAGTCGACTGTCTCCACCAACTCGCTCACCTCCTCTCTCCGTGGGTAGGGGTCGAGACTGGTGTCCTTTCAGGGCTCTTGGGCGCTGGAGACGCAGGCTTCTTTAAGCAGGCAGGCAGATTCAGGGGGTCAGTGCTCCCTTGGTACTCGTTGCGGTCCCCTTCAGCCCCTTCACACCGGGTCGCTTGCTGATAGACAGACTAGGCGAATGAACAGGGAGACGAAGGGTGGATGCAGCAAAGCCGCGGTACACGGGTCGCAGGTGAGCTGAGCTGCTGAACCTCTGCTGTGAGCTGCGAGCTGCCGGGAGCCTCCTGGCCTGTCCTCACATTAGCGTAGCGTGCAACGGACTCCGACCTGACAGAGTCCAGTAAAGCAGAGAAGCTTAGGCGCAGATGGGACATCCTTTTGCACTGACTTTTATTTGCCTACAGGGAGGTGCCTCAAAAAGGGGTTGGTTACAGCCCTTTTGAACTTTTGCTTGTCCAACCTGTTAGGGGTCCTTTGTGTCTGGTGAAGGAGGGATGGGAGTTACCTCTCAAACCCCCTAAACAGGACATAGTGGACTATGTACTTGGGCTCCGCTCCAGGATGGCTGAGTATATGAAAAAGGCAACTAAAAACCTTGAGGCTAGCCAGGAATTACAAAAGGCCTGGGATGACCAAAAGGCTGTACTGACTGTTTACCAGCCAGGGCAGAAGGTGTGGGTGTTGAAGCCTGTGGCCCCAGCAGCCCTCCAAAGATAAATGGAGTGGCCCCCATACAATTGTTGAACAGAAAGGGGAGGTTACCTACTTGGTAGACCTTGGAACCCCCAGGAGTCTCCATGTCAACAGACTAAAACCATATGTTGACAGGGCAGACATGGGCTTGCTCATGGCTACTGATGGGGAACAGGGGGAAGAGAGTGACCCACTCCCTGGCCTGCTCTCTCAGAACCCTGATGATGGATCAGTAGATGGTGTAGCCTTGGCAGGCAGCCTCACTGTCCAGCAGCAAACTGACTACAGAAAAGTTCTCAGCCAGTTCAGACATATGTTTTCTCTGACTCCAAGTCAGACTACCTGGTGCACTCATGAAGTGGACACTGGGGACAGTCTGCCTGGAAAGAATAAGATCTACAGGCAACCTGATCATGTCAGGGACTGTATAAGGACAGAAGTCCAAGAGATGTTGGATTTAGGAGTCATTGAACCCTCAGATAGCTCTTGGGCTAGTCCAGTAGTCCTGGTGCCTAAACCTCACACCAAAGATGGTAAGAGAGAGATGAGGTTTTGTGTGGATTGATGCCCGTCCCATCCCAAGGGCAGATGAGCTGATAGATACTTTGGCCTCAGCCAAGTTTCTAAGCACATTTGACTTGACAGCTGGCTACTGGCAGATCAAACTAGCTGATGATGCAAAGCCAAAGACAACATTTTGTACCCCTAGTGGGCACTATCAAGTTGTGGTAATGCCCTTTGGTTTGAAGAATGCACCTGCCACTTTCCAAAGGTTGGTAAATAAAGTCCTTACAGGCCTGGAAGACTATAGTGCAGCATATCTAGATGATATTGCTGTCTTTAGCTCTACCTGGGAGGATCACCTGGTCCACCTGAGGAATGTTTCGGAGGCCCTGCAAAAAGCAGGCCTAACTATCACGGCTACTAAGTGCCAGATAGGGCAGAGTCAGGTTGTGTACCTGGGCCACCTTGTAGGTGGAGGCCAGGTTCAACCATTGGAGAGCAAAATCCAGACCATAATGGACTGGGTTGCTCCAACTACCCAGACTCAAGTGAGAGCCTTCTTAAGCCTGACTGGGTACTATAGAAGATTTGTCAAGGGGTATGGATCAATAGTGACACCCCTGAATGCCAACCTCTAAGAAAATGCCCAAAAATGCTCAGTGGACGGCTAGCTGTCAAAAGTAATTTGATGACCTGAAGCAGGCCATGTGCACTGCTCCCATTCTGCAAAGTCCTGACTATTCCAAGAAGTTCATTGTCCAAACAGATGCATCTGAGTTGGGGGTAGGGACTGTACTGTCACAGTTGAATGTTAAAGGTCAGGCTCAACCAGTAGCTTTCATTAGCAGAAGGTTGACCCCCAGAGAGAAACGTTGGTCAGCCATTGAGAGGGAGGCCTTTGCTGTGGTTTGGGCTCTGAAGAAGTTGAGGCCATACTTATTTGGTACTCACTTCATTGTTCAGACAGACCATAAGCCCCTCTTATGGCTAAAACAGATGAAGGGTGAAAATCCCAAATTGCTCAGGTGGTCCATTTCCCTACAGGGGATGGACTATACAGTGGAACATAGACCTGGGAGTAACCATGCCAATGCAGATGGACTCTCCAGATATTTCCACTTAGAACATGAATACTCAACTGGTAAAGGTTAGTTTAATGTCAATGCGTTTGGGGGGGGGGTTGTGTAGGAGAGTAGGATCTGCTTCTTATGGTTACCCCCACTTGTTGCTGCTGTATCAGTGTTTTTCGACTTTAGTCTGGCTGGGGCCCTGCTATTCAGGAACCCAGCCTAGCTTCTTCCTCTCTAAATTGTTTCCTAGTACCTTAGGTACACAACAGTTTGTATTCATTCTGAGGTGCCCTTATAAGTCCCTTGTATATGGTATACTATGTACCCAGGGCATAGGTACCACAGAGGCCTACCAAGAGCTGAAGCATGTATTATGCCACCCCTGGGAATCCCTCCAAAATGACACGACAGGTCTGCTACTGAAGCCTGGGTAAGGTGGTGCATGCACCCCTTACAAAGATATAGGTTCACTATATCGCACCTATCACTGCACATATAAACCTATCCGTCACCCCTATGGCAGGCCTTATCAATCCTGAAGGCAGGGTACTTGGTTTTGTGTGAGAGGGTGCCCATGCATGATCAGAGCCCCTCTGCAGCCTTCAGAATCTCCAGGGTTGTCTGTGATGCAGCCTGACCATATACTCTTAAGTGCATTATAACCAAACGGTAAATGCTAACTTTGGACTGACTGCACGGAAACATGTTGTGTTTGGTGTCAAACACCTTGAAATCATACCCCCACACCAGTAACTGGTGTGGGAGTATGATTACACCCTTCTAGAGGGATAGACATGACAGCACCAGTATACCCGGTACCAGCTGAAAAGAGCCCTGGCATCACAAAATGGATGCTGCAGTCACAGAGAACGAGTCTGGCCTCCTTCTGCTGACCGAAACTCCAGCAGGGAAGGCCTGGACAATAGGTATCCTGTCACAGGGAGGTGTTACCACCTCCCAGACAAGCTTTAGTGTATTGGGGCTGGGTGGGTGCACTCTCTGAGTGCTTTGAAGTCCTTCACTGGGGGCACATTTGGTGTCCCTGTGCAGAGTCCAGCTCAAACCGGATGCAGGGGCTACCAGCCCCTGCTCTGGCGCGAAACTGGACAAAGTAAAAGGGTGTAGCCATCCCTCTTTCCAAACACTCCCATAGGTGGGTCCCCTGAGTTAGTCCAACCCCTTCCTTGGGTATAAAGAAGGAACCTCTGTAACCAGAACTTTAGATATTCCTGGACGAAACTCTGAAACTGAATCCTGGACCTTTGACAATCTGTCCAACGCCAGATGACTGAAGAATCTTCCTTAGGGTAAATGAGTTACTCCCCTGTTTGGCAGGCACCAAAGACGCATCTATCCGGTCTGCATCTCCGAAGCTCCCGCCGGTTGCCAAAGACGTTTCAATACCAGAGGTGGGTTTCCAGACTTCCCAGAGGCCAAACCGAGTCCCCAGCAAAGCTGAGACCCGTAGCCCTCATGGGTACCGTGGAACCAGAACCCCTGGACAATGTGCACATTTGCTAGTGCAATAGCTTCTCAACGTCCCTTGAGGCTGTGCATTGGCTTACTTGTAGTCCAGACCCCGAGCAGTGATTCCACCAAAAATTGCTGGCCTGCCCACTCTGAGTGACCTGTGGGCCGCCATTTTATGACTCCTCTTGAGGTCCCATTGCGATCCCTTGTCTGTCAACTTGTGGGTCCCTGAGAAGGATAACTTTACTTTTATTGGGCTTCCCTGGTTTCTCCAGACGTGCCCTGACTCTCCATTGCTTTGGGAGTCCCCAGGACCTTGTAGGTCCGCACAGAAGCATCTTTCTCCTTTCTGCGTGGGCTGCTGTTGCCATGGCTTGTTTTGTCCAATCCGGGTACCGATGCTGCAGCACTTGATATCCTTTATGGGGCAGCTTGAATCCAGCTCCTGGTTGTCCTCGATGCCTCCTGGTCCTCGTAGCTGAAGAGTCAAGCTTCACCTCTTTCACCTCTTTCACCTGAAACACCCGACATCAGTGGGCATTCGTCTATCCTGCCCCTGGTCACTGGCAAGTAACCCAGACTCTGTCCCCTCTGCTTTCAGATTCTTCACATCTCCGATTCATGCTTGGATTTCTTCGGACACTTCGCATCTTCCCGGCGGCAGCACTTCTTCGCCAGCTCCCATTGAAAATGACAACGCGACCCGACACCATTTGACACCTATGCTCCCGGCTTCCCTGGGTGAGGTAGTTCGAGTAATCCGGTGCTTCCGTGGCTGTTTACCCGAGAGCTGTCTAAGTCCAAGAGGGTTTTGGTCCTAGTCCATTTCTAAGTGTTCTTTAACTCTAAAAATACAACCGCGGCTTTCCCCATAGAAGCTAACGGGAGCTCACGGCTGTGTTCTCACACTGCACACGGCCTGTGTCACTACCTTGGGTGGTTCCTTGGGGTCCCAGCGATTCTACAGGCTCTAGGCCATGTTTCTAGTTAAGTTGGGGTTCTTAAACCACTTTTATAGTATATGGTTTGGTCCGCCCCTAGGGCCTAACATGTATTTTTGCTACTTTACTGTAATATTTGAAGTGTAACTTATGTGCTTTTGCCTCTAGCCTCATAAAGAGACTAGATGGGTGTGTTTAGTAATAAATACATATATTATATATATATACCTGGTGTGGTCTCCTTCCATTTAGCCACTCAAGAGATTATAGACTGGAAAAATATGCTGCTTTACATTTCTTCAAGACTTAGCCTGAAGGCTGCTCTCCATAGCTACCACTAGGATAGCTTTCAATAAAGGTTGTCTTTAACCTATGATCAATAAGGGGTTGTTTGGACTTGTGCAAGGTGCCCATTATAACTAGTGGACAGCATATACCAGGCCACCTTCTAACACATGGTGAGCAAAAAAACGATGGATTTAGGCCCAGATCTCTGTCCTGGGGTGAATCTATGATATTGTTCTGCATTCTGTCCATCAATTGTTCCTTTTGCATTTGTCACCCAAAGTGGGACGGGTATGCCCAGAAGTGGGTCCCGTGCTCTCCATGCCACTGGACTCAAGATATCCTGGCTGATGAGCGCTGAAAGCCCGAAACCAGTCCTAGGATGCTTGTTTCCACTCCTTCAAAAAAGAGAATGTCACACTCACAGGTGATATTTCGATGTTTTATTCAACAGAAAGCAGGGGGCGTTTCGGCCCGCGCCTTTCTCGACCACAATGTTTACCGAAGGGCAGCGCCATATTTATTTTTCAATTGCGCATGTGCCATACCTTCGACAACATTAGAAATGGACGGCAGACTCTTACTCAGTTGAAGGTTGCCAAAAGAGACGCCATTTTCAAGTGGGTCAAAAGAGATGAATTCACATGATTATAACTTTCACCATATTATAATATTCAAACGACTCGTTTCTATTTGATCATAATTATAGTACCGCTCTGTATGTACAAACGTACCAATTCATATTCGAAGACCAATTCGAAAAAAAATTGATCATACATTTTATGCCTCAATATCGAATTTTCAAAGAGAATTATGCTTCGAAATAAGTCTTATAAATTGCGCTCTGAATGAGCGTTGTTAATGGCACGTTGAAACTTCAGGAGATATTATGATTTCGCTCTAAATGAGAATTATGCTTTGAAATAAGTCTTATCAATTGTGCTCTGAATGACCATTGATAATGGCACTTTGAAACTTCATGAAATGTTATGAAATAAAACATCAAAATATCACCCGTGAGTGCGACATTCTTTCCAGAAAGGCGTGAGCCGAAATGTGTCCTGCTTTCTGTTAAATAAAACATTGAAATATCACCCGCGAGTGCGACATCCTCTTTTTTGAAGGAGTGTGAGCTGAGATAAATTAATGGACCCACCGCCACGTCCTTTGCCGCACCCGCTCCTAAGTGCTGAAGCGCTTCTAAAGATGGATCTGAGCTTGAATATATATATATATATATATATATATATATATATATATATATATATATATATATATATGGAGGGGGGCCGAGCAGTCCTCCTCCCCCAGGCCATTTTCAGCCCTGGGGTTGGCCATTTTTTTGGGCCATTTTTGGCCCTGGGGACTGCATCCCCGTGGTTTTGGCCTCTTGTTGGGGACCACAGAGGGAGCCACAAGGCCCCCGCGGTCCCTGTTGGCAAACATGCAGCTCCCTTTGCCCAAAAGCAGTTCTGCTTTCTCGCTTCCATGAGGCGAAGCAGAGTTTGCTATGGCATGGCGGGAGCTTTGCTCCCGCCATGCCATAGCAAACTGCAATGTCCCCGGGGTGGGCACACCAGGACATTGCAGGAGCCTGCCCTGGGGGTGACATTCCCCAGGGCCATGGAGGGCTCCTGGAGGGGGCCGTGTGGCCCCTCTCCCATCTTGTTTGTCACCCGGGGGAGGTGAAGGTCCCCGGGAGTCTGCAACAGACACCCAAATTTTCTTAATTGGTGCCCCGGGGATGTGGTGGTCTCCGGGGCTCTGTGGAGGGCCTCGAGCCTCCCCACACTTCATGTTTAAAAATAGCCCCAGGGAAGTGGCCATCCCCGGGGCTGTGGGTGGCCCCCTCCCTAAATGATTAAAGCCCTGGAGAGGTGTTGGTCCCCGGAGCTGTGTGGGGAAGTCTCTGTGACTGCAGGAGAAAGTGTTTTATTTTATTTTTTACATTTTCGGTAGGATTCATGCACCCAGCGCGACTCCTGCCAAAAATACATTTAAAATAGTTTTGGCCCTGGGAGCCCCTGAGGGACCCCCTGAGCAGGCCTAAGGGGTCATGGTGTTTCTTCCCAGCCCCTTCCCTTTTTGTTTATCTTTTTTTTACCTTTGTTTTGTGACTCAGTTCAACCGAGTCACAAGACGGCTGCCATCACTGCATGGTTTGAAGTGTTGGCAGACAGTCAGATCTCAGGCATGAGATCAGGAGGGTTAGCACTGTTGGGATGTTCCGAGGTCTCGGCTGCGCTTTGCGGAAGGGTGAGCGTCCAGGCCGGCTGCTTTTTCCACAAGCTAGATCCAGGTACATTGGGAGAAGAGGCAGTCACCGCCCACCTGGGTAGTACCTACGCCGTTTGACTGCCTTGACAAAAACTCGGAGTGCTGAGTTTTGAGATACTCCCTAGTACCTGCCAGATGACTACAGCCAATCGCAGTGAGACAAGCTGGTTTAAAAGGTGGACACTTACGAGCATTCATGACTTAAAGGCATTTGAAAAAGTTTGACTACGAAACGCGTCATGCCTTGAATTGCCCATTAAAGCTGCTGGACCTGCTGTGCGCGTGTGTGGCTCGTTCTTCTTCTCAGAAGGGAACTTGGTTTGGATATATATATATATATATATATATATATATATATATATATATATATATATATATATATATATATATATATATATATATATATATATATATATATATATATATATATATATATATATATATATATATATGGAGGGGGGCCGAGCAGTCCTCCTCCCCCAGGCCATTTTCAGCCCTGGGGTTGGCCATTTTTTTGGGCCATTTTTGGCCCTGGGGACTGCATCCCCGTGGTTTTGGCCTCTTGTTGGGGACCACAGAGGGAGCCACAAGGCCCCCGCGGTCCCTGTTGGCAAACATGCAGCTCCCTTTGCCCAAAAGCAGTTCTGCTTTCTCGCTTCCATGAGGCGAAGCAGAGTTTGCTATGGCATGGCGGGAGCTTTGCTCCCGCCATGCCATAGCAAACTGCAATGTCCCCGGGGTGGGCACACCAGGACATTGCAGGAGCCTGCCCTGGGGGTGACATTCCCCAGGGCCATGGAGGGCTCCTGGAGGGGGCCGTGTGGCCCCTCTCCCATCTTGTTTGTCACCCGGGGGAGGTGAAGGTCCCCGGGAGTCTGCAACAGACACCCAAATTTTCTTAATTGGTGCCCCGGGGATGTGGTGGTCTCCGGGGCTCTGTGGAGGGCCTCGAGCCTCCCCACACTTCATGTTTAAAAA
The DNA here is from genome assembly GCF_964204655.1 of Triturus cristatus. Classification (NCBI taxonomy): domain Eukaryota; kingdom Metazoa; phylum Chordata; class Amphibia; order Caudata; family Salamandridae; genus Triturus; species Triturus cristatus. The sequence continues at coordinate 123,043,260 of NC_140590.1, read as the reverse complement.
TAGCCCCAGGGAAGTGGCCATCCCCGGGGCTGTGGGTGGCCCCCAACCTAAATGATTAAAGCCCTGGAGAGGTGTTGGTCCCCGGAGCTGTGTGGGGAAGTCTCTGTGACTGCAGGAGAAAGTGTTTTATTTTATTTTTTACATTTTCGGTAGGATTCATGCACCCAGCGCGACTCCTGCCAAAAATACATTTAAAATAGTTTTGGCCCTGGGAGCCCCTGAGGGACCCCCTGAGCAGGCCTAAGGGGTCATGGTGTTTCTTCCCAGCCCCTTCCCTTTTTGTTTATCTTTTTTTTACCTTTGTTTTGTGACTCAGTTCAACCGAGTCACAAGACGGCTGCCATCACTGCATGGTTTGAAGTGTTGGCAGACAGTCAGATCTCAGGCATGAGATCAGGAGGGTTAGCGGATCCTCCGCGGCATATTTGAAATGTTAACATTTCTCAGGAACTACTGAACCTGATACACCATTTAACAAAAAGAGTGCTTTCTGAACCAAAAGCTACCTTTTTGCCCAATTTGTTGTAATTTGGTTCAGCAGTTTGGGCTGTAGCCGTGTCTAAAGTTTCCTATGGAAATTAACATGGAGAAAAGGCGCTCTGGGAACCCCCTTTTTCTCGGTCCCTGCTTGATAGATCACCCCAATACTTTTAACACAGCAGCTGAAGTGAGCGGGCCATTAGTTTTGAAAATTTCTCGAAGATTATATACTCCAATCCCATAAATCTTCTTTTGTAGGCAAAACCGGGCACAGACTCCGATATAATAAGTGAAGTCAGTTTATTTTGTTGAAAACATCACATCATGTCCATGACACGTTTCGGCCAAACCGTTGGCCTTGATCACATACATATATATATGCAAAGGTGATTCATGGTTTTCAATTTTAAGATCTTATATTTTCAGTGTCACTCTCCATAACTTGATATATATTTCACTCGCCTTTGGTCTCAGGAACACGCTACTACCCCTCTTTCATCTAAAGGCAACCATTATATTAACATGTTTTTACAAAGGGCTTTTGTCTGCAATTCTGCTATTTCCAAGACGTTGCTTTACCAATTTACCAACCTCAAGAGATGGATGTCTGAGTTGGACTTGTTGGGATGTTGAAATTCAAATTCATGAAAGAAAGATGACAGACATTTGGCCTCACTGTATCCTCTCTCTAGGTCACTGTTTTATTGCCTTTTTTCTGCATCTCTCTTTTTATCTTCTGTCTGTGAACCACTATTTCTTCTTCTGTTCTCAGTTCTCATTCTCCATCTCTTTCTCTCTCTCCCCACCTTACTATCATTCTTTCCTTTCATCGCCTTCTCATTACCTTACTTCTGCCTCATTTTCACTTTCACATTTTCCTTCCTCTCTCATTCTTTGTTCCCCTACGCTCTGCCTCTCCAGCAAACTCATTTTTTCTTTGACATCTCACATATATTTCTCCTTAGTGTTACACTTCACAGTCATATTAACCCTTCTCTCTTTGTTGTGCTCTGATTTATACCCCCACAGCTGTCATTTCATCTTCCACTCCGTCCCTTTTATTTCTCTCTGGGACTTCAGACTTATATTATGTGTAGAGGTCTCACTTTGCACATGAGAATGAAACGATAACACTAAATTTACCAGATTAATATGTTACTTAACTGCAAGAACTGCAGCACCTCACGGATTAGCAGCATGCTAATATAAAACTGCATACGGATTTTAACAAAATGTTTCCAGCACAATGCTGCCCCTAAATGGACTGCTGTAAATCTAAGCACGTTATAACATTTTCTTCACAACTAATACAGCAGCCCTCAGGGTATGCTAGCAAATCACTTTGTCCTTCTTAGAAAGGTTTATTTCGACTTTTCACCACAAGTTCATTTTTACTTGTTCTTCTAGCTTTTAGAGAAAATGTATATAAAGTCAATGGGCCCGATTCACAGAACTAACTTAAGACAAAATCCTAAACTTACTACCATTTTGGTATTCACAGAAGGCACTTACTCATTTTGGTATTCACAGAAGGCACTTAGGGCCTTATGTAGGTGGGCTGGCATTTACCACTTCCTAAATACCGAATCATACCGATTCGGTATTTATGAAGTGGTAAATGCTATGTAGGTAATTGGTCGGTAAATATTACCGATTCTGAAAAATTCGGTAATTACCGAATCGGTATTTACCGATTCGGTAATGAGGCATACCTTCCCATTGATGGGAAGGTATGCCTCATTACCGAATCGGTAAATACCGATTCGGTAATGGGGGAGCACATGCAAGGGTGGCAGGGTGTCACATTGACACCCTGTTGCACCCCTGATTCGGCCATGTGTGCACATGTGGCACACATACATGCCCTGAGGGCATGTGTGTCTGCCACATTGCACACATCTACGGGCAAAATATTGCATTTACACACATATTCGTCATTTACCACCAACTATTAGTTGGTGGTAAATAACGAATCCCCACACACACCACACAGTCCCCCTACATCTCATTTCTGTATTCGGAATTTACCGAATCGGTAAAATTACCGAATCGGTAATTTTACCGAATCGGTAATTTTACCGATTCGGTAAATTCTGAATACAGAAATTCTCCCCCTACATCTCAAAAGCCAAAATACCGGTCGGTAACGGTATAATTACCGAAAATCGGCCGTTACCGACCGGTATTTGGCTACCTACATGAGGCCCTTAGTCATTTCGGTATTCACAGAAGTTACGAGTCCTAAGTTTAGGACTCCTAAATGCCTTCTGTGAATACCGAAAGTCTTAAAATTAGGATTTTTCTCAGTTTAGTAGTAGTATAGTTAGGACTCCTAATGACAAAACACAGCACCAAATGCACCACTCAATTCATGTAATATAAATCAGTCCAAATCTCCAAAGTAGTACGTATTCCAAAGGGTTCTTCTTTATTGTTCAATTTAAAATATGAATTTTTTGACAACAGCACACGCAGCCGACGCGTTTCGTCCAACAATGGACTTCTTCAGGGCTGCAACAAATTTATGTACACAAAAATACGAAAAATAAGTGACATACATAAAGACAAAAACACAGGTAGCACATACAGTACATCTATAGATCTTAAAAACATGTTGAACTGAAGTATATTAATATCAACAAATAACAGGCTCATGTGAGCACATCTTAAAACGGCTAAAAAGGCTACAACGGTAAACTACAATAATACAGTGAACAACGGTGTACATTGAGTATCAAATCAATATTGCAGTGAGACATAGGGGCCCTCCTCAACATATGTCACATGTTTGGTATGACCCTAAAGTGTCGTAAGGGGAACTGAGAACTAAGAAAGAAATAACGGTGAAAAGACAAAAGAAAGAGAGACGTCACCCCTGTGAGATAAGGAGAAAAATGTCAAGTAAATGGAAACCAACTGGTGATGATAAAACCAAGAAAAGACAGCGAGACGAAGGCAGCGTCTTCAGCAAGAGAGATGCTAAATCTGTACCCACCTAAAATCGTAGGTCGAAAAATCAGCACATGTTGTTCTGGTTGGCTCAAATAACAGGTATAACACAAACAAGTCCGATACGGTATATTCTTAGTGTGAGAACACAGTCCCTAAAGGGAAAAAAGAGGGTCACATCAGAGGCCCTATGGGGAAAGAGGTAAATTCTCCAAAGTAATTGTCGTCAGAATGTGAACCCACTTACTGTATGGAAAAGGAAATGAATAATACTAATTGGAATATGAATATTCAGAAAAGGTGTTCCAAAGTCATCAATGACAAGCCATAGTCGAATGGTGGGTGTAAACGTTAGTACCTCCAATCATAAGAACGAATTTGTCTTATCGTGGGATACCTATGAAAGAAGGGGACATGTATGAGGCGTGTTTGAGGCATATTTTTCACAAAGGATAGGCGTTTTACAGTTAAAAATATCGAGAGGCAGAGACAGTCTAACCAAAATCCTAAAAAATAAAGAGCGTGGACAAGGGTAAAAAGAGAGTGTATCAATAACATCAATATCCGAAGTGGCCATGAATTAAACCTATCCTCCGCAATGCAAGATAAGCAGTGCCAAAGATTCTGTGAAACCTACTTATAACAAATAGGAAATGAACTATCTAAATGACAATCCGTACAATATCCGACTGACCATAAACTGGAACAGAGAGAGGATTGATTTCCTAGACATTCAATTCTTTGCTAAAAACAATACAATACAAAGTACCATCCATCGCAAATCTACAGCCTGCAACAGTGTTTTACACTATGACAGTGCTCACCCCCGACATGTGGTTAACAACATCCCATTCGGTGAAATGGTGAGAATGAGAAGGGTCTGTAGTACCCATGAGTCATTTGTTCAAAATCTAACAGAAACGAAAAAAAGGTTCTTGGAAAGAGGCTACCCTGTCAGCCTGATGGATAAAACTGAAAAAAGGGCATTGAACATTAAGCGGGAAAGCACACTTGCAGTGAAAACACCGAGTATGACAGGAAGAAGCTCGCCCACTGCCCTAGTAACGGGTTACAACAGGGACAGTAGTAGGATTTATAATATCCTACGTAAACACTGGAGATTACTTGAGGAGGTCCCAGGCCTCAGGAATGAGATCACCAAACACCCAAAGGTTACTTACAAACGGGGAAAACATTTAAGAAATATGCTTTGCCCCAGCTTGGTTCTTTCACCCAAAGCCCCTAACTGGATGAGGGATGGCCAGGGTGGGTTTTTCACATGCACCCAGTGCTCCGTCTGCAAAATAGGCAAAAACAGAACCCGCACCTTCGAATTTAACACCGGTAGAGTGCATACGATTAAACACATCATTACGTGCAGAACTAAATTCGTGACCTATATATTGGGATGCCCATGCAATAAGATATATGTGGGTAGCACGAAGAGAGAATTGAAAGTCAGGATACAGGAACATCTGAGGGCAGTCAAGAATGGGGATCTGAGATACCCTCTAACATTGCACTGCCAGGAACAGCAACATAATCTGGATGAGCTGTGGTTTTTTGGCATTGATCACACACGGATCTCCCCTAGGGGTGGGAATAGGGAACAGGACCTGAGGAGAAATGAAGCAAGTTGGATTTGTAGACTTCGATGCGTAGAGATGGGTCACAACAATGAATCCGAAATGCATTACTTTCTCTGAAATCTACAAGACCATCTAACCTTCTCCCTCTCCAGATTACCTCTGTTTTTCTAAGCTGTACTCGAACTAGATATGCTTCTTTATTACGTGATTGAGGTCCATGTTGGACACAACATTTAGCATACTTATGTGCTGACATTCCACTCCTCAGCCATGCTCCTTTCCCTAAATTGCATTCCCGTCCTGTCCTATATTGTTCCTCTGGGCACCCCTTGCCATATGACACATGATTGTTGCACTGTACTGTACATGACCGGTTTTGGGGATATTTCTTGATTTCCCCTCACTACTTCCCCGGCGGGCTCTCTGGTTTTATTCGCCTCCCTAATCTTTTACTTCTGGTCTACCTGGGACTGACCGTGTTCCCTAACTTGGCTGCCTTTATTGTCGGGCCTGTTTACTAAGTTATATCCAGTATATTCTCTTCCCTGATGTTGACGAACATATGGGCGCCCACCAGCCCCTTTGGGTAGCGCTTACGACTCATTTGAGGCATGAGTAATTGAGTTTTTGTTAATCATGGAGGTTACCCCTTCAGGGTAGCGTACTGTACTCATTTTGAGTCATCAATTATTTGTTTGGTGATACTCATGGATTGACATTTAACTAGGCTGGGTTCTTTTAATATCGTTATTGCCTGTGTTTTACTCCTGTGATTTTGGGCGTCTAGCCGTTGAGTGCAACCTTCCAACCTTTTGGAAGTGATCTGTATCCTGACCACTTCAAGATGGCGGCTGACTCAGGACACACGTTGGTGGAGACCGCCTTTTCTCCATACAACCACGCACATTTTATACATATTCTAGAATTTTTAGTGGTTTCAGAAGTTAACCTGATCCACACTTGGGTATGTACGGCGTATTATGGTCATATCCTGTAAAATAGTTCGTTTTTGCAATTATACACTTACTTTCTGTATTTTGGCCATTTAAAGATGGCGGCGGACTGAGGATATACGCTGTTTGAGACCGTTTTTTATTTCTGTACAAACACGCACGCTTTATACATTTTCTCAGACGATTAGATGCTTCAGATAATCACCAGGGTCACACTTAGACTTGTATGGCTTATTATGGTCGTGTTTAGAGAGCCATTTCGTTTCTGTAATAATATATACATTTATTGAATTTAAATTTTGCTTATTTTGGCACTACTCATTTGTGACCCTACACTATTCTGGGAATTTACATTAAGTTTAATGGAGAGTGTTCCGACATATTTATGATTACTTTCCCGTTAACGTTACGATACGGGCAACGGCTCTTTAAGACTCTGTTCATCGCTCCAATATGGCGACCGGTTGCTCGTTACTTTTCCCCCTCGGATGACGTTACACCCGACACATGGGAATTGTTCACAGGTGTTTTCTACCCCAGCCTGTTACTTTACACTATTTAAACAAGCTTTCCTGATTAGTGTTTGTCGCTGTCACTGGACGGGGCGGACGCTTGCCTTTCACTTCGTTCTTGGATACTGAATCGGGTAAGAAGCATACATGTAGGGTCTTGGTGCATGACAGTAATAGCTTGCTACGGATGGTTTTTGAGGTTGCTCTTTATTTACTTAAATAATTGTTACCTCTTGGACACTCGCCGTTTGTTAAATGTGGGATTTACAGATTTCTTGACTCACGCAGGTTAGGCTTAACTCATGGCCATTTTCCTATTTGTTATAAGTAGGTTTCACAGAATCTTTGGCACTGCTTATCTTGCCTTGCGGAGGATAGGTTTAATTCATGGCCACTTCGGATATTGATGTTATTGATACACTCTCTTTTTACCCTTGTCCACGCTCTTTATTTTTTAGGATTTTGGTTAGACTGTCTCTGCCTCTCGATATTTTTAACTGTAAAACGCCTATCCTTTGTGAAAAATATGCCTCAAACACGCCTCATACATGTCCCCTTCTTTCATAGGTATCCCACGATAAGACAAATTCGTTCTTATGATTGGAGGTACTAACGTTTACACCCACCATTCGACTTTGGAACACCTTTTCTGAATATTCATATTCCAATTAGTATTATTCATTTCCTTTTCCATACAGTAAGTGGGTTCACATTCTGACGACAATTACTTTGGAGAATTTACCTCTTTCCCCATAGGGCCTCTGATGTGACCCTCTTTTTTCCCTTTAGGGACTGTGTTCTCACACTAAGAATATACCGTATCGGACTTGTTTGTGTTATACCTGTTATTTGAGCCAACCAGAACAACATGTGCTGATTTTTCGACCTACGATTTTAGGTGGGTACAGATTTAGCATCTCTCTTGCTGAAGACGCTGTCTTCGTCTCGCTGTCTTTTCTTGGTTTTATCATCACCAGTTGGTTTCCATTTACTTGACATTTTTCTCCTTATCTCACAGGGGTGACGTCTCTCTTTCTTTTGTCTTTTCACCGTTATTTCTTTCTTAGTTCTCAGTTCCCCTTACGACACTTTAGGGTCATACCAAACATGTGACATATGTTGAGGAGGGCCCCTATGTCTCACTGCAATATTGATTTGATACTCAATGTACACCGTTGTTCACTGTATTATTGTAGTTTACCGTTGTAGCCTTTTTAGCCGTTTTAAGATGTGCTCACATGAGCCTGTTATTTGTTGATATTATTATACTTCAGTTCAACATGTTTTTAAGATCTATAGATGTACTGTATGTGCTACCTGTGTTTTTGTCTTTATGTATGTCACTTATTTTTCGTATTTTTGTGTACATAAATTTGTTGCAGCCCTGAAGAAGTCCATTGTTGGACGAAACGCGTCGGCTGCGTGTGCTGTTGTCAAAAAATTCATATTTTAAATTGAACAATAAAGAAGAACCCTTTGGAATACGTACTACTTTGGAGATTTGGACTGATTTATATTACATGAATTGAGTGGTGCATTTGGTGCTGTGTTTTGTCATTTGTATATTCCAAGTATTGGAACGGCATTGTGCTGGCGGGTGCTAACCAATAGTGCACACTCCTGGTGAATAAATAATTTTTTTCACCTTATTATTATATTGAGCCACTTTTAAATCCGGTGCTGTCTTAGTGGGATTCCGCTAGCCCTGTGGTTTTTACTTAAGTTAGGACTCCTAACTTTAGGACTCCTAAATGCTTTCTGTGAATACCGAAAGTCTTAAAATTAGGATTTTTCTCAATTTAGTAGTAGTAAAGTTAAGACTCCTAACTTTAGGATTCCTAAATGCCTTCTGTGAATACCGAAGGCTTCAAAATTAGGATTTTTCTCAGTTTAGTAGAAGTAAAGTTAGGAGTCCTAACTTTAGGACTCCTAAACTGAGAAAAATCCTAATTTTAAGACTTTCGGTATTCACAGAAGGCATTTAGGAGTCCTAAAGTTAGGACTCCTAACTTCTGTGAATAACGAAATGAGTAAGTGTCTTCTGTGAAAACCAAATTGAGTAAGTGCCTTCTGTGAATACAAAAATGGTAGTAAGTTTAGGATTTTGTCTTAAGTTAGTTCTGTGAATCGGGCCCTTTAAGTCCAGGAGTCGCACGTGTCATAAGTGCTTTCATTGCTTCTCAGAACCTCCTCTCTAGTGATTTGATAATGATCTGCTTTGTAATTAGATGGCTGATGCTGCATTCACCCAATTATAAAGCACCACAACTCATGGTAAGCAACCAGACCACTGTGAAAATTAAACCTCTCAGAAATGAACCTACAAGGTAAACCATTGCTCCTCTTTAAGGCCTGTCTGTGGCCGGTCTAATGCTTCTCTATTTGCCCTTTCCTCTCCCTCCCAGCTTCTCCCCAGTGAGTAGAAAGTGAAAGAGCCTGGTGTGGGGCAGACATTAGAAAAATAATTGGATCTGAGCAGGCGACCAGTGAAATAAATCCAGCTGACGCAGGCAAGGTGGGCCCGCAGCTTTTGGACCTTGGTCACGGTGTACCTGCTGCACCACTGACATCTGTGCTCCAGATTTGTACCTTGTAATGCCGCCACGCAAAGTCCTGGTCCTATTGTGGGTGTTGCAGACATCCTCCAACCCCAGTCAGCTCTCTGCCAAGGGTGGGCAGAAATTGGCACATTGCGCTGCTCGCACTAATTTTTAGCGTCAGGAGCTAGTTCGGTGCTGCACAATTAGTGCGAAGGGCACCAAGTGGCACTCCACAGGGCACTGCTTCTTTACTGGCGCTCGAGTAGCTTTTCTACTTGAGCAGCAGCTTTCTTATCTGCAAACGGTCGCGACCACAGGTGATGACCCGCGTTGAGAAAATCTCACCGGGTGCCGTCTCAGCACCCGAAAAAACGAATTAGGGGACGCCAATTCTCGCTGGGCAACTTTACTCCGGCGGTTGTCGGAGTTGTGCTGGAACTCTGCATTACAAGCATAACGTGGAGTGGGCAAAACTCTCACTTCATCACCCACACCTGCTCTCTGCTACCTCGCCCCTCTCAGATGAGCAGTGCTCTGTGTAGGAAGATCTTTGATATGGCCCCACCCACTAATGCAATAAATAATGTATTATTTTGTTTCTCTCCAGTTCTGGGTCAGTGCAGTGTCAGCTCAGAACTGGCTGCACAGTGCAGCTGCTTAGAGTGACAGACAGCACTGCACAGACAAGCAGAGGTGTACAGAAGACTTCCCCCCCTGCACCACGGGGGTCGCTATGGTGTCCATTACACCCCTTGTTTTGACATGCATATTTTCTTATTACAAAAGTATGCCTTGTTTACTCATTTCATTACATCATTCCATATATTTAATAAATAATGTAATTATTTTAAATGGGTTGACTGGGCCTCAAAGGGGCTTACGGTCTGCATTGATATAGTATGATTTATAAAGCACAGTCGTTTAGATGGCTATGCAGTGGAAATTCACATCCTTTACATGCTCCATTTTCTCATCTGACATCATAAATCACGAGGTCCAGCTTGTTCATAATATCAGGAACAGTATAGACCCCAAATGCACCACATTTTAATGGAGGGAGCATCTTCTGCTTCCTGAGAGAGAACTGAGGCTGCTGAAGGTCAAGAACTGATGTGGTTAGTGTTATCTGTATGGTTCCAAGTAAGAAGCTGGTAAACAAATAGTCCTCATTTCCATTGAAAGATTGCAATTAAAAAACATTGACTAGGGAATGTATTAACAGGTCAGCTGGGAACCTCATTGCTTGACAAATTTGGTGCTAACACCACCAAAAGCTTTGTTTCATTATTGATTTGATCTGATGAATTATTCTTAATATGCTTTCAATTTTCAGAATACATTCCTGTCTTGCATTTCTCCTTTTGACCATTATTTCTATTTCTGCAATAGTTTTAGTCCATATAATCTGTACTAATGCAGTGGTTTAACATTTAATATAGCTTTTCAAATATACTTTATGGGTACTTGTGAGTGTTCATTTATGGGGCAGAGAAGCTCATGAACTCAGTAGTACGATCCACTGGAAAGGAATCATCGTTGTCCAATATGCATTATACGTAGGTAAGACTTACTGTCATTCTGGCTTTCATTGGTAAATTGGTCTAAAGTTGTGCACATCATAACTTCTGTCTGTGTGTATTTACAAGAGAATCTCTAAAAACGGATCAAAAGCTCCATCTTACAAATTGTCGAAAGTCTTATTGAAGGGCATGGCTCATGCCATTGAGCCAGTAGAAACCTGTCTCACTTACCTGAATCTTAATGGTTTTGAACATCAACTTTCACCAAATGCCAAGTCACTTGGATTTGCCCTTGGTACCAGCATCACCATCAATGAATACACTGTCAGAAAACAAAGATGACCTGGTTCCATTTTTCAGTTTTAAAGAAAATGAAACTATATTTTCCACAGAAAAACTTCAGAACTGGTATTGAAATAGGAGATAAAATCAAGCGGGGATTGTTCAGCAGTACTTGAAACGTCAGTCTCCAGACGTGGTGCTGCTACAGGAGACGCATCTAGTGGGAAACAAGAGTAAAGCCCTCACACGGTGGGGATATAGACGCCTAGTACATGCAGACTACACCACAGGCTCGCAGGGAACAGGTATATTAGTTTAAAAAAACTTGGCCCTGACTGCGCACCGTACATGGTCAGATCCTGGGAGATGCTTTGCTGTCTTGGAGGCCCAGTGGCAAGGGAGAGCGCTCAACATAATTTCACTATACCTGCCACCGGCGCTCGGTAAAGAAGCCCTAACGGACCTTGGTAAAATACTTACTGACCTTCCCGTGGGCACACTCCTCATGGGGGGTGACTATAACCTAACCATAGATGACACAATCGATAAACACCCCCAACGAGTAGGGGCAAGACCAAACGTGCTTATGGCGGAATTTATAAGGGCTATGGGCCTGATAGATATAGGACGCGCACTTTACCCAAACACGGCGCAATTCACATATTTCTCTAACGTGCATAAGAGTTCATCCCGTATTGATTATTTCCTGACACACACAACATCGATAGGTAATTTTAGGCACCCCCGCGTTCTGCCAAAAGGGATCTCGGAACACTCCCCGGTTCATATCGAATTCACACACTGGGAGCACCAGCCACGTACCACTTTTGTGTTAAACCCATGGTTGCTAAAAATCCCTGATATCAAGGAGGAACTATGCACGCAAACTGATAACTACTTTGAGGACAATCTGGGGTCGGTTAGTTCGGCGCTTACTATCTGGGAAGTATTTAAAGTGGTTTTGAAGGGGCAGGGTCTGTCTCTAAAAACAAGCTACATACAGAACAAACAACGCATACTACTCCAGCTGGAAGACGAGCTCCAGCAACTTGAATTAGATCACACAAATGGGCCAACGGACGACACACAACACCGTCTCCTACTTAAACAGGAAGAATATAAACTCAAAGCTAGGGAATATATGATGACCAAGCATCTCCATACTCAGCATAGACTACATGAATTGGGTGATAGGGCTGGGAAAACATTGGCATGGTTAGAGAGAAGGGACCAAGGGGACCGTTGGGTGCCGATGCTCACATTACCTGATGGCGTGACAATTACACATCCCAGAGATATAGAGGAGGCATTCGCAGATCACTTCGAGGAAATGTATTCTCCCTCCACCACCTACACTACAGAAGACTCCCGCCAACTTCTCTCTGACAGTGTCCTACCTACACTCTCCGAATCGGAGAGAGACATTCTTGATGGTGAATTCTCGGATGATGAAATTCAGAAAGCTATTGCTCAAATTCGGTCCGGGAAAGCGATGGGGCCTAATGGCACTCCCATTGAAGGTAGTGGCCTCCCAGGTGGCCCCACATTTACGAGCTATGTATAACGAGAGTTATGAGACCGGAAAATTGCCAAATGACCAGCGTCTTGCTACCATAGTAGTTATCCGTAAGCCAGGGAAGCCCGTGGATAGATGTGGTTCATATAGACCGATCTCATTGATTAACGTGGAGGCTAAGATATTGGCAAAGGTGCTTGCCATTAGATTAGTCGCAGTCATCTCCTCCTTAGTGCACCCGGATCAATCGGGCTTTATGACCGGTAGAAATACGGCACGTAACATCCGTCGTCTCCATAACGTGCTCGCACGTAGAGACTATATAGAGGAGGATGCTGTGGTCCTTTCGTTGGATGCATCCATGGCATTTGACTCTATTGAATGGCCATACCTGTTCGCGGTCCTGGAGAGGTTGGGATTAGGTCTGAAATTTCTAGGCTTGGTGCAGTTGCTTTATACCGATATACAGGGTCAAATACGAGTCAATAACTACACATCCTGTGCCTTTACATTGCAAAGGGGCACCCGACAGGGTTGTCCACTGTCACCACTGATATTTTCCCTTGTGATGGAGCCGCTCGCGGCGTGGATACGGCGGGATGCAATGATAAGAGGGCTTAAATGGACAATGGACCACAAAGACAGAATATCGTTATACGCTGATGATATACTGCTATATCTTGCCTCCCCTATACATCATCCATGCTGTCCTGAACATATTTACAAACTTTGGGAAAAACTCCGGCTATGCCATTAACTGGAGCAAATCTGTACTGTTTATGCTTCGGGGACAGGCTCCCCGTCTTCCGGCGAACTGCACGATAGAGGTGGCTAGAGATGGTTTCCGGTACCTAGGGATCTATGTCACGACGGATCCGGCCCTGTTTCACAGTCATAACCTGGACCCTCCGCTGGCATGGTTGCGAGCAGATGTAAAGCACTGGAGGTCCTTGCCGCTGTTACTAGTGGGACGTGCAGCTCTCTTTAAGATGTTGGCTCTCCCGCGGTTCTTATATAATCTTCAGAACTGCCTGAACCGTGTTTCAGATGCATATTTCGCAGCGGTGGAGAGTGAGGTCCGTACACTGCTGTGGGACAGCAGGACCCCACATGTGTCATTGAAAAAGTTAACCAGGGGGTGGTATGATGGTTGCATTGCCCTTCCAGATCTTAAACTATACTACTGGGCTTCGCAACTGGTGGTGGTGAATCACTGGAAATACCACTCTCCCAATGACCCGGCATATGTGCTGGACAGCTACCAAACTGGACGCGCCGGTTACCTGGGCGCACTGTACTCCAAAGTCAAGAAGCAGAGGTTTAATGGGCCCACTTCTCACACAATAGATATCTGGCACCCGGCGAACTCCCGTTTGGGTTGGGCAAATACACTTACAAAAGCGACACCATTGTGGCAAGCCCAGGGACTGGGTACCCTGTGACACCAACCGAGGTTCGACAAGTGGGACACCATCGGAATCTCAGTAGTGGGGGATTTGATCAAAAAGGGTTTCATCCTTAGCTTCGAGGAACTTAAGGGGAGCTACCGCATGGCACAAGGGGAACTGTTCCACTATTTGCAGATCAGACACGCCCTCCTGACGGCTTTCACAAACCTCAAAGACATACCAGAATCGTCACCCTTAGAGGACCGGTTGTTAGATGGGCCACTGCACTCGAAGGCCATATCCCTAACATATAAAAAATGATGTAATAAATTACCCGACACTTTCGAGAAACTTAGAGAGAAGTGGCAAAGCGACTTGGGGCCCATTGAGGAGGAAGAATGGCAGGAGGCATTGATGTCCCCTAGAGAGGCGGCTATCACCCTCCGCTTCCGACTGATTCAACTCAGGATCCTACATAGGTCCTATATGGCGGGGGTCGTCCTGGCCAAAATAGGCGCCAGGGCGGACGCGCTCTATCTTAGGGGGTGCAAACAAGCGGCCACCTTTTTCCACATGATCTGGGAATGTCCTGCTGTGAAGCCGCTATGGGAGGGAGCCACACCACAACCACAATTCAGACTGCACTGGGGAAAAAGTTACTCCTCACACCTCAGCTGGGTTTACTTAATATATGGGCGGCTACAGACCTCACGGAAATTGAGCAACAGATGACGACACTAGGATATACCCTGGTTAAGTGTGAGATAGCACGAAATTGGGGGGCTGCAGACATACCATCTGTTCGGATATGCGTGAGGGAACTTGATAGGTGTATGGTGGCGGAAAAGGAAGTATTCATTGGCTGCCCCAAAAAGTGGGATAAGAAATGGAAGGTGTGGAATAGCTATCGGGGAAATATATGCATACCACCAGTAGTGGAATTAAAAATGCGAAGAAATGAACTCAGGGATGTGCTGCAATTGTAACTGTAATCCATTATCCCCTACCTATATGTATTATGGTCAGCAACTGTATTGACAAGGTATGCTGTACATGGCTGTTACTAAGTTCAATAAAAAGAATTAAAAAAAAAAAGAATTGGTATTGAAGCCCTCTTAGTCTAGCATTTGGATGCTAGCCACATCCTGCTCCACGGCCTCCCAGACTCCACACTGGCATCATTTAAGAGCATACTACAGGCCTTAAACTTCTCATCTAGGAGCTGCAGAAATATCATCCCATCACCTCAATCATGATGGCACACTATTGACTCTCCTTACCGGCCTGCACCATGTTCAAATCTAGCTGCATCATTTAGTAAGCCTCCACAATCTTCACTCGCAGACAAGCTCACCATCTCTGGTGATTCTCTCCACACCCAAAGTAAGGACAGCAACAGACTACAGACTAAGAAGTGTAAAAAAAAACAAAAAACAAGGCAACAGGTCTTTTCCAACTATGCTCCTGGAATCTAGTAAAGATAGTCAAATCCATAAGACCTGCTACAAAATTGCTTCAGTTTAGGAAACAGTTAAACACGTACCTCTCTAAAGGACACTACATCACTATTGCTTTACCATCCATAAACCAGCTACCTCTTCAATCGCTTGATGACTTTATGCTTCTCTTTGACCCTCTACGAGGCTCTGTTGCCTTTTGGCAAGGTTTTTGCTGTAGAAATATACACATATATATCAAACATACATGTATGCACTATTCTTCAAAAGAACCTGTTGAAATGTTATCAGACTAATATGAGTTGGAAAATGTTTTTTTGGTAAGTGGTAGTATGCACCTATCACTAGTAACAAGGCCACTAACACGGTATAAGGTCCAGTAAAGGTATAAGTAAATTAACACCATGCTCAACCCTTGCTAGCTGACAACGAGCAGTTGGGCCTAACTTAGGAGACAGGAGTGTAAAACATTTAAAAACACCAATACATCACATAAGTAAGACACAACATACAATAAAAATCACACACCAATTCATAAATAAGTAATATTTTTATGAGCAAATAGACACAAAAATGACACAAATCCAATGTAGGGAACTGCAGATATGAATTTCTAAAGATTAACCACTTTATAGTGCTTAAAACCATATAGCAAAAAGGACAAATGATGGACAGGATGCTTAACAGTGCAAACATTCACCCCCAGTCACAAATATCTGGGTTTAATCCATCGTTCTGTTGCTCACCATGCCACCCCAGTTTGGACCCAGTCCTACAGCCGCACTCTGGGACATCTGGTCATGCTTGTCTGAAACAAAGTCAAAGTTTGGGGCTGACCACAATGGAGGCCTGGTCAAATACACTAAGCGGGGCGGGACGGCCCTGGTCAAAATTGTACCTTACCTTCACACTTAGGAGCTTTTTGTGAGCTTTTTCTTCAGACGTCCCCCAACCCTCCTCAACAGGCTGGTTTCGGTGAAGGTCCGCCGACTTGACTTTCTGCGAGGCCCGGGTCAAACCCTGGAAGTCTGGAACTTTCAGCTTGGACTAACCTGAAATCCTGGCCAGGTCGCGGTTGAAGGTAGTTGGCTTGACCCTCGATGTCGGATTGGTCACCTCATGCAGCTTTTTCACAAACGTTTTCCAAAGTTCTCCAAACTTCAGGAGTTTCTTCTTCAAAGTCTCTTTGTATGTTCCAAGTGCCCCAAAAACAAATCCAAAGGTCTGGAATCTCCTAGGTAATCCTTGGGATGTCTGGACTACAATCCCCACAATGTACTGTGCCAAATCCTTAAAAGTCCACAGAACGAACTCCAGGATAGGGACTCTTGGTGGACTCTGTTAACATATAGCTTGCAGGGAGTCCACTCCCTAATCCTTCTTGAAGCAAGGAACAGTTCCCAGGGCTGTTTACCAGATTGTGCATCAGGCACAGTCGTTCAGAGTGCAGGCCTTTGGGTGCAAATCCAGATTCCATTAGGGCAGTACTTCTTGTCCTTGTAGTTTCAGAGAGCAGATCTAAGAGACTATGCAGCTCTTACATACTTACTCAGTGTTCTGGGGTGACACGCGGGGGGACCTCTGACCATTGAGATGTTGGGTGCTACCCAAAGCATGACAACTTCCTCCAAAGTGTGGCACATTTTTGTCCCACAAAGTACTGCACTTCCAAAATCCAGCATGAACGATTTCTCTCCAGAGGAGTAAGGGCTAAGTAACCCAACCCACAGTGGGGCTCATTTCCAATAGCTCTCCTTCCAAGGAACTCTGCAATTCCTATCCTAAGCCTGCCATCTGGCTGGGACACAGGATGTGGGGGTAGGTATGAGTGGCCTGCCTTACTGATCTGCTCTATCTTTGAGCTCAGTTTGATTTACCTACTCCCCTGTCTAAGACCTAACTTCCACACCTGCAGAGCTCCCCTCATCAGTTAACCTCTGCTGCTGCCAGGTCACTCATCACCTATCAAAACAGCCTGGCTAAGCCTGTTAAAGCTCACCAATCAGCAGAGACCACTAGGAGGTTGGATATTGGCATACACAAGAGAAAGTTTCATAACTTATCTTCTCAACTAGTTATGATAAATTAAACAGTGGCCAATTGTTGCAATTATTAATATCAATCTTTCAAGTCCTTGAATTACATGTTAACTCCTTTCCTAGCAAAAGTTATATCTAAATAAAATGTTGCAATGCCAATGGAGCTACGTATCTAAAATGGGGAATGTTTTTCCCTCACCAGGGCACATAAATCAGCATTTAGAAGGTCCCTGCTTATTGTTACATGGCCCCCCACCCCTGGACACCTAGGGGAGACCTGGGGGTTGCCTAATATGTACAATTGTAGTAGATTATCACTTTTAAAGTGTCCATACTACCAAAGTCTAGTTTGAACACAATGTTCCTTTTAAAGACAGTCTGCAAAGCCAGGCTGCCTTTAAAATAACAGCAGGCACTCGGCAGTGCACACATGGAAGTGCAGGAAATCAGGTGGGCTTCTAAACATTCACGTTCTACTGTAAACTAGCAACTTATAGGTAGTTTAAATCCCTTAACCCTAATAAATACTAGGGACTATTAGGGTCTGTCAAAACCAATTGTGAGAAGTTACTTTTAAAAGCAGGCTGAAAGGCAGGACTGTCTTTAAAAGGACAGCAGGCACACAGCAATGCAAACATGCAAGTGCAGGAAAATTCTGGGCCTCTAAACCTCCCCATCCTATTATATACTGAGGACCTGTAGGTATATTGCACCTATTATCTGCTAAGGATTATAGGGTTTGTCATTGCCAATTGTAAGTGTACCCTATTAAATATACCTCTTTAAACATAGCACTGGCCCTCAGCCTGGTTAGCAGAACCCAGGGTACAGTCAGAGTCAATTACCACCAGTATAAGCCAGAAACAAATGGAGGTGAACGGGGCAAAAGGATGACTTTCTAATGGTATGGAAGCCATTTATACTATGTAAAAGCAAATGCAAAGATAAACCCACTGCATTATGTTGTTACATGCTTTACAGGTGGAACAGAAACAACTATTGTGTCTCCTATGGTGATGCGAGAAGGCTTTGATTATACTCTGGTCTGCACTGTGGACAGTAACCCCCTTTCCACTCTTACCTGGAAGAAGGAGAGGAGCATGCTGGGGGAATCTGCAGGCACCACTAATTCTCTACAACTGACCCTCCGTGATGTAACATCCAGTGATGATGGTGACTACTACTGTGGGGCAAGCAATATACATGGATCTAGATTTAGCTCCATCACTGCTTGTGTGGAGTGTAAGTATGAATCATATCTAAAGAACACATTCAAAGCCAGGTTTTCTAATGAGCATATCTTCTTATAGGGGTTCTACACTGTGTGTGTTTCGCCATAATGATGTAGCATAATTTTATTACCGGGTATAGTGAACCTCAAACTAGACTGTTGAGTCTAGACATCTCACTGTTGGTTTGTTACTTTAGCAAGGGGCCCTTCCAAAGCTGAGCACATGTGAGAAGAGATAACAGCCTGCTGGTGGCCAAGTCACACATGAGATGCTAGCCAGCCATATGTCCGCCCTGAGTGCCCTGGTCACTGATACCTGAAGAGAAGATCTTGTTTTAAAGGCAGCATGCTTAGTTAGATCCACACTTCTTAGAGGAGACGGTAGAGGGTGCGGTGTAACGGCCAGAACTGCTGACCTTTGACCTTGTGAAACAGATTTGAGTCTGGGCGTCAGCTCAACATCCTGTGATTCTGGACAAATGACATAATCTCACCATGTCTAAAATACACAAGGAGTGAGTGTGACCTTGTGTAATGTAAATGGTGCTCATTTAAAGCGCTCCAATATTTTTGGCTCGAGTTTCCGCTTATGTTTTTTTGGTGTATAAAATACCCCAACAAAACACCTCATGACGCCTGACTTACTATGAGACTTCTTTTTGCGTGGCTTCCTCTCTTATATTGAGCATCCTGTTCAGGAGTTTACAAATATTCCAGTAGGAACCTGCTCCACAGTGGTGGCTGGAATGGCTAGAGGGCGGTGTGGAGGGAGAGGTGGGGGTTGCAGGCGCGGGACGCATGAGGATGCGCAAAACAAAAACTTAATTATTTACTGAAATTATGTTTTTAAATGCTTTACATATCTGTCTTTTAAGTTAAGCCTGTGTGCTCGCAGCCACGTTACCAAGGCTTGAGCATAGGAATAATTTTCTAAGACCTATGCTGAGTCTTACCATGTGTTAGTGGCCTTATTGCCAGTGGCAGACCTACAGCACTGAAGACTTCCAGAATCTTACCAGGAGCTCCTGCGAAACCAAACCGGCGAACCCATTGTGAATCCAGCCTGATTAGTTGGCCTGCACTACATCAACAGAAAATTGTAAAGAAATGTTTCTAAGTGTGAAGGTAACATTTGACCAGGGTCTCCTGCTTAGTGTCCCAGAGTGGCGCTATTTGTTTTTAAGCACTAGAAAGTGGTTACATATTAAAAATTAATCTCTCTGGTTCTCTACATTACATTGTTGTCATTTTGGTGTCATCTGAAAGATATAAGTATTCCCTATTTTTGTAAGTTGGTGTGGAATTTTTATTGAGTGCTGTGTCATACTTATTAAATACATTGGTTTATTTGAAATCTTTAATGCCTGTGTCCTGAAGTTAAGCCTGTCTGCTCGCATCCAGCTACCAAGTCTTGAGCCAGGGGCTAATGTTTTGAATTAATACATCAACAAATTTAAGGAAGGAGGGTCCTAGGGAAGTTTAGAGACCCGCAAAGGATTCAATCCCCAAGTATTAACTGAAAAAAACACATACAAAATCCTTGGGTCTATTATGTGCAAAGTTATTGAAAATTGCGAAATGATTAAGCCATAAACTCAACACACAGATCTACCTGTTGGAGAATCCCTTTTCAGGACGAAATCCCTCACTCACCATAGGTGACATGCTTCATCATATGGAATTCTATGGGATTCTCCTCTCAAAGGAAAAGCCTAATTCCTTTGAGGGCTACAACCCCCTCTCTGTGAGGGAGGAGCTCAGGGATGTTTTGTAAAGGACTGACCTTGGATATTCTAAATCCGCATATGAAGAGCAAGGTAGTGTGAGTGAGGGCGCAGCGCAAAGGAAATGCAAAATGTGAAAGGAGTGTGAGTAAAACTAGCTAGGGGGCATCAAATGTATGTTTTATTCGAGACACCTCTGCCAGCATTAAAAACAGTGCACCAGCGACATGGATTTAAGTCGCAGTGGTATGGTGAAATGTAATGGTCGACATGTTTCAGCCTAGATTGCCCCTATATAGGGCAAGGCTTTCTTCAGGACCTAACAGATGCTGCTGCAACAGTGCTGTGAGTAAACAAAAAAAGGATACAAGAACCAAACGTATTCAAGAATCCAACTGCTCCGAAAGGTGAAATGTGAAATTACCCGCTTTTGCTGGGTAAAAAACTCTACCTCAACCTGGCAACAGCTCAGGATGGGGGCACCGCTCTGTCCGTCGATACCCCGAGCTCCAGTCGCAGGCTCTATTAGAGCTCGGAGTATCGATGGACAGAGCGGTGCCCCCACCCTGAGCTGTTGCCAGCTTGAGGTAGAGATTTTTACCCAGCAAAAGCGGGTAATTTCCCCTTTCGGAGCAGTCGGATTCTCAAATACGTTTGGTTCTTGTATCCTTTTTTTTTGTTTACTCACTTAAGCACTATTGCAGCAGCATCTGTTAGGTCCTGAAGAAAGCCTGGCCCTATATAGGGGCAATCTAGGCTGAAACATGTCGACCATTACATTTCACCATACCACTGCGACTTAAATCCATGTCGCTGTGCACTGTTTTTAATCCTGGCAGAGGGTGTCTCAAATAAAACATACATTTTATGCCCGCTAGCTAGTTTTACTCACTCTCCTTTCACATTTTGCATTTCCTTTGCGCTGCGCCCTTGCTCACACTACCTTGCTCTTCATATGTGGATTTAGAATGTCCTAGACCAGTCATTTACAAAACATCCCTGAGCTCCTCCCTCTAAGATAGGGGGTTGTAGCCCTCAAAGGAACTAGGCTTTTCCTTTGAGAGGAGAATCCCATGTGATGAAGCATGTCACCTATGGTGAGTGAGGGATTTCGTCCTGAAAAGGGATTCTCCCACAGGTAGATCTGTGTTTTGAGTTTATGGCCTAATCATCTCGCAATTTTCAATAACTTTGCACATAATAGACCCAAGGATTTTGAATGTGTTTTTGTCAGCTAATGTTTTGACACCTTGACTGGACCTTCTACTTGGTTGGTGGCCTTATTGCTAGAGGTAGGTGCATACTTACCCACACTAATAATCCACCTTCCAACAGTAACCAACAATAAAGGGACCTTTTCTCAAGTGCAGAGTAGTGCAGAGTACACACAACTTGGAAGGACATGTACATGAAGTAAATGTTGTTTTGCTGAACCTCTGAAGAACTCAAGATCCCATTGAAATAAAAACAAATACACAGATTGACATAATTTGGCGGTAAACATGTGGGAAACCCTAAAATGGGTACATACTATTGACGACCTATTGATGTCAATCCTTGTGTGGACCAGACACTATCCCATTAATCAGTTTGTCTGGTTCTAAAAGGGACAGGAATATTTTCAGGGTTGAAGAAAGTGTCTTGTGGCTTTGATTGTATTCACATGTTCACAACTAGAAAAAATATTTCTCATGTTGTCTGAGTGAATAATTGGTACCCAGGACAAAAAAGTGGACTCCAAGTGTCAATTAGCTGACTTCCTTTTTAGCTACAGAAATACTATAAGCTACACAAGGCCTTTCCATGAAGTGCCCAACTGACCAGTACCAATTGGTCCTGACCTGGATCCTAATGGTGGTCTCTGCTGAATTGAGTCTTAAACCCTGAGTGCTGTTCATGAGGATCTGGGATCCTTGGCTGTGCCTAATAGGACATCTCCTTTCACCTCTGAAACCTCTGGAACTTAAAAATCTTTTGAGTTCCAAGCCCTCCGGAGGACCGGGAAAAAACTGCAAAGTCGATTTGCCCAAAGCATGACCTCACTAGTCTGAAGAAACATGTTTTCATGCTCAAAGATTTTGCTCAGTAGCAAATCTGCTTCAGCTGGACCTCGACAAGATGATACCAAGCATAGTGGAACCTTTGTGAGACACTTCCCACAGCTATGCTCTGCTCGAGGATTCAAAGAGAGTTTAGGTCTGAAAGTAAAAATCTTGACTGGGTGAAGGCACCAAAAGTATATGGCCAACAAAAGAACTACCCTGAGAGTGAACTTCAAATTTTTTGGAGCTATTCTCACAAAAACCTATGGCTTCACCGGGCCTTCGTCCAACAGCAATATGATGTTTTGGAACCCTCCTTGGATATAGCCTGCTGCCTTACCCTGCTGAAGGATTTCTGTGAGAAAGTGGATTCTTATTTGGGTTGATGTGAGTCCACCACAAGTAAAAATGTCACTATTCTTGTTCAGTCCAGTAAAGCGTTCTGTAATTAAAACTGATGTCAACCGAGGTATCGGTGATGCAATTGATATTTACGTGGGGGGGAAGCAAACTTCACACAGATGGAAAGTCCCTCGCTGGCTGGAGGCTTTTGGTGCCTTCTCCCAATTAACATTTCTTGAGTCATTGTGGGTGTGCACTGTGCTCTGCTAGATTGTGCATGTGTGCCATTGTGGTTGTATTGTGTCCTGTCGAGCAGTGTCTGGTCCCCTGACTCCGGCCGCAGTCTCCACACTGATGACTGCCGAGACCAGCTCCTCCATATCATCCAGCACGAGCTGTGGCGCTGGGCTTCCACCTCCAGTCTGCATTGCTGCCTTCTAGTTGATGCAAGTGTCTCCTTGGTCTTGCGCTTGATGTCAATCTATCACCTCTTGACCTCATCCATTGACCTCTTGTGCTCTCCGACGGCATTCACCTTGTCCACGATGTCCCGCCATATTCCATTTATGGTGCCCAATAACACGTTGGAGGTGACGAACAATTGTTGATGGTGTTCCATCACCTCCGTAACTAGGATGCTATTTTTCTGCGGACTGAACTTCGTCTTCCTCTTCTTCTTGTCTGTCCCTGAGGTCCCAGGCTGGTCGTCCGGGGTGCTTGTGGAGTTGCGCTCGACCTCTGCGCCTACTCCGGCTGCCTCCATGGTGCTTGGGTGTTGGTCAGTTTGTTTTTGAGTGTTTTTTCTACTTTTATAGTGATTTTTCCCGCCTGCCATGTATGTATTGCAAGCCTGGCGCTGCTTATCGCTGATTTCCTCATCGCGCTTTGGCCCATCGCATGTTTTTTCGCGTTGAGGTTTATGTTTTTATCTCCGTCGAGGTGGTTGTATCACGGACATTGGCCGTGGTTTCAGCAGACTGTCGCATGGTACCGCCTTGTTGTGAATTCCACGTTGACACGGGGTTATTTTACCGCGATAGGCTGCGATGTGTAAAGTTGCGTTAGCATTTTTTGGTGATGTTTAGCACACGTTCTTGTGAATATCCCCCAAAGTCTTTTACACCATGTTATAACATGAACACATAGGACCTGAAAGAAATAACAAGTTAACCGCCTTGATCAAACAAAATTCTCTCCATAGCAGAGAGAGAATTGGCAGTAGAAAAATTAGTTCTTCCAAACAACACATATGCCGTGAAAGCAGACAGAAACTGTACTCAGTCGGTGCTCCTCAGCTTTCTACGGAAGTGAGATATCGGCTGCAAGAACCATTCAGGAGACAGGAAAGACGATCCACACTGGAGTTGGCGTATGGTAAGTAGGAGGTGGGAAAAACGTGGTTTTGGTGCTAACAATAGGTCTTGCAGACAGCGCATGCGTGCTGATGCTTGACATAAAAACGGAAAATTGTCATTATTTCTTGTACTTTAGTAGCTGATCTATACTCCGATACCTGTTTTATCTCTATTTCTCCAGCTATGAAAGAGGCATCAAAGGATTGAAAGTACGTGAAGTTAATATTTCCAACATCAATGTATAATTCATGTACAATCTATGTCTTACTCATTCTTCCTTTTTTCCGTCTTTTCGTTCACTGATTGTACTGTACTGTGTTATATTTATAGCTCAATAAAAAAGAAAAAAAATGGTGCTAAATTCTGGATTACGCTCCTCATTTTACTGCATATAAATACAAGTAATTTTGAGGTAATTACACTATAGAGAATTACACCACTTACCCCCACCGATACTGACGAGCACCACCCCACCTAGGGGGCGTGGTGCCTTTAGTGGCATCACGGGCAGGAGCCAGGTCAGGGGGCTCTTACGAGTCAAGTACCCGGAAGAGGGCGTTGCAGGGATCCCCTGGAAACGCGTCACTCGGGGGGCAAGGTGCTTCTGGAGACCCAGGAATGTAAATACAAATATGCAGCCCATGGCTAAAATGTATAAAACTTCTGTTTTATTATGCATGTGTTGCTGTGCAATAAATAATAAAGTTGGTCAAGGGTTGACAGACAGTGAGTCAACGTTTAGAGTGGCGATACGCTGTGAAGACGAACTACAGACTTGGTGTGTTTACTGGGAACCAGCCTACATGGCAGGGGGTGAGGGTCGATTTGCACGTTGTATGCCAACTATTAAAGGTTGCTCTTCCCCTGATAGGAAACTACAGAGATTTACCTTAATATACTGCTGGCATAAGTTTAGCGGTGACTGTCCAGGGAATGCATTCTGGCTCTGGCTGATGGTTATTGAAGTATTCCTCGTTAAGTCTGTTGCTTTGATGGACGGCCAGCATGCTGTTGACCAGCTCTATCTCGGGCAAGAGTGCAGGGTCCACTGCAGGCCATTTATGCCTGTGGGTTAAACACTATTAATGTTGGTCAGACTGAGGAATGATGGTTTGATAAAATGGTAAGCAAAGTCATTCTACTGCTGAGGTTCTACGTTTGCACACCAAAAATGAGTCTCTATTTTTACTGACAGTTCTACATTATATTGTTTAACACTTGCCAATATGCATTTATATGTAAGGAATTAAGCATCGTATGGTGTGACTAGTGTGATTTCCCACCTCAATAACAAAGCTGTGCAGAAGCAGATGTTTAACTTGTGATGTTAGTCTGTTTTTTGAAGCATATCTGTTTTGCAAAAGCACTTTAAGCACTTTTATTGTTGGTGAGCGCTCAACAAGGCCCTCTACTGTCACATATCTCTCCAGCCCCTCAATACTTTTAAATGACGAGCTGAGAATTCAGCCAACGTGAAGAAAGAAAAAGTAACAAACTATTTTGGTACAATGTAATTACAAGGGTGTGCTCTGCTTTTGTTTACAGATCCTCCTAGGACCCCAAAAATAAATGCTGAGGATGTCACGACAACAGGTATTAATCCGAACGTTGTGTTATAGGCAATCTTAAATCGTCAGCCGATACATTGCTGTGGGCGCATAACAAATATTTACCATACTCTGTTGGTAGAGTGGACATCAAAATGTCAAATTCCAACAGCAGGTTGTTTTTTCTATAGGATTCAGAGCTCTGACCTCCAGGACTTGGAAGCCGCTGCTTGCTATAATGAGGGCTTAGACTAACCTCATACATTTCAGAAATAACAACTACTTGGAAACCCATTAGCAGTGGCAAAGCTAGGTGGGATGCCAGCCAGGGTGAGGGCACCTACTCTGGCTTCCCCTTAGGGTCGCGCTAGGCGCCGACGTCTGCCTCTCAAGGGCCCTCAAGAGTCGAAGCTTGGTCAGTAAGAGTGTGGGGGGGCAGCTGCAGGACGAAGGGGAAGTGAAACGGGCTCAATCAGGATTAGAGCAGAGACAGCTTCGTAATAAAGGAAAGGCCCATTTGGATTTCTTCTGTGGGGTGGTCTTGGTGTGCTTGCATGAGTGCACACATGTCAGCGTATGTTCTGGGTCTAGAAGAAAGAGAAATGGATGGGGAGAGACCAAGCAAGTTCCTGCGTTCATTCATGTCTGTGCATGTCCTGTGTCTAAAAGAGAGAGAGAGAGTGCGTGTGTGCATGAACACCTTTCCATATACAGTGTGTGAAAAAGCTAGAGAAGCAAGAGATAGTGTGCCTGTCTCTCTGCATGTATATATGTTCCCTGTGTGTGAAAGAGAGTGGGTTATAGAGAGTGTGTGTGTGTGTGTGTGTGTGCGTGTGTGTGTGTGTGTGTGTGGTGTGTGTGTGTGCATGTGTGTGTCTGGTAAGCCATGTGTGTGTGGAAGAGAGAGCGAAACAAAGCAAGAGTCTGTGTGCCTGTGTGTGTCTTTCACCTCCATTATTTTAAAAGTAAAATCGACTAAGATGAGATGAGAGAAGCGCAGGTATATGTGTTAACAGGTCTGCTAAGAAACTCATTTCATGACACCTTTGGTGCAAATGCCTACATTAGCTAGTGGGTATGGAAGAAGGGATGCCATGACACCACCAATAGCTTGGTTCAATTTGATCTGGTGGATTGCACATACTATGATTTTAATTTTCAGAATACAGCCTTGTGTTGCATTTATCCATTTCACCTATATTTCTATTTCTGCAAACATTTTAGTCCATATATTCTGTACTAAAGCCGTGGTTTAAGATTTAAAATTTAGGGGCATATCAGCAAGGGCCGGCGATAATTATCGCTCAGCGCTCTTAGTGTGAGGATAATTATCCCCGGCCAACTCTGAATTTTATCGTGGAGATAGCGTGCTATCAGCAACGCTTATCTCCAAAGTGATAAAATTCAGAGCGCAAGCTGCCAATTGTGAGATTATCGCTGGAAATACAGCGATAATCCCACAAGGTTTGGCGATAGCTTGATGATAAGGCAAGGCATACTTAGCCATGATATCCACCTTACATAGGATATCATGGCTAAGTCAGAAAAATACCAGACGTAAAAAAGCAGCGTTAACCACGGTTAGCGCTGCTTTTTTTTATTGCTAACAGGGTTAGCGATATCCTTGATAATAGGAGAAATGTCGCTTAACGATATTTCTCCTATTATTTTACTCTGGAACGCCCCTTTTGCATCTCATTAGAGATGCAAGGGGAAGCGTAGAGTAAAAGGGTGTTAACATGCGAATGTGCGTGTTAGCACACTGTTGCTGATAGGGCGCTAGTTTTATCTCTCCTTTTTTGGCTTTTAAAGCCAAAAAAGCAGGGATAAAGCCCTTGTTGATATGCCCCATAGCCTTTAAAAATATACAATGTGGGCACTTGTGAGCCTTCATTTATGGGGCAAAGAGGATCCTGAACTCACTAGTATAATCCTCTGGAAAGGAATGATCATTGCCCAATACGGGCAACGGACCTAGTTACCTACGTCAGAAACTAAACTACTATTGTCTAGTCATCGATCTGTTTGCCAAGGACAAAGCCCTACTTCTCACTCCTCCTGTTCTATTGACAAGATGCGGTGGCAGGTCTTTCTCTTACCCGACACCTGTTATTGAAATGTCTTGCCCTATCATATCCGCATCTGTCCCGGTTATATTAAATTCAGAAAACTGCTTTTTCTGTATTTGGTTTTGCCTCTGCTTATCGTCAGCACTGAGATACCTCTTTGAAGGTGATTTGTGCTTTATTAAGTTGTATTAACATAAAACAACATATTAAGAAGACAAATTTCCAGGTAAGCATGTCTGTCATCCTGGATCGCATTGGTAAAATGGTCCAAAGTACTGTGTGTCAGAGGGTTTTAGAAAGCCTGTCTGGGTATATTCACAAGAGAATCTATAAAAACACATCAAAAGTTCCATCTCACCAAATGTAAAAAGTCTGATTGAGGAGTAAGGTTCATGTCATTGTGCCAGTACAAACCTGGCTCAGTGACCTGAACCTTGGTAGTTTTCAACCTCAACTTTCATCAAATGCCAAGTCACTTGGATGCACCCTGGGTACCAGCCTCAGAGTCAGGAAACACATTGTCAAAAACAAAGATTACCTGGTTCCAGTTCTCTCTTTTACAGAAAGTGAAACTATTTCTTCCACAAAACGACTTCAGAACTGCTGTTCAAGCCCTCTTACTCTTGCACCTGGATGGTAGCAACTTCCTTCTCCAAGGCCTCACAGACTCCACACTGGCACCATTCAGAGCATCCTACATGTGACAGAACGTCTCATCCAGGAGCTGCAGAAATATCATGACATCACCCCAATCGCGATGGCACACTATAGACTCTCCTAACCAGCCTGCACCATTTTCAAAACTAGATGCATCATTTAGTAAGCCATCACAACCAGCACACACAGACAAGCTCACCATCCCTGGTGGTTCTCGGCACACCCACAGTCAGGACAGCAATAGACTGCAGAATAAGAACTGTAAAAAGGAGAAAAAAAACAAGACAACAGGTATGTTCCGTCTATGCTACCAGGATCTTGTGAAACATCACCATATCCATAAGACCTGCAACAACACTGTTTCAATTTAGGAAACAGCTAAAGATGTTCCACTTTAAAGGACTCTACATCACAAGTGCTTCACCATCCATAAGCCAGCTACCTGTTCAATCACCTGTTGACTGTATCCTTCTCTTTGACCCTGCACATGGCTCTGCTGCCTTTGGGCTAGGTTTGTGCTATTGAAATATATATGCAGGTGTGTGTACCAACACGTAAAAGCAAAAAAGGAAAAAAACCAGCTCTATAATGCCTGATGCAAATTCATTTTCATTCAAAGCTTAAACATGTTAAGAATCTCACAAATCTAAAACCAAATGATGCATGTTTTAGATATCAGGTATCAGAGCACTTTACATGAGCACCAGTTTTGTTACAGATTGATATATTAAATTTTTTGTAGGTACTGGGAGATTAAGTGATTTGTCCTGAATCACAGGATGTTGAGCATCATTGCCGAAACTCGAACCCGGTTCTTCAGCTTCGAGGTCGACCGCTTTAGCCGTATGGCCACATAATCAATGTAAAACATTAAAATTGTGCTATTGCACAACATAAATATGTAAAACCAACATAAAACAACATCATGCAATCTATACTATTAGAACATTTTGTAAGCTCGATGTATAAAATCACAAGGATATGCAAATGCAATCTTGAACCATATATACATAAAATGCTGGTGCATGTGGGAACATTGGGCAAAACCTTTCCCTGCTTTGCACCTTTATCACCTTTATCAGCCATCCAGTGTGTTGTTCAACTTTTAATCTACATCGGTCGATATGGTGCCACCAGTTTTACTGCTCATTAAGAATTAATCCTAGGGGGGGGGAGTTTGATTGTTTGGCACCTTAATGCCTATTGGGGCACTATGCCCATACTTTTGTGGATGTTCTGAGGGACACTAGACCTGCAACATTCTGGTTACACCTTGGTACACCTGCATCCTTCAACACTGCCGTACCTCCGGGTTGACGGCACAGGGCTGTGTGATCCGAGACATATGCAAGTATATTCTCCGCGGCCGGCCCATAAGGGTTGTAGGCTCTCTGCTGTGTACCGTGAATCTCTGAATAAAGGTCTTTCAAAAAAAACAACAACAAAAAAAAGAATTAATCCTAAATACTCAAAGGGTTAAGGACCAAATATTTTGTCTTCAAGATGTTAATTTCCAAACCACTCTTGGAACAAATCAAAACGGTCTAAAGTCTTCTGTACCCCGTGGGTGATTTGGGTGTTAGTAGGGTGTCAGTAGGGTGTCATCTGCAAACATTAGTTCGGGGACCCTATATCCTGCAAGTTTTAGAAAATCAATCAATGGACTGAATACAATCTGACAGGGCCCCCACATTTCCCTACCCTTCTGTCTTGCCCCTCTTCCCTTAGGCTCATAAAGTTCAATTTCTAAGGTATAGATAGCCAAGAATCGCCGTGCCATTTTTGAAATGATGGAGGTTGTGGGTCCAACTAAGCAGATGCTATACACAACCGACAAACTGCCATGGCCACAAATGTTAGTGGCTCCCTGTTTTCCCCAAAGCCAGATTCTCTTATCTTGTTAACATCATTTGTGGAGTCAAGGATATATCAATATCAAAGGATTTCACTCAAAAACTTAGCAACTTCACATTTAAAGGCATCAGGGAAAGGACAAGTGCAAAACATATGAATTAAATCTGCCTCCAGCTTGCGGCAACAAGGGCAACGTCCCCCATCCAAACCAGCCCAATAAGCAATTTTCGATGTGTAAAATATAGATCAAATATTGTCTTTTGTGTTAGGCCTGCAAGCTAGTGGAGCAAGGCGACTGAGCTCCAACAACTCAAAAAACCTACGATTTTCAGGGCCGAGTCTCTGCTACCGTTTAGCATTATGTTTTCTCCAGATCTTCCTTGATCACCAGTCTCAGGCATGTATACCAGTGGCGCAACGAAAGTTGAGGGGGCCCCCCTGCATGGTATACTGAGGGGCCCCCTCTCCAGATTTTATCCGGAGCTTTCAGGCCTGAGTACTGTGCTGAGGGGACCCCTGCAGCTCGGAGGCCCCCCCCCCCGCACCGCAGGGGCTGCGGGGGCCTGTGTTAAGCCCCTGATGTATATAAATGAGTAATCATACAGTCTACCTCGCAGAGTGATAAATCCAGCAAGGGCACCATAGAAAACCCAGAAAAACCACCCACCATCCTCTGTAAAGAGTCCCTTACTTGAAGATATAAAAAAAAAAATCTTTCGACCCAATATCGAATCTAGCCCAAAGTTCTTCAAACAATGCCAGTTGAGATCCTAGAAAAAAGTCCCCGAGCCTTACTAACTTATGCCTCTCCCACTTAATACACAAGAAACTTGAAAGATATCTGGCAGCTGCTTGTTCCTCTGGCTAGGACTATACCAGCTATACCACCCCAAACCCAGCTTTTTCCTGCAGCCAGCCCAGTTTTTACAGGCGGACACCAGGATCTTGAATGAAATTGTAGTAACTGGTCTCAAATTATTTTAGCAAGCATCCCTTGGCAACTCTCCCAATCAGAAGCTCATAAACAGATGGAACATAATCCTAAAATCCTTGACCCTCTACATTATTATCAAGCAGGGACACATATATTGCAAAGCAGCAGCTAGATAATACAATTTAATATTAGGCAGCGCCCAGCTCCTTCTCCCTAGGCAAGAATAAAAACCCTCCTAATTTTGACGTAAGACCAGATAAACCTGAAAGTATGACATACATCAGTTTAAACCATGAACTATCAAATTCTAGAGGATTAGTGCAAAAAAAGTAAAATACTTTTTGGGAGAAAAATAATTTTCACTATATTACGCCTACCTATGATCAATAAGTGTAGATGATCCATTCTTAAAAATTCTTTTTTTGCTTTGATAATACCCGGAGCCATATTGATCTCAATGATCTGTTACAATTTTGAAGTGATAGTTACCCCTTGATAAACCGACCGCTTCACCATCCAATGGTCTTGGGTTGCCATAAATCTATTCCCCACTAACTGTGTTTTGTTGCTGTTCAATAAATACCCAGCTAGTTTACCAAAATGAGTGGCCAAATCCTCTATTGATCGCAGAGCCCTTTCCGGGTTCATCGTCACATCAGTTATATCGTTTGCATAAGCGAGAGTTTTAGTCTCCCACCAATGCAGTCTAACTGATATGATATCTAAGTGACCCCTCAAACCTGCGAATAAATGCTTCTATATACAAAGCTAACAATAAAGGGGAGCAAGGGCACCGATGCTTAGTTCCCCTTTCAATTGGAACCAACCCAGATTAAATCCCCATCATCTGCTGATGAGCTACCAGTCTATGATTCAATGCCTGAATTGCATTAATAAAAGGTTCCCCGAACCCAAACGAGCCGATAGCCTTCCATAGATAGTTCCAGGGCACCCTATTGAATACGTTTTTGGCATCCAACAGGGCTACCGCCATGGGCTCGTTTGCTAAAATTATAGCATTTAAGAGAGCAATCACCTAGTGAACATTATCGGAGGTACTCATCCCGGGAACAAATCCATGCTGCTTCACTGACACTAATCTAGAAATGATGTGCCCTAGAGGATTATCAAAATCTTCTAATATAACTTGTATGTCACTGTTTATTAATGTGATTGGCCTATGCGAACCGGGATTTTTTGATGCTTTCCCTTGTTTAAAAAAACACAATAATGTTTACTAGGGCCCAAGAGTCAGTAGAGTGGTGTCTGTTCTTAACCTGTGAAAAAGCTCTTGAATAATAGCAAGCAGTGTCTGTGAGAATACTTTATAAAATGCTAGAGGGATCTGATCAGTGCCCGCCGCCTTCCAAGATTCCCTGCTGGTACACATCCATCTCCCTTTTCCATTTCCGTTGCTTAAAACCACCACCTAAAAAAACCTCTGTGCCTCCCTCCAAACCCCATTCCCTCTGCAAGGCCCTCCCTCCCACCTCTGCCCTCCTACCCTTCACCCCCTCCCTCACCCCCACCAATAATCAGAGACAATCAGGCCAACCATACCTATTCAAAAGACAGGTAATACAGACTTCTAATTATCATATCCTTTAGCCCCCCTCCCAAAATTAAAGACTCTTAAGATCCACGGGGCATATTAACAAGGGCTTTATCTCCAAAGAAGCGGAGATAAAAATATCGCCCTATCAACAACAGGGTGCTAACATGCAAAATTGCATGTTAGCACCCTTTTTCATTACGCTTCCCTTTGCATCTCTACTGAGATGCAAAGTGGGCGTTCCAGAGCAAAATAATAGGAGAAATGTCGCTAAGTGACATTTCTCCTATTATCAAACTTCACGCTAACCCTGTTAGAGACAAAAAAAGCAGCGCTAACCACGGTTAACGCTGCTTTTTTACGTCTGCTAATTTTCAGATTTAGCCATGTAATCCAATGGGAGGTGGATTACATGGCTAAGTCCACCATGGGCTATCAACAAGGATATCCCTATCCTTGTAGTTTTATCGCTGCATTACCAGCGATAACCTCCCAAAATGCCGCAATCGCTGGATTTTTTTAACACATAGGCGGTTAGCGTTGTTAATAACGCGATAGCCAGGCGATATTATCCAGC
This sequence comes from Triturus cristatus, assembly GCF_964204655.1. NCBI lineage: Eukaryota > Metazoa > Chordata > Amphibia > Caudata > Salamandridae > Triturus > Triturus cristatus. The sequence continues at coordinate 123,010,151 of NC_140590.1, read as the reverse complement.
GATAGCGGGCGTTAAAAAAATTAACGCTAAGCGCACTTAGCTTTAATTTTTCCTGTTCCTTGTTAATAGGCCCCCATTTTTTTGCATAATACATCATAACATAATCAGACAGTAAGGGGGTCCTTCAATGCTGTAAGCTAAACCCACACAAGTACTCTTTGGCCTGAATTTCGGAGGTGAAGATATTAATCTTGCCCTTGATGATAGTCTTCAAACGAGCTGGGGCTAAAAGATAGGCATCTGCATTGCCCTCTTGAAATGGCTATATAACTTGGCGTAGACACCACCTGCGCTCCCGTGGCAGGAAACAGGGCAACAAAAAAAGACAAATCCTTTTCTTGCCTCTGGGAAATAGAGTGGGCCTTCTAAAACATTGCTTGTCTAAGCAAAAAGTTGTCCAAAAAAAAAACATTCTGTGCCGAGGTTCCACTGTGTTGCCTGGATGGATCAGTTTTCTAAGCATTAATGGAAATCTGTGGACCTTCTGGACTTCTGTCTTCCAGATCCAATCCGCAAGTTCAGGAAAGGCAATTCTGAGAAGATTCAACATGTAAGACCCGATGTCACCGCCTTCAGATGGCCCTTTAATCCCTAGGAAGTGCAAATTATTACATCTTTACTTTTCTCAAAATATGCTATTTTCCATATAACATCAGTCAGTATGCCCCCTGGGATTCAACCTGCCCCTTCAATGCCCCAACGTGAGATTCACAGATTATATTGTTTATCCCCTATTTCCATACAAGATCTGCCAACTTTTTTAATGGCACCCAGTAGCTGCTTGGTTGCCAGCCTAGCCCTTCTGCTCATGGCCAGGGTCTCTACTTGTAGCTCTGTAATGGATGCGTAGATTAACTCCAGGGACGGACCACTAGTTTCGGTGCCAACCTGATACTGAATAGCTTCCTTAGACGACAGAGAGTGCCCTGTTTGATGAGACAGTTTGGTGACTGAATATTCCCATCTTAAAGACACGCAGGAATTTATAATTCTTTGCCACCATGTGAGCCCATATTCACTTTTGAGCTCTATGGCGTTTCTGAATATTCAGAATTGTCTCTGGTGCGAAAGATGAGTGAAAGTCTGATAAAGGGGCACTGAGCTCGTCGTCACTCAAATTAGAAAAAGACCCAGCAGATTCTGAGCCTTCTGTAAGAGAGTAGAATTTATTGCCCCCTTCATGAGTGACATCCAAAGCCCTACAGGTAGTGCCCTGTACCAAGCTGGTCATCTTATAAGAAGGACCAAACAGACCATCTTTAAGATTGAATAAAGTTGGACCCCTGGGCTGAGCACCGTGAAGAACATTTCTGCACTGACCAGGCTGACCAAACCTATCTTCCTCCTGAGCTTGATGAATTAAACTCAGCAGATTACTGGTGGCGGGGTAAGCTGTATCTGGTTGACCCATTTGATGGGTCCCTAGAGACTCAGAAGTTCTATCTGTGGAAATCGACACTACTAACTCCTTATTCCTCCAGTCGTTTTATTCCAAAATCCTTTTGGGAGACTGCTGCACCCTCAAATCCCAAGGTGTGACAGCGTCTGAAGACAAGATGTGTTCTGAGGCGCAAACCTTATCTGCACCCCCAAAGCCCTTTTCAACCACTTTGGTCCATGTATCCACAGGAGCTATATCAGCAGAAAGAACAGACTCGCAGGGCGGCTCCATTACTTGAAAAAATCTGCATTTGTGGGCTGTTGGGGGCACAAATATGCATCGCATGACAGATGCGGGTTTGATCCCAGAGTCATTACCTTCCTCACTACTCCTACCTGTTGATCTGCCAAAGCCCTTCCCCATGCCCCCCACCCCGACTGCTCTGATTGTTGCTCAGCAAGCCCGGGGCCCAAGTCTGACCGCCTACCTGTTGCTGCAACACCCTGTGATCCTTGGTTTGGTCCAGCGTCTGCCGTCCCCCAGCTGTTCAAGATCCTAAGACCGCCTCCGCCTTATCGCAGATCACTCTGGCATTCTTCCACGCCATAACAGCATTTCTGACTCTGGTCAGACATCTTAATGCCTATATAGGCAACACTCCCCACCCAATTCCAAAAGCATGCATGATGGAATAAATAAATACAAAACACAATTTTTTGGTTGGGAAAATATTGCTGCAGGTTTATTCCATACAAAAGTATGCAACATGGTGGGTTATCTTACGAGAAATCCAAGGGCAGGCAGCGGTGACTAACCTATGCTGCCCTGCCCGCCTGATGAGCCTAATTGCACTGTGGCCAACCAATCAGTGCTACGAATTATGGTGTGATCCCCTTCCCTAGGATCACGTGAACCACTGGACAATCTTACTCACGCCCCGTTCAGGGCGAAGCGTTGCAAGGCAAGCCCCCAGTTGTTCTGGCTCACAACCGCCCTAAGGACTAGCGTGGCACTGACTAATTTCTTCCAGAGGCCTGCCATGAGGACTCCTGGGTTCTGGTACTAGCACCTCGATTGTGCTCCTGCAGAGGTACCCTTCTGTACTCTTTCGCCTCTGGATCGCCCTGTAACTCCACCAAAGCTCTGGAGGCTGCACCCTTTGCCTACAGGGTCCTCTACCACTGCTGCAAATTTTCTCACCTGCAACCCGCAATTTCCAGGGCCTCCTTCATGTCCAGCAGGAACAGATCCATGCCCACCTGTGATGAGTGCACCCCATCTTTGTCAAACTAACCTTTGGTGTTCGCCTGTATTAGCCCGTGCCTGATAAAGCCAAAGCCCCTTTGGTCTTTGAACTTGTGCATGGCACTGTTTATCCTTCTCAGGGAATGCTCAACTGACTCACATGACCTGTAGGAATGTGATGGCCTCCCAGGAGGGAGCTCTACTCTTAACCGCAGCTATATTACCCTTCAAGTTAATGTAGGCTCCAACCTATTGCAACCTGTAGTTGCAGTCCTTCTAGCAATTTATGTGCCTTAACACCTGTTTCCCCAATTTAAGGGACAGCAGCACACCTGTTAGATGACCGCTTCCACAACCAGCCTATATACTATGTCTATCAGGACGGGGACTTTTATTCTTACTGAAGCAACCCGTAACCTGCCCACGGAGCAGAATGCACGTGCTTTGTGAAGTTGACCGGACATTTGCACAGACCTTTTTGATTGCTAAACCATGGCGAATAGGAATGTTCGTATTGCGCACATTATTGCAGTCACAGCACTCTTTTTGGCGTGACAACTTAAGCCGCCTACCAGGCTTGCTAACAAAAGCTTGATCACCGATACACACATACCTGCTAACCAGCTGTGACCCTTGGTGCTCAATCCAGCTATAGACCTAGTTCCCCAAAATCGAAGCCACATTCAGCTTACCTACAAGTCACCTTGTAATTCAGGCTGGAACATTCATACCCCGCATAACCAGCGAGTCATGCGTATAGTAAACAATGATACTGTTGGAATCAAGATTCCCAGTTTCATGTTTTGCCGCAGCCCCCTTTTGTGGGTCCGCTGGGACCACACTGCCTTAATACAATTGACCTCGCTACCTCATGCAGCTTCCTTAATGCAGTTGCCTGTCACTGAAAGACACCTGGCAACACATGATGCACTGCTGCTTGGTGAAGAGGGTTATTGAGCCAAACGTACCCCCATTTCGTGTTTCCAGCATTCTCACTTTAAAGATGCTCCAGTCCGTATGAAGGTGTGTTAATGTCCTGGCAAAATGAACCCAATCGCCTGTTCAACTTGGTGACTATCCCCATATGATGTGTAAAGGCTCAACTATCTGATGAACTAGGAATATGTGACAATAAGTAAGTGTGTCCTCATGTACTTGCCATGTATCTCTTCTGTCTTACGGGAATAATGCCTGTTCAGTTCCATATGTGGTTTAAACCCCCAGACTTTCCAATTCTCTGAACTGCTAACCAAGTGTGCAGTTGCAACAATAATGAGTTAACTCGGTTCGCGCCCACCTAATGTGCCACGCTGTGAGCAATTAGGTACCCAACATATCTTTACCCTGCGAAAAGATTAAAAAAAACAGCTGAAGACGCAAGGCACAGGCAGTGTGTCAAATGAGGAACCACAGATGTGTGATACAAACCCTAACGCACTGTGTGCAAGTTTGTGCATTTCCTTTCAGGGTTGACTAAGCCCATGTTTGCCCCCTTACTTGTATGGTCCCAAGTACGAGGGTTCGGACTGATGACCAAGTGCTGCGCCAGCAAGTGAACATGTGGAAATGGATCGAATTTAAGCAGTTTCATGTCCTTACAAGGACACCCGGTGAGCCTCCTCACCTAAACCAAGACAAGGGTGGATCACCACAGGGGGAAAGGCCTGAGGTCCCCTAATGGTACTCCTAATCTTCTGCTTTGTTTCATGTCCTTAATGCCTGCAAACACATCTGCCTGACTGCGATCACGGATGCTGTGTCGCCATGCTGGTGTCCCCCACCCCAGCATATGTAACCCATAAACAGCTTTTGCTAAAGGTATACCAGAGTGCCAATATGGTTAGCCAATGTTTTTGGATATAAGGACAGGGAGTAAAACCTGATCAAATGTACCTGCCCCTTCTGAAATAAGAATGCCAAATGTACTGGTAATTGTTGGCATTTGTGCTCCAACCCAGTTTTTCCACAGTTTTTTTTATGGAGTTTTATATAGCGCAAACTTGACCCGAAGGTATCAGAGCGCTTTACATACCATCAGTTGTGTTACAGATGGACACATTCATTTTTGATAGTGTTGGAAGTGGGGGTCCTTATCACTTACCGCCGCCACCAAATGCTGGAGCCGTGCGTCCCTGACCCCTCGCTTGAATATAGGTTAAGTAAGGACACCGTCTGAGATAGCCCTGATCACACCCCTTAGCAGCTTGGCATGAACAGGCAGGCTTATCTCCAAGGCATGAGTGTTCAGTATGTGCAACCACGCTCACAGTAACCCCATGATGTCACCACAAATAGACTCCACGCGAGTTTTGATAAAACAAGTATAATCTTTTTTTTTTTTAAGTTTGAGTTTATTGAAAGAGAAAAAAGGGGGGGGGAGGGAAGGGGACATATTCAGCATGGTAAGCATACATAGAATAAGCCAATCAATTGAAGCATTCAATAAGAGCAAATATGACAAGCATTAAGGATACATGAACAAAACCCAAGTGTAATAATGAAAAAATATCATATAATACAGTAGAACATAATATCATAGCAAAAGGGAGCAATAAAACAAGAAAATCAAGGTGGCTTACGCACCTCGAGTGTGTCAGGGTTTGGAGAAGCGTGTACTGGAGCAGAGGAGGAGAGATAGGATACCAAAGGGAGCCAAATCAGGTCGCGTTTGACTGCTAGGGAAATGGGAGATACATAATTAGTATCTAGGCGATGATGGAAGCAAACTGCATTCCACCAAGAGTGATAGGAGATATTTGCAGCCTGTTTCCAATTGGAAGTAATTGTATGGAAAGCCACAGCAATTAAAAGGTCAAGTAATAGATAATGGGTAGGTGATTGTGGAAGTTCTGGTGACAGGGAACCTAGAAAAACTTGCACAGGGGAGAAGGGAATCTGAAAATGAAATATTTTTTGTATTTGCGTCCAGACCAGGTGCCAGAACGTGCAGATAGAAGGACATTCAAACAACATGTGTTTAAGATCTGCATCGGAACAGGGACAGGACCAGCAAATAGAGGATGAAAAATGGGATAAAGTGTGTGGAGTACATAAAGTTCTGGTATAAATAAAATATAAGGTTTGGGTAGTATTAGCGGCTCTAGAGGTTTTATGAAGCTTAGCCCATATTTTGTCCCAAAAAGGTAATGGCCAATCCTGAGAGAGATCTAATTCCCATGCAATCTCGGTTTTAGATTTTAGTCTATTGATGGAGTATCGAAAAGAATTATAAATAGCAGAGGCTGAAGGAGATAGTTCAAATAATGAAAAGGTAGCTTTGCGATCCAGAGGAATAACTGCAGATGGAGCTAAGGAACGGAGATATGAGATCAGAACTGGGAGAAGGGCATTGTATTGTGATCGAGCAGAGGAGGGCAATGAGAAAGAGGATTTAAGTTCTTGAAATGAGAGAGGGATACCCTGGGAAATTAGTTGAGATATCCAACACAAACCCTTAGAGTACCACGTCTTCCAAAATATAGTGCGATTGCGTATTTTGAAGAGAGAGTTATGCCATATCGGTTGTTCGTGAAGGGAAAGGAGGGACGGATAAGATGATGATATATAAGGAAGAAGGAGAGTACGGGAGTAAGAAATAACAGGTGTGCGAAAGCGGACCAAAGGAGACGTGAAGGATAAGAACTCGGGAAAGGTAAAAGGGGAAAGAAAGGAAAGTTCCATACTTAACCAGACGGGTGGATAATGCGGAAGGTCAGAAGAGAACCAACGGATCGATTGTTTCAATGAAAAAGCTCGATGATACTCTCTGTAATCCGGAAAACGCACACCAGACTGGGTAGTGAAACCACCTTGCGTAGTGAAGCCAAAGCTATCCGAGAGCGTTTACCATTCCATAAGAATTTCAGCAATAAGGAATCAATCCGTCTAAAGAAGGAAGCTGGAATATGTATTGGGAGCATGGAAGTGGTATATAGAAGAAGAGGCGATGACATCATTTTTATAGAATTGAGCCGACCCCACCAGGATAGAAAGAGCGGGTTCCAGCGTTGGATAGCCATGTCCATTTTCTTAAAGATATATTCAAAGTTGAATTTGATCGTATCAGATAAGAGAGGGGCGAACCAAACACCCAAGTACTTAATCTTAGAAGGCTGCCATGAGAAGCCCGTTTGGGAAAAAAGATGCTTTTGACAAATAAGGTTTAGAGGTAGAATCTCGCACTTATCAGCATTGAGGCGATAGCCAGAGACCGCGGAAAAGGAAGACACCTGTTGGAGAAAGGAGGGAATAGAGGAAATAGGATCAGAGCAGTAGAAAAGAATATCATCAGCATAGACCGATAGTTTAACCTGACGTGAACCAAATTTAAAACCAGAGATACTGCTGTCTAGACGAATTTTGGTAAGAAAGGGTTCCAGGGCTAAAACAAAAAGTAGGGGGGCTAAAGGACAGCCTTGTCGTACTCCCCTGTGTAATGAGAAGTAATCCGAGGTCATTCCATTAACAAAAATGGAAGCCTGAGGATTAGAATAGAGTAAAGAAATAATAGAGATAAACTTGGAAGAAAAGCCGATCCAACGCAAGGCCTGAAACATAAAGTCCCATCCAATCCTGTCAAAGGCTTTTTCCGCGTCTAAAGAAATAGCCGCGAAAGGAAGTGACAGAGAGGAAGCCTTGCTAAGAATATTAAGGAAAACACGGGAGTTGTCAGATGAGAGGCGGCCTTTGACGAAACCTGATTGCTCAGGACCAATGAGGTCGGGTAAAAGGGGATCCATACGTAGTGCCAAAAGTTTTGCCAGAATTTTGTAATCTGTATTGACCAGGGAAATTGGTCTATAATTTTTGCATAACGAGTGGTCCTTGTCTTCTTTGGGAATTAGACAGATTAAAGCCTGTTGGAAAGTACCGCTGGAAGAACCCGCTGTAAGGAAGGTTTGGAATAAGAGTAATAGTTTAGGGAGAAGTAAAGAGGCGAAATGGCTGTAAAATTCAATAGTGAAACCATCAGGACCCGGAGATTTACCGTGCCGCAATTTAGAAACGGCAAGAGAGATTTCAGAAAGCGTAATGTCTCGTTCTAGGGCAGAGAAATCAACATGAGAGGCCGGGGGAGAGGGAAGTGAATGAAAATATGAAAGAAGATCCGTATTTCCCGGGATGTGTTCGGGGGTATAAAGATTGTCATAAAATTTAACAAACTCAGAGAGGATGTCTTTATCTTTAAAGCAAGAGGTCCCCGTAGAAGTCTTAATGGACTCAATCTTTGAACGCTCCTTCCTTATCTTTAAGTAATTGGCCAAAAGTTTCCCCATTTTGTTTTTACCTCCATAGTATCTGGAATTATATTTTAACAAAAGGTTAGAGGCAGCATCAGTTGTAAACCTATTGAAGGAGAATTTCGCATCAATAAGTTTTTTAAGAGAGGTCTCAGACTGAGAAGCATGGTAGTCAAGCTCCAAAGATTTAATATTGGCTAAGATGTGATTGGACTTGATTTCTCGAAGTTTCTTTCGTCGGGCTACAAAGTTAATAATAAAACCCCTAGAGGCCGCTTTAAAAGAATCCCAAATAGTAACAAAAGAGGAATCAGGAGTATGATTGAGAAGGAAAAATTCATTGGCAAAGGCAGTGAATTCAGAACAAAAAGTAGGTTCCAAAAGCAAAGCATTGTTGAAACGCCATCTGCCAGAGTGGGGCGTAAAAGGGAGTATGTCAAGGTCTACATGAATTGGGGCATGGTCCGAGATTAGGATAGAACCGATATCAGAACGTATAGCGTGCTTGGATAAGGACTTACTAAGAAAAATATGGTCAATGCGGGACTGCGAATGATGTGGAGGAGAGTAAAAACGATATTCTCTAAGATCAGGATTACACAGTCTCCAAATATCCACCAAAGCATTATTTTGAAAAGTGTTAACAAATTGAGAGTGCATCCTAGAGGGGACAAATTTAACATTGGAGTGGCGGTCAAGAAAGGGGTCAACAACTTGATTACAATCTCCCCCGAGAAGTATATAGTCCTCAGAAAGGGAGGACAGCTTAGTTGAGATAGAGGGCCAAAATACTCTATCAATTCCAGTTGGGGCATACACATTAAAAAGGGTGATAGGAATATTATCTATAAGCAGTGTAACAATAACCCATCGACCATCAACATCGTATTCATGAGAAATTGAAGAAACATTCAACTTTTTATGTAATAAAATCACAACACCATTTTTCTTAGAAACTGTGGGGGAGCAAAACACATGACCCACCCAACAACGCTTGAGTTTCAAAGCCTCCGATTCAGAGAGATGTGACTCCTGAAGGAGGGCAACATCAGATTTAAGTCTTGCTAAATGGGATAAAACCCTTTGCCTTTTAATGGGATTGTTCAAACCCTTAACATTCCATGATGTAACCCGGAATGGAAAAGCAAAAAGAGACAGCTAACAGCAACATGCTTGTTATTGCATAAAACCTAACTTGAAAAAACTGAGAAAGTTTAAACGAAGTGATGAAGGGGAGAGGACGAAAGGAGAAAAAGCGAAAAGGAAAAAAGGGAAGGGAGAGAAAAGAAAAAATCATTGTGAGAGTGGTACTGATTTCAAGAAAAAGAAGGAACAAGGAGGGGTAGAAGGAGGAAAGGGAAAGCGAAAAAAGAGAGGAAAGAGAAAAAGGTAAGAGATCAGTTGTAGGAAAAAGGACAGAGACAAAAACCAACAAAAAGACAGTACACGTTCGAAACGAACGACTGAAAAACATACTTACGGAACGAAAAACTCAAGAACGAGGATGGGGCGATGGCACCGGGAGACAGCGACGACAATCTCCAAAACAGACAAACAGACCTCAAATACCATGACTTCAAAAACGCACTGTATAAAAACAACAAGGGATATCAGGATAGGAGGAAGGAGATGTCTGTAAAAAAAAAAAAAAAGAGATATGCAATTAAAGGGAAAGACGTGTCACAGGGAAATAAGAAAACACAAACTACAATTAAACTATACTACACTACCCAACACTACAGAGGGGATACATGAGAGTGAAACGGCTGACGGAAGAGGAGACAATCAGGGAACTACAACATAAGCGTTAGTGGAGAGACAACAGAAACATAATACAACAGGTTTCAGTAAGGAGAAGCAGGACTTGTCAACCAGGTCTGGATACATCCATGACATCTGGACCATGTCGTTGGAGAAACGCCTGTAAGTCCGCAGGGTCTTCATACGTAGTTGTTTTGTCCTTATAGGTGACCTTGAAGAGACACGGATGTAGTAGTCCATATCTGGCATTTAGGGCTCGTAATTGAGGCCGCATGTCCAAAAACTTCTTCCTACGATCTGCAGTAGCCTTGGAGACATCTTGTGAGAGATAGAGGCGATGACCTTCCCACATAATTTGCTTCTTGAGTTTGGCGGCTGAAAGGACCTGTAAGAGGTCGGTAAATTGTAGGAACAACATGATGACACCTCTGGGTTTAAAAGCGACCTTCGGGCCTAGGCGATGAGCTCTTTGAATATTAACAGAGGTTAAGGTCGGAGCATCTAAGATCTTGGCCAGAAAGGATTGGAAAAAGACGGTAGGGTTTGACCCTTCTGTAAGTTCTGGAAGACCATATAGGCGTAGGTTATTCCTACGATTCCTGTTTTCCAAATCCTCCGTCTGGCGTTTAAGTAGAAGTATCTCCTTCTCCATTGACGGAATGTGGGAACAAGAGGCTTGCAAAGAGTCTGTATAGGTTTCTAAGGTCTGAACACGTGACTCCAAAGATGACCATTTTTCTTGCATGGCTTGCATGTTCTTTGTGGTAGCCTCCATAAAGGGTTTGAAAGCTCGGAGCTCTTCCAAAATAAGATCCATGGAAGCGGATGAGGAGTTACTCTCTGGGGATGGTGGGTCCTTCTTCAAGCGCTTAGAGGAAGCTAGAGAGGATGACAGCTTTTCCTTGTTGCGCGCCTTTGGAATGGCTCCTCGTGTTGGATCTGTTTTTAGTGTCGTGACATCCACCATGTCTCGAGGAGGAGAATCTGAGTCGGAGTCCACAGGTAATTGAGAAGTAGTAGCCAGCTTTAAATTGCGGAGTTTCCCCATGAAAATTTGTGTAGAATCGACGATTATTGTCTCGGGGAGCGGCAAACGGAATTTCTGGAGATACAGGAAACGTCCGCAGAGCAATCCTGTGTTTAGTCACAAATCAAGAAGCCTGTGAACGTAAGTTATCGTGCCGTTTCCGGGAACTTACTCTGACGCAGCTGCTCTCAATGGGTATTGATCACGATCTCTCAACAGTGGACTGAAATAGTAACACGGGTAACAAATACAAATGTCATCTTCTGCAAGGCCAACTACATTCATAGTAACATTCCTTCAGGTAGCGTTGAAAGTCAAGAAGTGCGCACCATATATCCAGAAAAAAAAAAAAAAATTCCTTCAGTCTACTCACACCGTCTGTTGCTGCTTCTTCTCCCCTTTGCGGTATTCACAGAGTAAACTACGAATCATTTAAGATTGGGAGGTAGACTGAGAATTGCGAGAGGTCCATGAGGTTAATTATTTCAAAATACTAGTACTAATTAAGGAGTAGATGCATTTGGATATAAAGGACGCACTACAAAAATGAGGAGCGATATGTTAAATAGAGATTAATGAAGTAAATAGCGCGCCAAAGTGATAAGCTCCTTTAATATACTCCTTATTATATAGGTAGAATATATGAAGCAAAATAGTCTGGTGTGGTAGCCTCACAGCGGCAATAAAGCGCACCTTCCCGGCAAAAGGAACAAAGTGAAATAATCCACAGAGATCAAGAGGTTCATTATTATTAAAATAATGTCTTTACATGATGAGGCAGTTGGACACTAGATGGCAGCATATAGCCATTGAGCAGAGAAAAAACGGTCCGAAATTATGTTCCTGAAGGCTTGTATAAACAAAAAAGCTACACGGGGAAAACAATGACAGTCTTATGAGGAGAACTTGAAGCATATCAGTGTGGCAGCGAGCGGGAGATCCAGTCAGCAAATAAATATGCCTGCGGTATGTGGAAAGCTTCTTAAATACGAAGCGCGGCAAAATTCCTCACAGCACGCAGTTTGAAATGGCGGCCGTTACTGACGGAGCCGCTCCGATAGACGAAAGGGGAAAGCGGCACTTACACTGTGTTTCCGTTGTCAGTAAACACCTCATTTAGTGCAGCACCCCTTTCGCCAGATGAGACGCGTAGTCATAGGTCTGTGTAGGCGGCCAGCGCCGCGTCAGGTCCGTCGTTCTCTCCCGTAACCAGGGAGAGCTAGGGAGCACCGGCCATCTTCTGCGGGCGCAAGCCACGCCCCTCACAAGTATAATCTTTATATAAGCAATTATACGATACGACCACACGATACCAAATCAACATATAAGAATAGGTAGTATTCTTTCCGGTGGGTTAGTAGGTTCTAATCCCAACCACCGCTTCTAACCAACAGTTAAGCTCACTTCTAACTGTGTCCAAAAGTTTAGGCGAGTCGTATCGCTAGAATCACACATGTTGCAAAAGGAAACAAATACTGCAATGCGTAATGATATTCTCTTATACTGTGCAACAGAGAAACAAAGCCATACGTAGCGCCACAGTCATGTACTTTGCAATTGAAGGAATTAGGCAATGCGTATCACCACCAGCATGCCCTGTACCAGGAAGAAACAAAGCCATGCATCGCGCTACAATTTTGTATGTTGCAATGAAGAAATAATACACTGCGCCACGTTATACTCAGATACTGTGCACTGAAGAAATAATGCAATGCACCACATTACAATCAGGTAATATGCAAGGGAAAAATAACGCAGAGAGTAGGGCACCAAGCATGTAGTTCGTCAGGTACAAATGAGGTCAGGCGTCAAATGACAGTTCAATAGTTCGTTAGCAGCAATAATGCAAAGCGTAATACGACAGTTTTACGTGCTCCGTTAACAGTGCCCCCGTTATGGATCAAATGATGACACAAAAGTACTGCTTTCCACTCCGGCACCAGCACTGCCCCTCCTTGGGTCAGGGCGGGCCGGGATCCGAACCGAAGCAACGGCTCGCGCAGCTGACTGAAGCGGGAGGCCTAGAGAATGTCCCTCCGGGCCCGCACCCTATGTGTTGATCCATGTTACCTTGGGGGGGGCGCGACCCCACTCTCCTCCTCGACATCAGCGACTTGGGTTTTGATCCAGAACTCCGTCACGGGTTGCGGCGGACTCGGGCCGGCAGCTCAGCTCTTCCCTGGCTGCTGGTCCGGGCTGCTGTGGTTGACTCAGAGGGACGAATTACTTAGCCCTCACTCCGGCAGTCTCAGTCCACACCGAGATGCGCCCTCAGCACTGTGGAGACTTTACTTTCAATCCGGTGCAGCCCCTACTCAGGCACTCCTCACCAGCACCTCAGGTTGCACCACGACACGCACCCAGTGCATCCAAGTGTCGCTTCTTCCTTTGGTGCACACACGGCCCAGGCATTCTTCACCAACACCTGGGCTGCACCATGACATGCACTCTGCACGTCTGAGGCTTGCCTCATCTCTCTGCGCACACCACGACCAGGCACTCCTCACCAACGCCTTGGCCTGCACTTCAACATGCACCCAGCGTGTCTGAAATGTAGCTTACACCTGCGTGCCCACGATCACACGGCACAACTTGTGAGGGTCTCAAGCTGCAAAAGCACGCGCACACCGCGTTGCTTAGGACGTCTCCAGAAATTTTTATGATCCTGTATTTCCAAATAGGGAGCCAGCTCACCTCAGGCCCTTGGGGGTTACAAGACAGCACAAAGCACAGTTTTCTTCAAGCAGGGGGACCCAGCGCCTCCAAGCACAGTCCCAACAGCCTCTCCCTTAGTTAGAACAGCAAACTACAGACCAGCCCCAGATCACAAAGCAAGGATTGGTCTATCCACAGCAGTCTCTTCCATTGCTCTTTCTTTAGCAGAGGTTCCTCTTTACCACAGAATGGGTCCAAGCCTTTACAGTCTCAATCTATATCTGTTTTATTCCCACTTTCAGGGGTTCCAACTCTCCTAGTTATACCCCTTAATGTATTTGAAGTTTGTATGTGCTCAGTGGCGCCTGACCCCTCCATGAATCAGTTCGGGGTGTCTCTCTCCCAGTGTCACCTCTCTCCCTTTGATACTGGGGGTCTGGATCCTTAATCACTCAGAAGGAGATGGGTCAATTAGTTTATAGCACCAGACAAGGCCTTTTCACCTGCCAGGCTTCTCCTCCCCCTACCCTCAAGATGCAGGGCAGCGTGGTGCCATCTCAACCCCTCCCTGGGTCAAGATCTCTCCCAGCTCCTCTCACCTTTCACTTCCAGACAGACAATCCACATTTCAGAGACACACAGAAATGCTCAGAGCACAATTCTCAGCCACTTTCTAAAAGAGTGGTTTATGACACACAGTGACAAAACCACCTTCACAGAAAGATGTGTTATAACACTGTGAGTTCATACATACTAAACTTCACCTCTCCATTATAAACTGACAGGAAACTAGGCTAACAAACTCAACACCCAGCCTCCACTATTCTGTCCTATGGGCAGGATGGCCTTTCAGCAGTGAAAAATGAAATGGAGAGTTTTTCACTGTCAGAACATAGCATACACCTCAGTATATGTTCTGCCTTTTACCTACACTGCACCCTGCCCAGGTGTTACCTGGGATCTACCACGGGGTGCCCAATGTGTATGTAAAAGGGAAAGTCAGGCCTGACAAGTGGTTGCACTTGTCAGGACAACATGCAAACTTAGCATTCTGGGTGCAGGCCCTACACTGAAGGCCTGAGTTCCCTTCTCTGCGTGCCCTTGCATTACTAGCCCTTGCACACACAAGGTACATCACTAGGGACTTTTACTAATAAGGCAAACATACCAATCGTGGCCAACCAATCACCATAACATTTTAAACAGGGAACTCTGGTACTTTGTCACTGATCAGCAGTGGCAAAGTACCCACAGCATCCAAATTGGCTACTCTATGTCAGGAAAACGGTCTAGGGGGAAAGCAGAAAGTTGAGGGAACTTTAGCCAAAAAAGCAAAGTCCTACAGTTAGGCACGGGAGATTAAGTGATTTACCCAGAATCACAGGATTTTCAGCGTCATTGCCGAGACTCGAACCCGGTTCCCCAGATTCGAGGTCTAGGCCTGAGTGGGCTGTTTGATGGGGGCTGGGAGGAGCAGCAAGACCCACCTTGTGCCCTGCCCTCCTCCTGGTGGGCAGTCAGTATTGGGCCCACGCGGGCTCGATGCTGCGGGGTGGGAAGGGCAGTAATAGAAAAGCTTCCGATTCCAGGGGAAACTCTGCTAGTGGGATTTCCACCACCGTAGCTGGGTGGTGGAGCTGAGTAGCTACGGTGCAGGATTTTACACAGGGACACAGGGAGACTATAACCCAATCCATAGGCCGGGCTGAACCAGGGCTAACGCTTCAATGAGTTAAAGGCAGAAGCACTGTTTTGGCATCTTTAAATGGTGGATAACATTGGGGGTGACCTGAGCGATGTCGGTGCCCCCATGCAAACGAGCCAGCAGTCTCTCTGGGAGGAGTGGGGTGTTCGCAGACAGCGACGCCCCGTACACCGAGCGGTCATTTTGAGGGGGAGGGTCTTACAGGTGTACAGGCCCTCCCTGGCTCGAGCGTCACAGGTCCCTAGGGCGCGGGTTCGGGTATACACTAGAGGGAGGGCCTACTCTGTGGTCAAAGGCTACGATTTCAGATGCCTATTCCAAATGTGTGCTTCGAGGTACCCTCCCTACCCATCAGGTTCCATCATTTTCCATCAGGTTCTCATCCTGCTGGTAGAAACGTGTTCCTTTATCTACATGTTAGTCCCGCCGTAATTCCAGCATCTATGCTCATTCAGAATAGGCGCAGTACTTATCAGCTTGGGCTGGATGAACAACTCGAGCTCTTCTCCAGAAGGGTCGAGCTCAGCATTGGGTTCATTTGGAGTCAGGCAGGCCACCGGGTGGCGCTGCAGCACTGTTTCACCATTACTAGCACGGAAAGAACACTGCGGCACAGGCCTCCAGAGAATATGACCATGGCACGCTTGTGCAGCACTGGTTCGAGTCCCAGTGGCAGCCGGTGTCGGAATTGGGGCGTTGGGTGTGTAAACTTTGAAATGCATTTCATAGTTTCAGCGGCCCACCTCCTGGAACGGCATGTGACCCTCCACGCAACCCGATAGCAGTGTATTTAAGCGGGCTAGCCATACAGGGTAGCGTTGTTATAGCGATGGAAACCACGTGTTGTGCTCTGATGCGTTCTTCAGACAGGTAGCGCGCTAACCGCAGGGTGGGGAGTTGCGAGTGCTCGGCAGAGTGTAGCTCTGTTGGGTTACTCGGTGTGAAACGTGCGTTCATTACTTGCTGCATGCATCAGTATCCCTGGCATGGGGGGCAGCCTTTTCCCTAGCGGGCACGGGTCTCGCGACAGGGGGCTGGGACACAAAAGGAAGCACCTCCTAGGAGGGATTTTTGCATTATTGCCTTTTGTGTTCCCAGCCACCAGCCTCGGCCTACAAGTCGCCGCCAACATACGCTGCTGCCTCAGTTGCTGCTTATTTCCTTATGCAACTGACACCACTGTCGAAGCCAACAACCCGGACATATCTGGTATGATCTTGCTGCATCATAAGAAAAGCTGTCAAAACTCCCCCTATTTACCTCTTAATTTCCCGTTGCGGGTACGATTCAATTTCCATTCCTTGACATACAAACTGCTTCCGTTCAGGCTGCATAGAGATTTCATGTGGTGTAGCCAGCCATATGTCACGGTTTTGAAGCGAGGGATTAAGAGGGTGCATTTTGTTAAATTGTGGTGCATGCTCAATTTTCTCTCCCTTAGTACACTCAGCAAATACAGGGCATCAGTGACTCATTTGCTTTCGGGTACCCGGCTGGGCTGCCTTCACACGTGTGAAGTACATGAGCTGTGTACGAAGACACGTCAGCCTAATACAAGAATTTACCTGCCTTCCTCTGACGTCATCACCCTGATTGAGGAAATGTATTGCCAATTTTCCTCTTTCGTACTGACTGGTTAGGTTTTAATTCACTAATGCAAGGCATTCATTCTATTTAATAGAAGTGCCAGGGTACTCGTCAAGTGCCATTGACAGTACAGGGCAGGTCATCAGCTAGCCGGCCCGCTTCGCACTATTTGTATTCGCGAATGACGACCAGATGGGGCAGGGTCACTCCGCTGGGACACCTAAGGCTAAATCGATTCAGGATGTCCATTTATCTTAATTATCAAGATACTCGGGTTATATTTACTTTCACACAACTACTTTCACTCATGATAGATGGGGATGTTGTAGTTGAAAGTTTTAAAAGGGTTCCATGTTTCCACCAGAGTATTGAGCTTGCATCCATTGTGACTCGTTCATAGTAATACCGCCATGAGTTATATCGCATTATATTAGAAGCGTGGGAGGCATTTGGCACAGCCACCAACTGCATTATTTTGGCTTGCCGTTGGCAGCAGCGTGTGACCTCAATCTTGCTACCGGAAATGGGTTTGATTTGCCGGTGCATTTTGGCCATCAGAGTTGGGAGCTCAGGTGCCGAGAGCTAAGTCTCTGGTCCCCAGGGATTTCACTATACACGATTGTGTAAGCTGCACATTTTCCCCTATATAGAATGTGAAGGTGCTCTAGGGCAGGGGAACTTGGGCGCAGTTTCCTCTTTCCATGTGTCTCCAAGGCATGGCTGTTATCAATGGTGGGACACCGGGGACTTTCACACTGGAGATGTCACCGGGGCAAGTATACACGAGGTGTTATGGTTTGCAAGTACACAGGAGGGGACCCTGTTACAAGTACGCATGTTTAGACCGGGTGCAAGCACACACGAGGTGACTCTGTCCGCAAACGAGGACGGTAGGATAACGGACCTCGGGTGTCCGAGAGCAACGTTTGCATTATTGAAATTAGACTTCCCTGTTCAACCAATCTAGGAAAGGGGATCCAATTTTAATCCAAAAGCACCATTTCTGAGTTCGACCGAGGCGCCAGTGCTAGGTGCATCGAGGCAGACCTGCTTGCTAGAGGAGCACCCAGAGGTCTCCTCCTTTCATCAACCCAGGGATTTACCTTTGGCGAGTGAGGGGGCGTGCGCGCGTGCAGGTGGTGGGAGCACCGGAGTGGTTGATGTTAATTTTCGACAAGATGGTGCCCGTGGTTTAGGCAGTCCGCTTGGTACTCGGGGTCACTGCCTGACGGTCTCGGAGCTTTAGCAGTTCGCTGCTGGGGGTATCTGTCAGAAGTCTCTGGTTGTTCTTTTGTATTATATTTACGATAGGAAGCAATATTTTGCCCAGTTTACATTGCCCAGAACGAGGCTTCCTTCGGTATAAAAAATAAATGTGACTGTTTTGGACTACCAGGAATAGTTTTGGACTACCCGGTTGTGTGTCTATTCTGTTTACTGGTGTGCAATTTGGTTGTTTGGTCTTTTGTATAGACTTGGCTGTGAAATTCTCCTCTGTTGCTTTGCTGGCAGCTTTGTCCATCGGTTTAGCTGCCCCTCCTGTGTGTTTTGTTGCTATTCCAAGGTGAGGAACTTTTGCACATCTGTTAGAATTGTCTCACGTCATGCGGACAAAAGTGGGCACAAAGTAAGGTTCCTGTGGAAAGGGAGCAATGCAGCCATGCAATGCCCTATTCCTGTACAGCCATAAAGGTTAAAGCATTGGCCTGCTAAGTCAGGGACTGGGGGTTCGAGTCCCAGCAGTAGTTCCTCGTAAGTCAGGGACTGGGGGTTCGAGTCCCAGCAGTAGTTCCTCGTAAGTCAGGGACTGGGGGTTCGAGTCCCAGCAGTAGTTCCTCGTGGTCTTTGCGAGACTCTTACATTCCGCCTAAGCCTGTGGGACTTGCTTTTGATTTGAATTAAGTCATTGGATATAAAGTTAAACATAAACGCAACAGTCTCACCGTGTAGAATTGAATCTTTTTCAATATGCAATGCAACAAAGCCATAATGGTGGCTTGTGTATCTTATGCAGCTAACAAGCATTGACAAAGCCAAGAAAAATAATTGCTAGTTGTAGGTGTAGTGTAGTATTTGTAGGATATATCTGGAGGCAATGACAAATGCCGCAAATACCGGCCGGCGGCTCCCCAAGCTAAGCACCATAAGGATATGGGAAGGGCTGCTTTAGACCTCCATTTTAACTTCACATACAGCTCGAGCCTTATCAGGTTTGCCATTTGCCGCCTGCAGGAAGAAAGACTGCAGAGCTATTAGGGGTGGCAAGTTTGTAAAACCCTGGTGCACCTCAGTGGGCGAACCGCTGGTTTAGGAGCGCCTAGATGGAGTAAGGGTAAATTCAGGTGTTAAGAGGCAACAGCACCCTACCAGGCACTGGACTAATATAACACATGCTCAATAATTGGAGATTAAGTTGAACTATCAGTTGCACCACATGGGTGAACAACCTCACATTGTGCAACAGTTATCTGATGCCCAACCCATGTCACCAGAGGGAATACGGTTAGGGAACATAGTAGTTTCTCAGTGTATGTGTAGCACAAGATGAACGGATACACGTGAACGTAAGGCCTCATTACCACAGAGGGCAAAGACAGGCTTGTAGAATGTCACGTGCCATTAAGGGCATGTCATTACTAAATTTGTCCCAAAGTTTAGGGGTCAAACTGGGTTGAATCAGTAAGTTAAAGCACAAATAGACTACAATGTGTTAAAGAACATTTGGCATCCCCAATAGTCAAGAAAGGGCAGGTATTGATACATATTGTTCCCCACTGTTTTGGGTGCTCCCTGGTATACTAGCAGAAGTTTGGGGGGGCAAGACTTCACCTAGGGTGGTGACCGGCTTAATTCAATTGACAAATCCAAAATGTTTCACGTTTACTAACGGGTGAAATTCTCAGCTGCCTGTGCATAAGGTTTTCATATGCACAGTTGTTTAAGTTAAATAATCGCTGTTTTGACTGGTGCGACCAGCGGATGTTTATCCACCAGGGCATTTTCCTGCGGTGAATGTTGCTATGCTGTAAGGATATAAAGGTTAAATTGGACTTCCAGGTCCCACTGGGGGTCTGCCAATTGGCCAGTTACGGGTTAAAAGTGAGTTCAAAGGGCACAGGACGGGTCCTACAATGTGAGGTCCAACAATGTGAGGTACGTGGATGACTGTCATGCTTTATCCACGGAGTAGTATATGTGTTATACGATAAGGTTTTTATCCTGCAGGGGGAGGGATTCAATCAACTTTCACCCTCCCAATAGAGTCACAGTGATACACACTTTACAGTCGAACTACACAGGTGAGTGTACTATGTATATGGACGCAAATACAATTAGAACACAGGGGCCAGCAGGCGTGGAAGATTTCGGCAATAGAAGGAGCAGGCTTGTTAAGCTATACTTTGTTGGATCTGAAGTATTACATGTACTTGAATATGAACTGTCGGTTTTAATACTGCCAATTTTTACATAAGTTGTATCACAGAATCGCCAGTTTCCTATACTCAGGCCCATTGGCATAATGGTGATGCAGCAGCAATTTGCACAGATCTTTGGACCTGCATTAGCCACACATACCTCCTCCGGTCTGACCCACACTAAGACCATTCAGCTCTGGCTCCACTTTGGGTCTGGTTGATCCAATAAAGCCTCTAACTTGTTTACTCTCATTGGACACATGTTGGCACATTAATGGCCATGTAGGTTGTGTCCTGGCAGGAGGGCCTGCGATTGGTTTGGCTGGTTTTTACTTGAAGGGTCTGGATGTGGGCAGGCAATAAAAACAGTCTAAAACACAACAACAGGGGTTCACATGCAGTGGAGGGCCCTTGGCTAGGTGCACTGGCAATCTTTTTACCTTAGACAGTATTTATTTAGTGGTTATTCAGGTACTAAGGTGGGGGATATCTTTTGCAGGATTTACATGACAGGGAAGTACATAGTGAAGAAGTAATAGTGCCCCAAGTTGCACAACATGTATATACATCTGTATAGGGTGCTTGTTAAAAGCTTCCTTGGGTCCAACGAGGAGTGCCAGGGCTTAGCTAAGCTTGCGGCCAGGCAGTGTTCTTGTCCAACTTATGTGATAATGTTAAGGGTTGCAAGCATGCACCAAGAGATGGATCCTCGAGACCATCCAGGACAGACAAAAACACCCGCCCTATAGCCAGGGAGCCGGGCATTTGCGGAAGCTGCCAACTAACTAGTGGGTTGCGGTGCAATAAGCTTAGGGGAACATGGGGTCAGAGCATAATTTGGCTACAATGATTGAAGAAGGATTGTGTAGGTGTTCCCACTGCTCAAGAAGGGACAAGTATTCATTCATGTTGTTCCCCCTCTTACACGGCAGGTACACAAGGACACCCGTGCTTATTGTCACATATCCATTGACAGGAGAGTCACCAAGGGGGAAATGGCCGTTGACATGCCTTGCTAGGACAGGGATAGCCACTCACACTAACTGGAGCCTCTAAGGAAGATAAATGTTAGAAACACAGACTGTGGTGTGCTGGGCCCAAAACCCCTCATTAAAGCTGCGGGCACATCAGGCTGTCTGGTGTCTTTGAGGGACGGCCAAGGGCATTAACGGGCCGTAGTGCGTGACACAGCATTTGCAGGGATGCAGAAGGGTCCCAGCGGATCCACCAAAGGGACTACAGCGAAACATGTGACATAGAATCTTGTAGTCCGACACCATTACTGGTGTAAGGAGCATGGGGCACATGTGGATAGCAGGGACCGGGCATCTGTGACTGGTCGAAGGTTCAGCAAGCAGGGTAGGCTGCGTAAACTGTCACTTCACGAAAGAGTGCAGTGTCTAGTAAACGGGCACCATACACTTATTCCCTCAAACATCTTGTGACACAATTACTATGTTCGCCAGGGATCAATCGAAAAGAACTGTGAAATTGTCTGGTCAATGTGGCGAAGTAATGCACCCTAGAAGAAGACCAAGAAGACCACAAGGTGCAAATTAGAAACCATTTGGGGACAGGTGAACTTTAGTGGTCTGAATTCACCCCCCGGCTCCCGTGGGATGGAGCTCGGTCGGGGGAGGCGATGGAGCCTGCGCGCAGGAGGTTCATCCGTGCTATGCGTAAATTCACTGAGCAGAAGGGATTTGGCTTCATTAGACATGGGTGCTACACGCAAAATTCACAGGGTGTTTTGAGGACGATGGGGTACATCTGTCCAGTATAATCATGGCCCTGTTCTTGCTGGATAGGGGAGAGGCCCTAGAAATAGCAGGATGTAAGTAGTAATGGGGGCCCTGGCTGCAACGGTCGCCACACCCAGGGCTGTGACGGAGTTACAGGGCGATCCAGAGGCGGAAAGGTACTCAGGGGTACCCTCTTCAGGAGCACAAAGGGTGCTGAGGCCTAAAATCCCCAGGAAGTCTTTGCGGTGGACCCTGAGGTGCGACGTCGCCCCGTCTGTCCTACGGGCGGTTGGGAACCTGTACAACCGGGGGTCGCCCCTCATAGGGAGGGGGCATGAGTAAGGAGGTGGTCCGACGGTTCACCGGAAGTGGGAGGGGCTATCCCCCCACCACAACCGCTAAGCACCGATTGGCAAGGGGCGGCTTGCCTTTGGATCACCTGTAAGATAACCCACCATGTTGGCATATTTGGTATGCTAATAAACCTGCAGCAATTTTCTCCACCAAAAAGTGGTCTTGTCTGATTATTTATGTTACCTGTATGTTGCTGCGTGAAGGCTGGTGAGTGTGGCCAATATTGACACTAAGCTAACAGCCAAGCGTCCATCCCAGCCAGCACAATTCCTAAACACCTCACTGATGAGCCCTTGAGCCTGAGCCCCACCACCAGCAAAATCACACCAGTAACCCTGACAGTGGCTCCGATAGTGATGAGCAACCAAAGGTTCATTGGCATTCCTTGCATCAGCACAGGCCCGCCTCCACGCACTTCAGTTTGATCAGCTGTTGCTTTCATGGACCGCGGGAAAGAGTTTGCATGCCTCAACCTCAGACAATCGCCAACTTGTCTCTGTGAATTTGCATTCCCATGAATCTGCGTTCCTACGAATTGGTGCACACACCTGCTTCCTTGTGATTATGTGCTGTATTGAGGAAGAAAATTATAAAAACATCAGTAAAAAAATATTTAAAAAATTGGAAACGTACATGCAGACAAATATACATCAAACATGCATATGTGCACCATTCTTTAAAATAACCTATTGCGATGTTATCAGACTAATATGGAAGCCATTCACACTATGGAATAGTAAATGCAAAGATAAACCCACTGCGTTATGTTGTTACAGGTGGAACACAAACACCTATTGCGTCTTCAATGGTGATGCAAGAATGCTTTGATTATACTCTGGTTTGCACTGTGGACAGTAACCCGGTTTCCAAACTCACCTGGAAGAAGAGTGAAAACATCCTGGGGGGATCTGTCAGCTCTTCTAATACTCTACAACTGACCCTTCACAATGTAACTTCCAGTGATGATGGTGACTACTACTGTGTGGCAACCAATAAACATGGATCTAACAGTAGCTTCATCACTGCTCATGTGGAGTGTAAGTATTAAACCTTTATAAATAACACATTGTTGAGGGTTCTACACTGTGTTTGTTGCACCACAATGATGTAGCATCATTTTATTACTGGGTATAGTGAAACTCAAACTCGACTGTTGACTCTGGACATCTCACTCTCCTTTGCTGCTTCCCTGGTCTCCCTGTTGGTCAGTTACTTTAGCAAGGGCCCTTACAAAGCTGAGCACTTGTGCAAGGTGATGACGGCTGCTGTAGGACAAGCCACACATGAGATGCCAGGCAGTCATTTGTCTGCCCAGAGTGCCCTTGTCAATCGGAGATACTGTAAGAGAATATCCTGTTCTAAAAGCAAGAAGCTTATTTTGATTCACACTTTTTAGAGGAGGTGTTAGACGATGTGGTGTAATGGCCCGAGCTGCATGTTTGAGTCTTGGCATCAGCTCAGCATACTGCGATTCGGGACAAATCATGTAACCTCCCTGTGCCTAAAAAACACCTAAAGTGAGTGTGTCCTTATGAAAATGTTAACTGGTTGCTCGTGTAAAGCGCTCCAATATTTTGGGCTCGAGTTAGCGCTATGTTAAACTCCCCCCTAAAAAACACCTCATGACGCCTGACTTACTCTGAGTCTTCTTTTTGCGTGGCTTCCTCTCTCCTCTATAACCAGCATCTCTCTTCAGGAATCTACAAACCTTACATTAGGGACCTGCCCCCGCTCTGATTTCAAGGAGCACTTGTGGAATGTCTGTGTCTTCCAGATTGCTGCCTTACCCCAATGAAGGGTTTTTGTGAAAAAGTGGATTCTTATTTGGGGTTGATGGGAGTCCACCGCATGTAAAAATTTTACTTTTCTTGTTAAGTCCAGTAAAGGTTTCTGTAATAAAAATTTGAGGTCAACTGAAGTCCCGGTGAAGCCGTTGACATTTAGCAGGAAAGCACCAAGCAAGGAAAATCAAAATTCACGCAGAAGGAGTCCCTCGCTAGCTGGATACTTTTGGCACCTTCGCCTGTCCTCATGGAAAGGGGCTGAGGTAATCACAGTGTTCAAGAAAGGTGATTGCTCACTGCCCTCGAATTATAGACCCATTAGCCTGATCGACAGTGTGCAAAAGGTCTTCACCCGATCACTTCTTATGAAAATCCAAAGTTGGATAGAAGACAACAACATTCTGACCCCTTTTCAAGCCGTGTTTAGACAGAAAGTCAGCACTGTTGATCAGGCTTTCCGCTTCCTATTACTAACTTGGAAGACAGTGACAATTTCTGAGGGAAGCTTATATGTAGCTTTTATTGATTTACGGTGTGCTTTCGACCTTATTCCCAGACACTAACGTTGGTGTGTCTTGAAGGAAATAAGTATCCCACCGAAAAGTTTATCACTGACCGTTCGCCTGCCTGAGAACAACTATGCAAGGGTACGCTGGGGTAACCAAAGTCAATTGTCAGACCAGATCAGGGTTGACAGAGGGGTACGGCAAGGGTGTGTAATGGCCCCCACTTTCTTGTCACTCTTCATCAATGGTGTTGTCCAGTTTCTCGCTGAGAGCCCAGCTGATGCGCCGACCCTGGGGGGGATAAGGTGACAACCTTACTTTTTGCAGACAACACTTTGATAGTTTCCAAGTCCCCGAGTGGCCTGCAATCCCTTCTCAAATACTTCAAGTCTTTTTGCTCACTTAGAAGTCTTGAGATAAAAACACCGCAAAGACCAAGCACTTAATGATTGACCCGCACCGGTCCTTTAAGGGGAAGCTTTTTCTAGAGGGGAAACCACTAGAGAGAGTGAGTACCTTTGATTACTTGGGGGTCACTCTCTCTGATGACCTTTCCGGGAGACATCATGTTAACAGGCAGAACCTCCAGCTAAGGCGTATCTAAGGTGCTTTGATCAAGGAGCATAAGATCTCATCAAGCAAGCCAATAGCAGCCCCCCTCTGCATTTATGATCAAAAAGCAGTGGGAGCAGTTCTTTATGGGGTGGAACTCTGGGGGTTCGGAAAACTGGATGCACTCTTAGTGACTGAAAAAACATTTCTGAGATCTCTTTGTTCTCTTCCACAGAGCACCCCCCTGCAACCGCTGACAATTGATATGGATAGATGCTCGATTGTGCAAAAAGCGCAGCTACGCCCCTTGCTCTTTTGGCTATGTTTAAAAAGCACCCGTGAGCTATAAACATATGCTGCTGCTTTGGATGAGGTCTATGCGCTGAAGAAAATTGGCTGGCTAATCAGGGTGAAATCATGGATATCCACTCTAGGGATAGAAGGCATATGGGACACCGATACGCCAAAATCTCTTCCTACCAAAGCCCAGGTTAGGAAATATTACTGGGGCTGGGTGGCGCAGTCCCTTATCTCCCATCCATCCGGGGCCTTTTGACACTTGATTACATGGAGTTCAAACTGGAAGGCGCCTTCAAGCAATATTTGGAGGGTATTACAAATGCCCAGGATAGGAAACTCTACATGCAATTCATATTTGGTTCCCTTCCAGTTAACACCTTTGTTGCCTCCTGGTGCCAGCCTTCTTCCACATATCAGCTCTGTCCTGGCTGCTCTTTTGCAGCTGAGTCCATCAGTCACATACTTTTTGCATGCCCTAGGTACCACGTTTTGAGATCTAGGTGGATAGCTCCTGTCTGCAGGCAACTAGGTACCTTCTGTCACAGCGATGCACTACATATCTTAAAATCTGATTCTACCATGCTAATGGTCTGTGCTGTGGCTAAATTTCTAGGCAAAATGTGGATCAGTAGGAGGTATGCATTGTCCATGTAACCTCTTTGTATTTTTATACTTTTTAAATGATTGAATACATGTATCTATTTATTAATCTAGTCCTGAACTAATCTTAGAACTGTACCTGCATGACGGGTCAGGCCGTTAAATCTTACGTCATAGACTTTTGCTGTTACAGTTCTTGGATGTCATTTTTAGCTGTTTTTATCGCTTTAACACTGTTTTATTATTTGCAATAGATGGTCTGTGCTGAACCAGCCTTTGGGAATTTGTAATCAACTTCGGTCTTTTGCACATTAGGCACTGGCACTTTTAAGGCCCTGATTCGACAACTGGGGGTTAGGCTGTTTCTACTAATCCTAGGTACCTGCTCTTGTATGATGGTTACCAATTTTTTATACTCAATGCACACATTCTTTTGTAGACTTTTTTTTATCCCCCAGAGTGTTAGGAAGTCTAGACTCTAAAAAGAAAAATTCACATTTCGCTACGGATTGTTATTTGAAATTTGATTGCTTTACTATGTCCATATTGTACTGTATGCATGTGATACTTTTATGGCCGCAACGGCCGAAATAACGTTTTTGACTGACTGACTGACACTTCTCATTCCTCGGTACAATTGAGAGCAGGTCCTTCCTTAGGGTTCTCCTCACTGCCCACAATAGCAGGTGCAGTTCTTTTTCGGTCTTCTATCGGTCCAAAGGTGTTCTGAAGAGGGTACGGGGGCACTTTTATGCCCAGTGCAGTCCTATGTGTGGGGGAAACTCCTGGCTACTCCCTAACCAATGTGGTCAACATTCCCAGTGGTGACCCTACGTACTTTTGCAGCCCCTCCTGTGTGTTTTACCATAAAATAACCACAGTACCCCTCTCTACCTAAAACCAATATGGCAGAAATGTTATTCCCCTGTGCAGAGCCTCGTGTGCCCACCCAGATGTGTGGCAAACCCTCCCTTGTGGTCACTTCACACCAATTCTGTGGTAGCTCCCTCTCCCAATGGGTTGGGAGACAGGCTGGCTATGAAAACAGGCACAGGTGTGAGCTATATCTGCCAGAGACAGTAGGCATGCTTCAAAAATAATAAGCCCTTCTGTATTTCTTTCAGCTCTGAGAGACACTTCAAACTTAGTTAAGGAGTCATTCAGCTCCTGGAGTGACAGTGAACATGGCAGAAATGCACCTTTAATCTTTATCAGTTCAGCACCTGGAATTGACCAAACGTAAGAGCTCAGCAAAATTCACACAGGCAATCACTGTATATAAGACATATTCATTACAATACACAGTTTCCTTCAGACGAATTTCACTTCCATTCTTTATCAATTTTCTTCTGTTTTAATTTAAAACTGTAGCCAACACATTTCACCCTCTTGGACTTCTTCAGGGCTACAAAAATACACATAAATATAACATTTATTTACAATATATTAAAAGCAATTATCCCAACACCTCAATTTCACATAAAATAATAATTTATACTTTGCAAAAACAATCAATATTAATATCTCAATTTGCACTACCTTTCATTCAAGATGTAAGATGTAAACATTATTTGTAAGTGCTTCAATTGCGAATTAGAAAACATGCTGAACCCTTTATCATCAAAATAAAACATGTTTCTCAAAATCATATTGTTAAATAAGTTGTATTCTTAATAAGACTACCAAAATCATTTACATTGCACATTATCCTTCATTCAATTAAAAATTTAAGATGTAAAGATTATTTAGAAGTGCTTCTGTTGCATGTTAGAGAACATGCTTATCCCTTTTATCACCAAAATAAAACATATTTCAAAAAATCCTATTATTACATAAGTCGTATCCTCATGTAGGACTACCTAATTCATTTCTAACCATTTGCTTGCAATATAATCCAACTCACAAGATAAAATAAGTTACTCAAAAAGTCATGGCACACAGGGATTGTTTCATGTCGAAGTGTTTATATATACTATATTTCTGAAAAATTATTTTGCAGATAACACAAAAATTGGCAAACACTATTTGGATCATTAAAAACATGTTTTGAATTTCATAGAGATGGAGCTAGGCACACACAGTATAGTCACATGATCCATGTACCTTTCAGAGAAATCCTTCTTAAATAGACATGTAAATCTCATACATCTGTCAATTGTTGAAATATTTTGTAGGGTCTAATGATGAAATCCTATAAATGATGAAAATTATAAGAAATAATATTAGTCAGCAGGATCTGTTATGTAATTATAAAACTTAAAAATCTATGGTGCAAATAAGAATACCCAAAGTAAACCAATCACAGTTCTTACCTCTAAGTTGAGAAAGGGCACTCAGAGACCTTGTGTGTGGTGATTTCTTCTACAATAATCTTTGGCTTGTGTCCAGAAATACAAAATATCAAACTTTCATTGCCGGCATCCTATTGATAGAGGACCAATAATAAAAAAAGGTTTTTTATCCGATTACCATCCCTTTCGGAATAATCTTAATTTCTTAAACTCTAATTGGAAGGAAGGAGTTATTGTGTTGTCCTGGGAAATTACCTATATTGGTTCGTATGTTTGGGAGCAACAATATTGAAATGATGGACACATAGGTAATGGATAAGAAAGCCCCCCGATTTATGAAGGAGATGAATTCTAATGAATAACATCTAAAAAAATAAAAAACAAAATCCGCATTGTGATTCAAAGTAAATTATCTAATAAAGGCCATTGAGCCTTCTGGTGCTGAACTGCTAAAGATTGATCTAAATTTGGGAGTTTTTCTCCCTTAGAAGTTGATAGGGGTTAAACTTCTGGTTCGGTGCACCCGGCTTAGGATATAAATAGTCACCCTTATTATATAGTAGGTGCGTTAATCTATTGCCCTAACACCTTTTTTGAATGTAATGTCCAGAAATGCACTTTTGTCTCAAGCAGAAAAAGGACATCTTTCTAAAAGAATAATTTTCAAAATAGTAATATATGGCTGCTGTCTTCACAGGCAGCAGTACAAAAAACAGGAACACATTCCCCCCACTGGTACAATATGTATAGGCAATAAGTCCATAAATTAAACTGTGTCCACAGACCAAGCAGAAAAAAATTTAAATTGTTTTTTTCATTTTAAATATTTATCTAAAATGATACAATACATAGTGTTATCAATGTTGTAGTGAAATCACTACTAATGTTCATTCATTACATATAAAACCAGATACATTATAGAATAAACTTTGACACAAAGAATGATATGAAAGAAACAGTGATATGCTCAACACCCAACTGCAATTGGACAAACAAACAATGTATAAAGTCAATTCGTACATATAAGAACAATAACAAGCAACACAATAATAATAACAAAAAAAATAACAAAAAATATACACAATAACCAAGACAAAAGAGCGCCGACGCGCGTTTCGGAGATCCCAAGGTTGTAATTGAGCTCCTTCCTCAGGGCGCAAATACCTTAACAGTCTTAGTAAGAATTACCAAATAATTTGTTTGAACCTGAGAAGTAATTTACATGTCGGGCTTCAAGCACAAAATACGTTGAAGGTCTGTGGAACACAAAGCCAAAATTAGAATAATATAAAATACATAAAACTGTAAAATCAAGGATGAAATCCCAAGCAATAGACAGAGGGAGCAGGAATAATCCATCACCAAAAACACTGTATGCTCTGAAGAGTAGAAAGAGTGACGTAGTGTGAAAAGCACCACCTTCATAGTTAATGCCAAAGAGTTATGAGAGAAATGACACAAAGTAAGGTAGCATACATCACCCAGTACTCGTGTAAGTTTAAAAAAGGAAGATACGACGTAGTAATAAAGCATGAAATAGACCGAAAAAAATATAGGGAATACAAGAAAGAGAACGAATCTAGAGAAGAAAGGATTCCTACTTAAAAAAGAAGAAGAATCGTCCCATCCAAACTTGTAACTCGAACGTGTAAGCGTGGCTTAAACACCTAGCATATCCATCGGAGTAGAAGATTTAGGCCGGCAGGCCAATTCTTAACTGAAGAAAACACCTGATAAATCAGTATGTGCTGGTCCGCAGATAGGGGAAATTCATCTAAGGACTAAACAATAGAGCAAAGAGTGTGAATAAAGAGAAATGAATTTAAAACCTAATTGGAATGAGCAAGTGTTTAATAGGGAAATGACCTACATCCCACAAAGATTTAACAAACAATGCAAGGGAGTTCTTATAGTAAATATTAGCCGGTAACCTAGAGTCAGAATTAATCTGTCATACCTCAGGGCTAAGCGAACTACGCACAAGTAGATGGTCCCAATTAGTAGAAATAACAAAAATAAATGTAATTAGAAAGAGCATGTGCTTAATAGGAAAATGTCCTACATCCAACACAGAGTTAACAAACAATGCAAAGGAGTTCTTATGCAAGGGAGTTCTTATAGTAAATACTAGTCGGTAAACTAGTGTCAGAATGAATCTGTCATACCTCAGGGCTGAGCGAACTACGCACAAGTAGATGGTCCCAATTAGTAGAAATAAAAGGGTAGCCTTACATTTCCTCCGGAGTATCTTAAGATCTATAGAGAGAGACCCAAGAATAAGTAAACAGGATAGGTCCGTCTAAATACAAGGAAAAGAGATAAAAAAGCGATAAACAGGCATACTGAAAACTCACCACACACAAGGCATCGAATACTAGTCATGCGTGAGTAGTAAATAAGGCAATCAGGATAGCCCAGAGTCCCTCGAGTGTCTCTATGATCTGTAAATAACCATATGTACAAATATAAATGCGCGATGTGATGTGAATACACTTCTAAAAGTAGAGAGACGATCAGCAGGCACTTCAAAGGCTTACCGCGTGTGTCCCCATATGAATGCCAAAACGAAGGTACGAAGTCCCTCAGCCGACCACTGGTAGGGAAAATGCCGAAGTTCAAAACGCACTGCTGAAATACCGTGCGGGGATAGGAGAGAAGTCACGTGATGCGTGAGAGAGAAGCCCGTGCATAGAAATAGAAAACGGACCAAATATAAAATGGAAATAGGCAGCCAAGGAGTCGGTCATATTAACAAAGTACTGAAAACAAATAATAAGCCAATAAGGAACAGAATTAAAACAAAAGTAGAAAAATAGAAAATATGCAGGTAAATAGCCAAGAATAAGATTCAGTTAGCGATGATATATGGACGAAATCAGAATATAGCAGGGGCAAGGATGGAAGCGAAAATCAGGTAATGGCATTCTCCCAAGGCTTCCCGGCTTTCGCAACCGAAGCCAAATAGGTTTGCAGGCGGGGAAGGACTCTTGATGAAGGTTTGACTATAGAGCTACCCCTAGATGCATTACGGTTCCTCGAGACACAGAAACCCTCCAGAACTTGGATGGAGGATGACGCATGATTGATAAATAATCAATCATTAACACAAGGAGTAGCTACTCTGCCCTTGTACGACGCGCAGGATAGGGAACCCCCCCTTTTTCCTGTCCCCTAGGGAGGCCTACTTTGCCCTGAAGAAAGTCCTGGACCTTTATGGCCACTAATGGACTGAAACATGTTGGCACTAGGGTCTTAGGACCATAAGACTTCCAATAAGACCCAAATTCTTTTTGTTTTACTAACCCAGACAGACCCAAAAATAAAGGGATACCGGGGATCTGTCTGAGGTATTTTAATCTTTCAGCCCCCCAGTTCATACACTTCTTTCAAGAGCTTCCAACACTGTGGTTGAGCCCACCCCGATTTTTAGGCGTCGGGGTGACCCGATGATGAAGCATGACACCACTAGGGTGTGTGAGGGTAACTAAACAAAAAGGAAGCTTTTTCCTTGCTCACCTTCAGGTGAAGAAAGAGAGATTACCCCACATAAGCTCATCACATCTTTCCCATCATAGTGCATCCATATTGACCACTGTTGGTCTGTTAGAGTAATTCAATAGTTGTTAACTGATTATAATAAGGAGGAGTTACTCTGACTCTGAATCCTCTCTACCCTCTAGGCATCGAAAAAGTTTTTTCACTAGCCTTTGATGTGAACACATGGAGTGTTAAACTGCCATGTAGACCTGGCAAGTGAAAACCTCTTGTCATGGCCAAATCTTCCTTTTTAGTACATATAAATCCCGCCTAAGGTAGTCCCTTGACAGCCCAAGGGTTAGGTGCAGTCTATTTAAAAAGTAGGACATGTACTTTTAAGTTTTACATGCCATGGATAGTTAAAAACTTGAAAGCTTTTTTTTTTTACTCATGCAAGGCCAATATCTCCCGGAGGATAATATTGGGATTACCTTATTGCATTTTATAAGTATATTTCCAAATGGGAAGATAAACCTAATTCAACTTTGGTGTCACAATATAAAATCACAATTTATGGTGAAATCGGACATCACATTGCAATTCTGAAAATGCCACTTTTAGAAAGTTAAAAGAAAAACTAGGACCTAAGTCTTAGACATAAGGTGCACTACTATTATTCATCGCGGCAGCAAAACAAAAATACTTTGCCGCACAGATTACAGAATCAAAAAATTCAGTCAAAGAACTGTTTAAGATGGTTGTTACGCTGGCCTCGCCTAAGCCAGTGCCAGTCCAACCTAGCCAGGTGCTATGTGAAGAATTGGCTAAATTCTTCCTGTCTAAGGTGGAAGCTATTTTTATGGTTTTTAGCAAAGTAAGCACTAGCAACATGGACATGATTAGCGAGATCCCTATGTCAGATGGGGCTCATTTGCCGATCTTTGACAAATTTCTGTCAGTATCTTCCCGTGACACACAAAAGATCCTTTTGGAGGCTAATTCAGGATCTCCATATGACCCCTGCCCCACTAAGGTGGCTAAACAGGCCTCGGGTCTGATAGCGGATCGTTTAACAGTAATATTTAATCTTATGTTTGAATCAGGGCTTTTCCCCAGGCAATGGAAGCTGGCATCCATCTTGCCCCTATTAAAAAAACCAAAGCTTTCTGCTAACGATCCAAACAGCTTTTGTCCAATTGCTAGACCCCCCCTACCAGCCAAACTGGTCGAGAAAATTATGAATAGACAACTTAGTCACTTCCTGGATGAGACACAAGTGCTTGATCCAACTCAATATGGCTTTAGGCTGGGGCACAGCACGGAGTCTGCACTTATTAAAGCCACGGAAGAGGTCAGGGAAGCTGTGGACCAGGGAGGTAGGGCGGCACTGATCTTGTTGGATCTGTCCGCGGCGTTTGATACGGTCCACCACACGATACTGCTGAGCCGCTTAAATTCGTGTGGTATTCGTGGAAAAGCATGGGACCTCTTAAGATCCTTTCTGGCGGACAGAAAGCAAGTTGTGGCCCTGGGGGATTTCCAGTCCAAACCTTTTATATCACCTTGTGGGGTCCCTCAGGGGTCATCTCTCAGCCCAACCCTCTTTAACATTTATGTCACTATGTGATGCAAAACATACTTTATGATTTATGTTGGAGTAAAAAGAATATACTATTCGGACAAGGAATATTTGGTTGTTTTGATTTAGTATGTATCATTTTCATCTCTAATACCATTAAGGAATTGGTAACATTGTGATTAACCAGATTTAAATTCATAGAGACCTTCGTGTCCTAAAGCAGTGCTGCACGCAGGTCAGGGTTTTACCCTGACCCTCACTCAAAGTGCTCTGGCACCTGTCATAAGCACCTTCGGTTTTGGCATCACTTCCTATGCGGATGATACACAAATTGTGGTATCTCTGACACCAGGTGGAGAGGTTGGTGCGGAAGGGCGTTTTCGGGAGTGCATGCTAACAGTGGGTAGCTGGATGGCTAAGAATTGTCTTAAATTGAACAGAGGTGTTATTGTTTGGCAATAACACTAATTTCTGGACTCCCTCCTGGTGGCCCGACTCATTGGGCTCGCTCCCAGTTCCAACCAGAAAGGTAAAAAACCTGGGCATAATACTTGATGACAGACTGACATTAGAGCTTCTAGTGAATGCGGTAATATCAAAAACTATGTATGTCATCAGAATGTTGAGGAAAGTGCTACCCTTGCTGCCCTGGGAAAGCAGGCAAACGGTGGTCAGGGCTCTAGTGATGGCCAGACTGGACTATTGTAATGGACTCTACCTAAACGCACAACAAAGAGCGTTGAATAAACTGCAGATTCTGCAGAATGTGGCAGTAAGACTGCTCACAGGCTCTTCAAGATTTTCCTCAGTCTCTATTGAGAGAAAAGCTTGACATTGAATTCCAGTCAAAAGCCGAGTATGTTTCAAGGTGGTGTCCTTGGCTTTTAAGGCTCTGCACGGCATGGGCCCAGAATTTCTAAAGCTCAGACTACAATGGTATGTCCCGGAAAGAACTTTGCGGTCTAAAGAAGCTAAGCTGGCCCGGGTGCCACGTATAAAGAAAGCCCGATGGGGGGGGCAAAAGCTTTGTCTACGGTGCAGCAAAGGCATGGAACGAGTTGCCTCTTTATCTCAGGACCATGACGGATATTTGGTCTTTTCGGAAGGAACTAAAGATGTGGCTCTTCTCTCAATGAGTAAGCACCCTCTCCACTCCTCACCGGCTCAGTAATCTCAGGGAAACTAGACAGCGCCAGGACACCTACGGGTATTTGTCGCGCTCTATAAATGTCATTAACATAACATAACATAAGAGTGTCTACCAGATTATGTCCATATTGTAAACTAATTCAGAAAATTGTACATACAAAACTTAAATCACAAGCAACATTCCAATTTATAACAATACATCAATAGGTCTGCCCCGACACGGGTGATTTTTGGTGTCTTTGTTATTATTGAAACGCAGGTGCTTCATGGGAAAACCATTCCATCAATGTTTAGATGACATTCAAATAATTCCCCCGTGGATTCTACAAGTCCCAATGCATTTCATGCATGAAAAAAAACCCTTCTTCTGGGGAATATACAAACAAATTATAATAACAATAAGCAAACATCATGTACAGCTGATCAAAACATTTCAATATAACAAATGGCCGCTATATTCTCTGAGGTGGACATGAAACTACAGAGTGTGCGAATATCCTTCAGTGAAACCAGAGAAACAGATCTACTGCAACTGATACAAGAGTGGCATTAAAGAGTAGGAGAAGCAAGAATAAAAAAGACAAAAAATGAAGAACCCAACAGTGCCCTCATCGAACGTGCTCATCCCCGTAAAATAAATCTGAGAAACAAACCCCATGCATTATACGTGTCCCTGACAGCTAACAACTATCACATTATCTCTTTGTGAGTCAACATGCAAATCCATGCATCAATAATTGCTACACCTCTATCAAGGTTCAACACCTCCACGCTATGTGATTCGGCAACCGGGGCCGACGTCATGATATTCTAATGAATACAAACTTCCGCTGGTCCTCAGCTGACTCCAAAACAGTGCGTGGTCAACCCCAAACGGTGCTCGCTCGGATGTCAAATATATCCAGTAGTCAGGGCCGGACTGGGAACCAAAACCGGCCCTGGCAAAGTGCTAGGACGAGGGGGGTTGGGGGTGCCGCCGAGCTCTTTGCCAGGGCCAGTTTTCGGCCGATTTTGTTACAGGGCTGATTTTGCAAAATCGGCCCTGTAACTAAAAAGGCCCCCCAGGGGCCCAAAACCGACCCCCACCCGTGCGGCGCACTGGGGGATTACCCGGTGCCCGCTACGGCCAGTCTGGCCCTGCCAGTAGTCCGCAAAAGTGGACAACCCCCGAGTATCAGGAGCGAATCCAACTGTAAAACAAACCGACCCATTGGTCCCCAATCGCGTTTTCATTACAAATGCAGTAACTACAGCTGACAGAGTATTGGAAAACCCAACCCAACTTACC
The DNA here is from genome assembly GCF_964204655.1 of Triturus cristatus. NCBI lineage: Eukaryota > Metazoa > Chordata > Amphibia > Caudata > Salamandridae > Triturus > Triturus cristatus. The sequence continues at coordinate 122,974,512 of NC_140590.1, read as the reverse complement.
GAATCTCTCTGTTGAATGCTGAACAAGACGCCGTAAACCAAGTCCTCAGCTGGCTCCAGAATAGAGTGTTGCTGACCCTAAGCGCTGCTCGCAAGAATCTCCACTGTACCCATTAGTAAATTCAAATATAGAGCACCCCGGATTACAGGAGCGACTCCCGCTGAAAGATGAATGGAACGACCTGTTATTTCCTATTCACGTTTGAGTTACAATCATGATGCCTTGAACTGACAACATGTGGAAAAAACCCCGCCCCACTTACTGCACCTTCGTGTTCAATACCGAGCGTGCCCGCTCTCCGGATGCTGTTTCAATACGTAATCACCTCCTCGAATTTCTCCTGGTGTAAAAAAAAGTGATGCTATCACCGCAAGTGTTACTACCTAATCTTATCTAAGTGTGCTGCCTCCAGCCACCACCTTGGGAAACTGGACACACCTCCACCAGATATAGAAATAGAAAGAGGACAGAGAACAATTTCGAGAAGCAGCCAGAAAGGCTGAACAACATGTCTGCCATTATGCATGAATCCAATGCGATGATGTATTAAAAGTTTAAACCAATGTGATTAGAGATGTACATGTGTCATATGGTAATAGAAAACATGCACTTCAAATGGATACTCTTAGTTAACATTAATGCTTAAACATTTGCAGATCACAACTTCAAATAAATTTGTGCTCACTCACAACTGTTACCATATACAAAATTGCCTGGTGAAAACACCAGGAACAACCATATCACATTGTGTCAAATATGCATAAATTCAATCAAAGAGGTTTTGTAATAGGTCTATAAGCATTTTCAGCCTATTTAAATACCGTTGAGCACCCTACTGGTGCAAGTCCTACAACGCTAGTTCCAATGTGATAAACATAAGCTGTACTCGATTTTCGACAACCACAATTCTCATATTACACTATGTATTTGAGGAAGGGAAGCACATGCCTAAAAAGTAAACCTAACATGACTAATCTAACAGTACAATAGTACACCCTGAGCAGCTGAATGCAGAATCATCGCCGCCTTACTCCTAGACTAAAGACGAGCAAATAAAGAAACGAAAAAGTAGAGGGAACTCAACGTGTAAATGACCCCTGTGTAGTCCTACTGCCCTAAAGTAAACAGCTGTAAACTGTAAATCTGAAGGTCGATGAATGTCAAAAATGCCTCATCTTACAGGAAGCAAGAGAGTTCAAGCGTATCATTCAGACCCTTGGGCATAACGGTATCAAGAAAGTGAATCCAAACACTCTCTTGTTGTGTCAAAAATGTTGACGTATCTCTATCATGTTGAATCTTAACCACTTCTAGAATAGTGAACTTGTGCTTGTGATGTAAGTTTTGTATGTAGATTGTTCTGAATTAGTTTAATATATGGACAATAATCTGGTAGACACTCTTAGAGTGAATAATAGTAGTGCACCTTATGTCTAAAACTTAGGTCCTCGTTTTTCTTTCCACGTTTTGAATCAGGTGGTGGGGTACAGCTGCCTCAGAGGGTGCACACTTCAATAATTAAATGTGTTTCTACTGTATACATTGAAACACACTTTTGTTTAACTTGAGTGGAACAAAGCTGTCTTTCTGCTTTTCACTTTTAGAAAGTTGGCATTTACTTACTTTAGCCATTTGGTGCCTGCTGTCTGTCTCGAGTAGTTGACAGTTGGGCTTTGTGAATGCCTCCTAGATAGCCACATACTGGGTGCTTAAATGTGACTTGATGGGCCATCCTAGCAGGATGGGGGGGAGGAGCTGGACACAGTCTCACTTAAACCTGAATAGGCTGCGTCCTATTTACACTCAAAGGGCACTGTAACCCCATGTTGTCAGTCTGGAGCCAGGGCAGGAAGAACAAGGACTCTGTGCACTTCAAAGGCATGCCTTTGAAGTCTCCCCCACTTGAAAGGCACAACTAGGTAAAGGTATTGAACCTCTGACACCACCATGTCAATACACCTCTCGACCTGTGAGCACTGTGCGGGTAAGAAGGACTGCTGTGCTGCTGAAATGACTGCCACTCTGACGGAGCTGCTGCCTTGCTGCCTGCTGCCCTTTTGCCTGGTGAGGAAGAACTGAACCTGGAACCCATCTTGAACCAAGGACCCCAGAGATACTCAAAGGGCTAGTCTGCTGGCCTCCTGATCTGAATCTTGTGGTAAATAATTTTCCTTTACCGGGACTGAATTTGATACAGAAACATTATAAAATAGCTCAGTAAAATGAGAGGCAGAATCCGTGATATTAGAGTTTCGGAATGGGCTTTATTCCAGTAATCGATTATAATCGGATGCTTCAAGTTCCCTCACCACGGGGGTTCAGGAAGTGAAGTACATACTTTATTGACAAGAAGTAACTTTTATAGTACATACATTATAATGAAGTGAATACAGTAGGCGTAACAATTGATAAGGACATTGACGTTTGGTCTGCGTAACCGAAAATGGGTGTAATAATGAGTAAAAAGGAACGTGATTGGTTATGATGTAATACATAGGTGGATCTATAAGATAATACTTGGCCTAAATGCGCGCGCAGCAATATGACGTGTAATTGACGTGTAACTAGGGGGTGACGGGGACTTGACATTTAGCTCTATATGTGGAGACGAGAAGTCTGGGGGGTCAAGTCAACCTAATCCCAAATCATATCTAACATCCTATGTTTAAAGAACTATGTTATCCACAAAAGAAGGACTCTCGGACAGAATCTATTCTATACTGACTGTGCGTGCATGTACAAGCGTCTAAGTGTCTACACTGAATGCGAGGGGGTAGGAATATTCCATGGTAACAGGGCTATGAATTACTTGCATGAGGACAGAGAAGCTGGGCCTTTTGCTTGGTAACTGGAAGAATGTTTACTTAAACTACTAGGCAGGAATGCATCGGCTGAGGGGGAAGCAGATAATTCGAAGGTGAAATACAGTTCTTGGCAGAGAATAGGCTGATGTCAGGCTTCGTGAGCCGCGCAGAGAATGAGACAAAGTTCATGGTCACAGATGCAGGCTCAGACTGGAGCTTTCAGAGGCAGAAGGCAAAAGGAGTTTTGATGACAGAGTCAGGGCCTACTTGCCTGGACTGTAAAATGGCATAAGTGAGCCATACAAAGCCGGTGGCCTTTCATATTTAGGAATGGAATATCCGGCCTGTTCATGGCGGATCTGACAGAGGACATGTTGACGGTGGACGCATATGTATTTGCGTCTTCATAACTGGAACTGGAGGGAACATACATGTACTTGTGACATGCACATAGAACCGTTGGGGTCCAAGATAGGGGACATAACTGACCAGAAAAATCCATATTTCCACATTCCCTCCTTGTCCCCTACTTGCCCTTCAAGAGATATCAATCTTCATCAATCCATTGATCTGTTCATATAGCATCATTTGTTCTTCTTTCTTCTTCCGTGACGAATGAAATCTTGGTGGTGGAATACACGATGTGGCACACAGACCACAGATCGCTGGTCCACATTGTAGACATAGACAGCAACTGAATAGTATGAGAAGGCCAATACCTAGGAAGGATAAAACTCTCCATCCCCAGGCTGATACCGCATTCCAAAACCAACTGGACCAAGTCCAAGTGCCTGGGTTCTGGTGTATCTGGCTTACAATCTTATGAAGGCGAGTGATGGCTTTATATACAGATGGCGAATTTTCTGGTATGAATACGCAGCAGCTTGATCCGATGACCCTACAAGCTCCGCCTCTATCAGCCAGGATGACGTCAAGGACAAGACGATTTTGAAGCACAACAATCCGCATAGCAGACTGCTCTTCTGTTAAATTGCCTAAGGCGGAAATAGTCTCATTCACTACTGCTTCAAGTGTTCTAGTTAATCTACGTATCAGCTTACTATTAGTAACGGTACCTATATAGGGAAAGATGCCTTTATTAAAATCTACATACTTGTCCCATGCCGTTTCAGTGTAATCGACAATGGGGAGATCTCTCCGCTCTCTATTGTGTACTAAATGAATATTTCTGTAATAATCAGGAGGAGCTAGGAAAACAGGTGGCAAAAGGAATGCAATGTAGCAGGTACCATCCCAATCTAGAGGTAAACGCATATATGCAGTCTGACCACATACAAAGTAGGAATGGCGAGAAGCTCTAAATGAAGATTTGCCTTGATCACTGAATTCTACTATAGTAGTGCATTTACTATGGCCCATATGTATGGAACCAACCTTTCTTACACACAATTCACCCTTCGCTGGAAATACTGACATGGTGGGTAAGACTAGTTCAATTTCGGATACGACATTTAGAATCATGAGATTAGGTGTAAAATTACCTAATCCATATACTTCATTTTCTAGATCAGTTCCTGTTCTTTTGGGGCGACCCTCCTTGTCAGGGTAGCAGACCTTGAGTAAAACTAGGTTCAGGTTTCCCCATACCCAATGATCTTGGTAAACTGCTGTGTCTGAGTCTATGGAATTGATTAAACTAAACCATGCTCCACAGGAGCCATTATGTGTAAATGGATGTGGAAAGAAAGGCAGGACTCCTTCATAATTCTGATAGGGAGGGAGTCGGCCACACACCCAACAATTGGTAGCATTACTAGTCTGATGGGAATGATGTAACATACTAATGAAAGTGTTATTGCGCAGCGCAAGTCTATAAGACAATTCATGCGGAGGTAAGTCACTAAAAGAATGTTCAGCAGCAACATTATAAACATGTCTAGAAATAGGGTAATATATGTGCAACAACATACTTGTAATAATTATTAAAAGACTCAATAAAAACAGAATTAATAATGTCACTATGCAGTGGCTACGCAGTGATTTACAATACGCCTGTCGTTTCAACATTTTCCGGGTATTTTCTCTACTCAGGTCCAAGGGATACATGTCAGAGACAATTCAACCGCTTCACCTTGGAGAGGACTTAAACAATCAAATTGCTCGACGTGTTGGGCCTAAGCTTTAGTTTGTAAAGTTCAGTTTCAGTCTTTTCAACCAAAGGAAGTTTTGAATCAGTCTGTGAGGGAGTGCGGGGCACAATGTCTATATCCGAAGATAGTCCATGAAATTTCTTGATATGACTTGAATGAATCCAGCCCTTGCGGCCCTCGATCTTCACGGCTGTTCTTGTGGTCAGCAGGACCAACTTGGGTGCTTTCCACCTGGGCTCCAGCTGAGTCTTTCGGTCGAAATTCCTCACACAGACGAGATCCCCCGGAACTACGTCATGGGGTTTCACCTCAGTGTTGTCAGGAAAGGCTGCAGCTACCTGTGAACGAGAAGATTGTAGTGCAGACATCAAGGAAGCCAAGTAATCTGTCAGCATATTACAGTCAACATCAGTTATTTTTCGTGGTATAGGCGTCCCCCACATATTTGGTGGTCTACCGAAGATCACCTCATACGGGGATAGCCCTGTTCGTGAGTGTGCTACCATTCTCATGTAAAAGAGTGCAACGGGTAACGCTACTACCCAGTCGACACCTTTTTCTCTGCATATTTTGGACATTCTGATTTTCAGTATCTGGTTATGTCTTTCTACGAGACCTGCTGCTTCGGGGTGTCGGACACAGTGGAATTTCCACTGATAACCTAACAGAAGTGAAACGTGTTTCATTAATTCGGATGAGAACGGCTGGCCGTTATCTGAGTGAACAACACGTGGTAAACCGTATCGTGGGAAGAATTCTCGAACCAACTGTTTGGCAGTAGTCGGGGCAGTGTAATCTGAAACCGGGTACGCCTCTGTCCAACGGGACAGAGCGCAGACAACTACGAGAACATATTTGAATCCTCGACATCGTTCCATCTGGATGTAATCCATCTGTAGGACTTCAAAAGGGTGATTAGGAGGATGAAATCCACCCTGTTCTACGGGAACACTTTTTCCTGGGTTAAACTGACAACAGATCATACAGGTACGGACCTTTTGTTTGGCTGCTGCTCGTAAATGTTTATTAAACCAAATGTGTTGAATGCTGTCTAGCATAGCTTTTTCTCCTAGATGTGCTGGACTATGTATTGTGTTAATTATAACTTGGACCATTGAATCAGGAAGGAACCATACAGACTTTTCCTTCATCATCCATCCTTGGTCCGTTTGAATCCCTCCTAATTCAGTCCACTTCTTTATTTCGTCTGGTGTAGCATGTGTCTGTATGTCAATCACGTCAAGAGTAGGATCTTTAACTGTCATACAATGTGTCGGTGTCGGGACTATTGTCTTTGTCATGTCGGGGGTTTGACTTTGAGCAGTCTGTTTAGCTGTTCTGTCGGCTAGATCATTGCCTTGGGAAATGATATCAGTAACCTTCGTATGAGCCTTACATTTCATAATTGATATTGCAGTGGGTAGATGTATTGCATCTAATAAGGCATGAATGAGGGGTCCGTGCTGAATGTGGGCACCGTGAGAAGTTAAATAACCTCTTTCTCGCCACAGCACGCCGAAGTCATGTACAACTCCAAATGCATAGCGTGAGTCAGTGTATATGTTGACTTTTTTATTTGTGGCTTGAATACAGGCTTGTGTCAGAGCGATAAGCTCTGCGGCTTGAGCTGACAAAGTATTTATACGATTAGTTTCAATGACTTCAGTATCTGTTGTGACTGCGTAAGCGGCTACTAACTCTCCTGTACTTGTTCTCATGCATGAACCATCTACATACAAGGTCAGGTCTGGATCGGACAATGGAACATCGATCAAGTCTTGTCTGGGTTTTGTCGTTACAGTAATAACTTCAATACAGTCATGGGCTAGTGGGTCTGTTCCGGTTACTGGTAAAAGTGTGGCAGGATTCAATGTGTTGCAGCGTCTGATTTCTATATGTGGCTGAAACAATGTAAGTTCGTATCCTGTAAGTCGCGCTATAGTCAAGTGTTGTGTTTGTGTTCTATTTACAAGAACCTCTACTGCGTGTGGAACTTGAACTGTCAATGGATGTCCTAACACTATGGCATCGCTTTGTCTGATTGCTAAAGCTGTCGCTGCTACTGATTTCAGGCATGCAGGCAAAGCCTGAGCTACGGGATCTAATGTACTAGAAAAATAAGCACATGGTTTGTGTGCTCCTGCTTGATCCTGTGTGAGTACTGACAAGGCCGTACCTTCGCGTTCTGTAACAAAGAGTGTAAACTGTTTTCTGTAACATGGCGTTGCTAAAACAGGTGCTTGACATAAAGCTTTCTTTAGGCTTTCAAAAGCTTGTGTATGTTCTTGAGTCCAAGGGAGAACAGTCGATGTGGCTGCCTCCTGTGTGGTTAACTGAATGAGTGGTTTTGCTAGAAATGCGTACTGAGGGATCCACTGCCTACAGTATGAAGTGAGGCCTATGAAAGCTCGTACCTCCTTTTGTGTCTTGGGTATAGGCATGTTAGCTATTAACTGGATGCGATCTGGTGTAAGCTGCCTTCCCTCCTTGGACAGCGAGTGTCCAAGATAAACAACTCGCTGGACACAGAATTGCAGCTTAGAAGGGGACACCTTGTGCCCCTTTTCGGCTAGAAATTGTAAAACTGTCAGTGATGCTTTTTCACATTCGGGTTCGCTTCGGGCGGTGATCAGCAGATCATCGACATATTGAAGCAGAGCAGTGTTAACTGGCATGTGGATACTGTCTAGTTCTCGTTTCAGTGCTTGGCTATAGATGCTGGGGCTTTCTGTAAATCCTTGAGGTGCGCGTGAGAATTTAAAGCTACGTCCATTTAAACTAAATCCGAACAAATATTGGCTTTCCGGATCTATTGGGACGCTGAAAAAGGCATTCTTGAGATCAATTACAGTAAAGAATGTTGCTTCGGAATCAATAGCTGTCAGTAATGATGAGATATCTGGGACCACAGGAAATTGTGGCACAATGCACTTGTTTAATTCGCGCAGATCAATAACCAATCGATATACTGGCGGAGCCTTTGGGTCTGTTCGTTTAAGAATCGGAATTATCGGTGAATTACATATATTGGAGTCTGTTTCCACAACTACTCCTTGGGCAATTAGCTCGTCAATGATTTGTAGTAAAGCCACTACAGCATCTGGTGGTAACTTGTATTGTCGCATTCGTGGTAGCACCACTCCTGCCTTTAATGTGACTCGATATGGTGTAATATTCATGCAACCAACATCAGTAGGGCCTTGTGCCCATAGACGTGTAGGTAAAGTCTGCAGTCGGGGATCCATGTCTCTAGACACATAGTGACCTTTAAAATCACGTAAAAACAACCTTACACCTTCCGGAGAACAACATATTATGGCTCCTAGAGCTTTCAAGGTTTTAATTCCTAACAGGTTTTCTGGACATGATTTAGTAAGCAATAAATCTGTAGTTCGGGTCAGAGGTCCTATCGTAAGTGGCAGAGGTTGTGATACTTCATTAACAATAGGTTTTCCTGAAAAACCAAGGGAAATATTCTGAGAGCCTGAGAGGGGTGCCCCTGGAACTTCACTACGTTTTATAGTTGTTCGACTTGCCCCTGTATCGAGTAAAAATGTTCTATCTTGACCTAATAATTCACTATGTACATAAGGTCCTTCTTGATCTACAGGAATCTCGATAAGGGGTAAGTCAACTTCCCTCTCTAGGCTAGTTCATGCGTAACGCTGATACTCAGGATATTCATACTGTGCGGTCTGATACATTTGTCGTGTTGTTGTCTGTGTGGCAGCAGCAGGCAACGGTGGTGCAGCTGGCACAAACTGTATTGGCTGTTGTGCGGCTGGCATGGCCTGGGCATGCTGCATAGCTCCTTGTTCATTCTGATCTTGTCTGAGTGGCCGTGATCTTTCTTGTGTTTTACCTATGGTGATATTATGTTTTAAAACTGGACAGTCGTGTACGTAATGACCTGGCTTTTTACAATAATTGCATGTCCCTTTTACAGGTCCTGCTGAATCGGAATGGGTCATACCCTTTTTATGTCCTTCGGCCGGAACTGTCTGGGAAACTAGCATTTTCATTTTCGTGTCTTTCATGCGTCTGTGTTCATGTTCTTGTTCTTCTCTAATTCTATTGTGATGGTACTGTAGCATTTGTAACATTTGTGATGGAGTGTTACCTTGCCAGGTACTCTCGAATTTTAATACTCTATTCTTTACTGGGGGCAGGGCATTTTCCACTAACTTTGTTACAAACAGATGTGGGTATGATTCGCTACTTGCTTTTATGCCACTATTTATACCAAAACATTTTTCAAATCGGGCATAGTAATCACTAGTGTCTTCATCTTGCTTCTGCTTACAGGCTGAAATTGTACCCCAATCTTCCTTTTTCGTAGTCAATAGACGTGGCAGTACCTGTACTAGTAAACCTGGTAATGCTTTAGTTTTATCCCCAAGTCCTGCTCCTGCAGTTCGGGCCTTTTCTTCCGCTTCTAACACTGACCATTCTATCTTTTGGTCACCTACCTCCCACTCTTTTTCCTTGAGTTTCTCATAAATGCCAGCAGGCATCAACACCTTTAATATTGTCATAATGTCGGGATAGGTATACTCTCCCATGAGTAACATGTCTTTAATTTCTCGGTGAAAACCCGCTGGATCTTTGTCATGACTGGGTACCACTTTCTTCATTTGTAACAATTCTATTTTTGATATGGGCGTATATACAAATACGCGCCTAAACTCGTTGTCCTCGTCTTTTATTGGGTGCACTTCTCGTAAGGGATTCTGTCTGTCCATGTGATACGTGGTTCTTTCCTTGACGGGCAATGAAACATGCTCTGAGCATACAAAAAGAATATACTGCTTTCTTGATTCTAGAATTTCTTTAATTAATTTAGTACCTGGACCTCTCCATTTATTCATAAGCAATTCAGTCAATATGTCAGGTAAGGGACCAGGGTCCGAATGCTGACTCCGATATAGTATAATGAGTTGTTGAATCATATAGATCCCAGCTAACCTCTGTTCATCTGGGGTGAGATTCAAAAATGTGCGTACTACTGTATCATCACTATATTTTCCGGGACTGTCCACCCAATGGACAGCTGCCCTGGCCAAATCTTGTTCGTCCATAGAATCGAGAAAATGATAACCCCTTCGTTCTCGGAGTAGCTTGTCGGCGGTTTGGAACGAATGCTCGTTAGACCTTGTATTAATTATAGGTATTTGGAAATTCCTGTTATTATCTGGACATATCGGACGTATCGAGTCAGTATGACATCTAGTCTGATTCCTATTACAAGGTCTTCCTCTACCTACATAGGCTATGGTGTCCGACTGTCCTGCGGGCAGTCCTGACCCTTCTTCCTCGCTTTGTTCGAACTCGTCTGCCTCTAATCTCTCTTCGTGTAGGCGTTCTATTTCTTTACGGATCTTTCGGCACATGGCTATTATACAATTTTGCTTATCGTGTCTCCCTTCTGATATATTCTGGCTCCATTTTGTAAGGATTTTCATTGCTTCCGGGTCTACCCCCGGTCGATCTACATTTCTGATCACACAGTTTATGAGGAAACGTAACAGTTCCCCCTGTATCTCTACTTTCTGGTATTCCATAGCTCTGTTAATACATTCTGGATCTCGCCCTGTTTGGACAAAATGATATATTTCGTCTAGATGCGCAGTCATTTCTGGTAACTTCGCTAAATACACTGCGGCTCGTCTGATACGCAATGATGCCAGGATCATTTCGTCATCTATACCGGGCACTGGGTCATATCTACAATCTACAAGAAGTTCTTTAAGTGCACGAGCACTTACGAATTTGGGTGTACGTGAATGCGCTGACTCTTGAAAAGTAAGTTTATTTATTCTAGGTGGCGTAGAAAAAATATTGGTAGCACCTCCCGTGGCCCCATCTGGGGTGTCGGGTGTGAAAGGATTCGTTGAACGTGACACAGCAACTATAGGTGTGGACGCAGCTATAGAAGTACCTGTAGGAACAGATGCGGAAACAGATGTGCTTGCCGGAACTTGTGACTCGATTTGTTGCTGTAGGGATACGGGTGCTGGATCTTGGCGTGAGACCTCCCTGGTATGCGGCCTATGTGGGGCAGAATTAGCATACTCGGGAGCTGCATCATCTAAATATGAGGAAAGAAAAACATCTTCTGCGGTTCTAGGATGCCCCTTAGGATGTACCTTGATTGGGAATAATGGGGGTGGCAAGTCTTTCGGTATCTCTGGAGTAGCCTTAGGTAATCCTTCGGCCAGAAGGGGATACATACCATTCATAAGGGCATTTCTTTGTCTGTCTACTTGTTCTGATTTCACTCGGATACCTTCCTCAATTAATAGATTTTCTCGATCTTTGTTTGAACTCTCTTTACTCTTCTCTTCCTGTCTACGTGCTTTTTCTGTACGTCTATGAGATTCTTTACGCCATAACTCAACGGCGTCTTTCTGCGACTGTCTGACTTTCCTTTTCCATAACTCTTCCTCGACTTTCATGATGCACTCTGCATCCCAGGTCCCCGCTGCGGGCCACCTCTGACTTTCTGGTAATCCCTTGGTATAGTCTACCCATAAATCAAGAAATAATATAGCGTCTAAGCCATGTTTGTGATACATGAAGTGCCCTGGAGTATCCCTAGGAGGAATAGGGACGGCTTCTTCGAGAACCCCTTTTCTAGTCGTGATCTGTCTTAATTTCGAAAAGAGCGGCATATTGACAGCTGATCCGATACTTAATCTTGAACACACTTAATACAAAAGCACAATAATGAACAACCATTCATACCACAATATGCAGGACGTTTAACACATTAAACATTAAACATTAAACATTTTTTTTTTTACCTTCGAAATAAACAACAATGATGATCGTCTGCATAACTAATCATCAAGCATAACTTTTGACAATAACTAGATACTTCGGAATACTTGATATACTGCTAAACAGTACAGATACACTGCTAAAACAGTGCAGACCGGATTTGTGTACCCAAACCCGTCTTGACCGGCACAACCTATGTGCACGTCAGAAATGCCTCCCCGGTAATGGTACTCACCGGGTAGCTTCGGAAACGGAAGGCCTCGGTAACTTGAACTTGAACCGGACTGGACTCGACTCGTCTCGTCGGAAACTGGGCTTGACTTCGAACTGGTGGGTCTCTGTATACCTCGGATCTTGCTCTCTCAGCTAGGCTCTGGTCGGGATACTTCGCACTTCTCACCGCCTCGTCTGGGTGTTGATCGCAGTCTCAGTCGCCTCCGCTTGACCGGAGGGAGATACAGGAAATCCTGCTGGTACGCGTAATTGTCCGTCCAGCTGTGGCAGGAGACCGGGCCTGCAACTCACCGCCGGCGCGTGAGATGAGAAAGTGTCCCTGTTCGGGCGCCATCATGTGGTAAATAATTTTCCTTTACCGGGACTGAATTTGATACAGAAACATTATAAAATAGCTCAGTAAAATGAGAGGCAGAATCCGTGATATTAGAGTTTCGGAATGGGCTTTATTCCAGTAATCGATTATAATCGGATGCTTCAAGTTCCCTCACCACGGGGGTTCAGGAAGTGAAGTACATACTTTATTGACAAGAAGTAACTTTTATAGTACATACATTATAATGAAGTGAATACAGTAGGCGTAACAATTGATAAGGACATTGACGTTTGGTCTGCGTAACCGAAAATGGGTGTAATAATGAGTAAAAAGGAACGTGATTGGTTATGATGTAATACATAGGTGGATCTATAAGATAATACTTGGCCTAAATGTGCGCGCAGCAATATGACGTGTAATTGACGTGTAACTAGGGGGTGACGGGGACTTGACATTTAGCTCTATATGTGGAGACGAGAAGTCTGGGGGGTCAAGTCAACCTAATCCCAAATCATATCTAACATCCTATGTTTAAAGAACTATGTTATCCACAAAAGAAGGACTCTCGGACAGAATCTATTCTATACTGACTGTGCGTGCATGTACAAGCGTCTAAGTGTCTACACTGAATGCGAGGGGGTAGGAATATTCCATGGTAACAGGGCTATGAATTACTTGCATGAGGACAGAGAAGCTGGGCCTTTTGCTTGGTAACTGGAAGAATGTTTACTTAAACTACTAGGCAGGAATGCATCGCCTGAGGGGGAAGCAGATAATTCGAAGGTGAAATACAGTTCTTGGCAGAGAATAGGCTGATGTCAGGCTTCGTGAGCCGCGCAGAGAATGAGACAAAGTTCATGGTCACAGATGCAGGCTCAGACTGGAGCTTTCAGAGGCAGAAGGCAAAAGGAGTTTTGATGACAGAGTCAGGGCCTACTTGCCTGGACTGTAAAATGGCATAAGTGAGCCATACAAAGCCGGTGGCCTTTCATATTTAGGAATGGAATATCCGGCCTGTTCATGGCGGATCTGACAGAGGACATGTTGACGGTGGACGCATATGTATTTGCGTCTTCATAACTGGAACTGGAGGGAACATACATGTACTTGTGACATGCACATAGAACCGTTGGGGTCCAAGATAGGGGACATAACTGACCAGAAAAATCCATATTTCCACAATCTCAGGAACATAACAGGTCTTCAATGAGCTCCTGACCCCCAAGAGGGATCTCTCAGGAACTGGGCCTTTGGAAGTTGTTTTTATGCTCTTTAAGTCAAACATTTGGCTCTTCACAAACAGGAATGGGTTTGTTTGCTCTGGAACCATGTCGCATACCCAAAAATCCTGCTTGAGCAGTCGGAAGTTCGTCTCTTCATTCAGCAAGTATCAGCACAAGCAACAGCAAGGCTTCAGCCGGTCCATCTGCAAAGCCCGTCTGGCTCTTTGCACCCTACCAACCATCTCCAGCTACGGTCCCCTTGCTCCTGGTGACCTTCTTCCTTGCAAATGGGACTCTTGCCACAAAACTTGAGAAGGTAAACCTTCAGTGGGACTAATCTGGGACTGTCCCCAACTATAACTTTTGGATTTTACCTGGTCTAGCGCAACCAGATATCTTCGGTTTGTGCTTCAGGTTTTTAAGCACTATTTTACCGTTCCTTAAAAAAAAAATCATAACACCAGTTTTACTTATTACATTTTTGTAATTTTGATCTCGTTTGATTTGTAAAATGAAACTCTATTTTTCTAACCTGGTGTGGAATCTTTTGGCGTGGTGTTTTCTCTGTGTTACTGTTTGAAGTTTTGAACAAACACCTTACACATTGCCTCTAAAGTTAAGCCTGACTGCTTTGTACGAAGCTACCAGAGAGCAAGCACAAGTTAATCTAGGGTATGCCAGTGCCTTACCCTGACTAGAATTGTGAATTCAGCTTGACCAGGGCTTATACCACAGTCAGCCATGAAACTAATTTCTAACAGTAGGGCAGGCCTCAATCAGCAGGGTGATACTGTGGCAGTGGGACGGGGGGTCTTTCTTCGGTAGTAGCCACAGGTCCAGGAGTGTACTCAAGAGAGGTTTTGAGGGTGCTATTGTTATACCGGTGCCAGCTTTGAAATGGAAACTATTTCTGGAGCTTTCCTCCCATATACGTGTCTGGATGTTCCAGCCTCCCTCTCTTAGTCCCTGGATGTCTGCCTAATGGTAAGTTCTTTGCGTGCATTTGAAGCGCAAGTGGAGATCTGCAAAGCTCCACCCTCCATCCTGCTGAAATGGCCCATCCTGCCAACGCCCAGATCCCCTATTGTGTGGCTGTTTTGGAGGAATATACAAAGGCTAACTACACCTAGTCATGTGACTCAGGAGACAGGCTGAAGGCACCAAATGGATAGGACAAGGAATCGTCAACTTTCTACAAGTGGCATTTTCAGAATTGGGACTTAAAATTCAAATTTACCCTTAAAGAGGATTTCAAATTTCTATTCCCTAGACACCAAACATGCAATTTCTACCTGCTCTCAAACAAAAGTTAGCACTTACAGTTAATAAGGTAGCTTAATGTTTTTGTGTGGGAGAGGTCTTACAGTAGTAAAAAACAAATTATGCAGCCTTTCACTACCAGGCCATGTAAAACTACGGGCCCGATTCAAGAATTAACTTAAGACTAAATCCTAAACTTACTACTTTGTGGTATTCACAGAATACACTTACTACTTTTGGTATTCACAGACTGCACTTACTACTTTTGCTATTCACAGAATGGATTTACGACTACTAACTTTACGTCTGCACTCGGGCCGGAAATTCCGGCCCGGAGGCGGAGCTTCTGGCCTGGAGGCGGGGCTTACGGGCCGGAGGCGGAGTTTCCGGCCCGGAGGCGGAGCTTCTGGCCCGGAGGTGGGGATTCCGGCCAGTGGCGGAGATTTAGCCATGGCCGAAATCTCCACCTCCGGGCCGGAAGCTCCGCCTCCGGGCCGGAATCTCCGCCTCCGGCCCGGAAGCCCCACCTCCGGCCCGGAAGCCCCACCTCCGGGCCAGAAGCTCCGCCTCCAGGCCGGAATTTCCGGCCCGAGTGCGGACGTAAAGTTAGTAGTCGTAAATCCATTCTGTGAATAGCAAAAGTAGTAAGTGCAGTCTGTGAATACCAAAAGTAGTAAGTGCATTCTGTGAATACCACAAAGTGGTAAGTTTAGAATTTCGTCTTAAGTTAATTCTGTGAATCGGGCCCTACATGTCCAGCATTTTAGATACACTGCATCCTGCCCTGTGGGTCATTTAGGAAGTACTCTTGGGTGACTTATATATATTAAAATGAAAGGTTTAGGCTGGGCAACAGGTTTAGTTTACCAGGTCGAAATGGCAGTTCAAAACTGTACACAAGCTGCAAATGAACAAGTTGGAAAGGGCAACTTAGATGGGTGGCACAATGAGTGCTGCATTCCCGCTAGTGGCATTTAATTTATAGTCCCCGAGTATATGCAGTACCACTTTACTGGGTAAAGTTCACAGAGTCCTAAAAGTCAACAAAAAGGTGTTCAGAAAACAGGAGGGATGAAGGCAAAAGGTTTGGAGGTGACCCTGCAAAGTGGGCCAAGTACAACAGCTAAAGTTTAAAAAAAATTAAAAATAATTTCTTGATTCATTTTTCTAGGTATTCCCAAACTGAAGATAAGCATTATACGGTGTTATAATGTAATCCAGTGTTTCCCAGTGGGAGAGCCAGCCTTGTTACAATGAAGAATGACTTTGGAGGTTTTTCGCTACTAGGACATGTAAAACATAAAATATACATACCCTGATTTTTGAATACCATGCACCCTTTCCTATGGGTATTTAGGGCCTACGCTAGGGGTCACCTAGAAGATTATTTTGCCAGGTCAAATTGTCAGTTTTAACGCTGCACACTCAGGCTGCAGGGGCAGGCTTGGAGACATGCTTTGCACTGTCACTTTAGTTATGGCACAACATGTGCTGCAGTCTACTAGTGACATTTATCTTCAAGGGCCTGGGTATATATTTTATTTTATTTTATTTACTCACTTGTATTGCGCAAACAAATCATCCCCAAGGTGATCTCTCGGCGCATAGGAGAGGTGCACCAGGAGATGAAGGACATGCTTAGAATAGCCAGGTCTTAAGAAGCTTTTTAAAACTACAGTAATTAGGACAGACATGATGGTACCATATACTAGGGACTTACACATAAGTTAAATATGCCAGTTAGAGTATAGCTAAATTCACCATGTTTCAGGGGTCAGAGCACATGCACTGCAAACTGGACAGCAGTGCCCTAGAGGGCAGAGTCAAAAAACGAGCAATAAAATCTAGCAAAATGTGGGGGTGACCATAGAAATCGGAGCTAATACGGGCATTTTCCTACAATTTTGACTTTCATTTCAGGTAAGATCTCAGAACACGTACAACCTGGTTGGTTTATCTGAATCGGGCTCCATCACAGTGTCACTAAAATCGCACCTAGGGCCCAGCCTACTGCAACAATAGACTATCATTGGTGCTTGGTGCTTTTTAGAGCTATTTTTACTAAACTATTCTAAAATTAATTTGTCCTTTTTTTCCTTATTTAATTTTTTTTGATTTGGTGTCATTTTGTTCATTAAATTAGTTTCTATTAAATTGGAGTGGAGTGTTGTGTTTTGACCTTTCAATTGTTTTGGTTCTTCTAGAAGCTGTGCACATTTTCTCCAATTTAAGCCTATCTATTTTGTGCCATAGCTGTCTTTAACTGAACCTAACTGGACATAAAAAATAATCACCTTATTACTTGTGGTGGACTACCATGCACCTATATATTTAGCTCACTTCTGAAAATTGAGAAAAACATATTTGCATGGACAATGGTATAAAAGTAGCATGACAAAATATTGTTAGGTCTTGTTTCACTGCGTTGCTGTTGACAGACTTGTGAGTAATCTACAAAGGACTTTAAGAAGCAGTACCAGGAGATAGGGTTTGTCTTCTCTCACATGTTTGCTGTCAGGCTTCAGCACTACGTCCATCATCTCCTTGTGTTCTCCCTAAGTTGGCAGGGTATGCCCAGATGTGGGTCCCTTGCTCACTTTGCCTCTAGATTCAAGCTAGCTTGGCTGATAAGGGGTGTTACCCCAAAACCGGTTCCAGGATGCTTGTTTCCAGTCCAGAGAATATCTGGCTTGGCAGTTCGGGCCGAACTGTTCCCAAGAGGAACAGGGTCAAGACTAATTTGCATATGGCTGGGTCGGAACTAGGGTGGCAAAGTGAGCTAAAGAAGGATGAAGGATTGAACCCAGATCTGTGACTGGAGGTGAGTGTCTGAAAAGCTTCAGCGCTCCGTCCATCGTCTCCTTGTGTTTGCTTTGTTCGCCCTAAGTTGGCAGGGTATTCCCAGATGTGGGTCCCTTGCTCACTTGCCATTGTTAGATTTGTTATATCTATGACAGAAAATAAGATATAGTACTTACTTTTCTGTAAGCCAACATTCAGCCTTCCAGCTGCCCTCTTCTGACTGGCAAGCCTTTCCCAGGCTGAACCAAGCTGTCTTAATGATGTGTGAAGTAGCCTGTCCCAATACAATTGATTTCCTGTGGGTGGGGAACTGTAGCTGCCAAGGCTCAGGCCCACCCACACATCTTGTCACTCCAGCCACACAGGAGCCCCAGCAATTAGATAAGTAAGGAGGTTGGAATGGGAGTGTTAGAGAAAGTTAGCCACACCAGTGGGATGGCTTATCTAGATCTAATCCTCCAAGAGAAAGTTTCTCCATGACGCCCAGGAACTCTGAATAAATATGGAAAGGCTGAAAAGCAACTCAGATACCTGTCTGAAACAACAAGGAAAAGGACTGCCTGAACCTCAATTTGCACCCAAAACATTGCAGCCTGGTGGACTGTACCTGCTGCGCAATGATGCTGGTGATGATATTGCAAAATGGTTGTCAGAATTTGAGAGGGCCCTTGAGATGAGGAGGGTCCGATCCAAATACTGGTGCTCACTCCTGTGGGAGTTGATACCAGTATCTGGGAGGGAGAGGCTCTTGACTCTATTGGGCCAGATGCAGCATCCTGTAGCCAAATGAGAAAATGCCTTGTTAAACAGTTTGGTCTCACCCCAGAGCAGTAAAGGCAGAGGTTCAGGGACACCCGGAAGGTGAGCACCCAATTCTGGGTGCAATTTGTGGATGTCTCAGTTAAAACACCAGAGGGATGGATTGAGGGAAATCAGGTAAGTACCTATGAGTAGCTCCACAATTTGATTGTTAAGGAGCACATATTGGATAGTTGCCTCTCAGAAGATTTACACCTCCATCTAGTGAACTCAAAACGTTCTAACCCCAGAGAGCTGGGAAAGAATGCTGCTGAGTGGATGCAAACCTGAGTAACAAAGCAGTCCCAGAGGAGAGACTCCAAGATGGCAGGGGGTTAGGCCCATAAAAGCCAAAAGAGGGAGGTGGAAAGCCCACCACAGAGACTCCCTCAGGACTCTAGAACCTTAAAAGTGAGGAGGGTAGATCCAGCGTCAACTATGATAAGAAGAGGCAGGGGGCCCCAGAGCTGGAAAGGTACATGGACAACAGGGTGTGTTTCGACTGCCAGCAGTCAGGACACTTTAGATGTGACCACGCCTGTTCCAAGAAGGTGGTTAACACCGGGCTGTGCAGTGTAGCCATACAGGAGGACTCCTCAGATGAGGAGATTATCATTACATTGTGCTTGGAAACAGGACCAGATGGTAAGCTGCTAATCCCTGAGAGTGGGAGTAGGTGCTTCCACTTCATTCAAGTGAATTGGATCCCGGCCATTGGCCTGAGAAACACATGTCTGTCACACTCTCATGAGTGACAGTTTGTATTTTCCAGGCCGGTATGTGCGAGGATAGATGAGGAGAGTCAAGTTAATCACAGGTGAGCACAACCAAACCTGTAGCCTTAGTACCCCTAGAGAGGGAGGGTGCATTTGACTGGTAAAAGGTGGTAGTCTGTAAAGACCTCCCTGAAGATTGTATCCTGGGAAATAACTTGTCCGGAGGTTGGTCTGATCCTAACTGGGGTGATTACCCATGGCACCCCCCAGCCCAAAGTACCTAGGGAATAAGTCCCTATAGTTAAGAGACAGGGGTCCCAAAAGAAAGGGACAACGAAGAGGAAAGGTAAGCCACTCTTAAGTAGAGTCCCAGTAAGCCAAGGGTCTTCTATCCAAGTAAAGGAGAAACCCAAAGTTGGCACATGTGAGGCGTCATCTGACCACAAGGAAGTCCTGAAAAGCCAGGCAGCTGTCAAGGAGAAGGGTGCACCCCCCTGCCCTGACAAAAGGGAGATAGGAAGAAGGATGTCGGCCACAGGATGCCTGGCTTCAAAAGGATTAAGGACTGGACTCGCCTGACAACAACAGGTTATCAGAAATCACGTGCCCCATCTGCACCAAGAAGTCCTCATCCTGGAGTGTGTCCAGTGAACGTTTAAGGATTTGGCCAGGTGCAATGTGGGAAATATAGTCCCAACATTCCATAGACCATCTCAGAACTTCTAGACCCTTGGATTTGTGTTGTTGACACTTTGGTATCCCAAACTAAACTTCTGGAACCATCTCCAGAAGCTTGGAGAAGATTGAAGAATTTTGGTGGAAAAGCTCCATATGGTGACATACCCATGTAATGTAATGTAAGGGAATACTTCTATAGCGCGGCTATCACCCAACGGGTATTCTGGCGCTGAGATTACCAAAAACACTGTATGTAACTGAACTGAACTAGAGCATAGAACTGTAATTAATCTCTGGGAAAAAGTTTTGCTTTCAATTCCTTCCTAAAGCGGGACAGTGAGTCCATTTGTCTAAGCTCTATTGGCAGAGTGTTCCAAAGTCAGGAGGCTATAACACTAAATGATCTGCCACCCAGTCGAACTTTCTTGACATGTGGAACACATATCAAGCTGGCTGAAGAGGAACGTAGGCTTCTTAGGCCCCATTTTATGTACTGCTTTATAGACGATACAGAGTGCCTTGAACTGCACTCGCTGTGCCATAGGCAGCCAATGGAGATCTTTCAAGGCAAGCGAGGACGAAGCTCTACGTTGTCTGTTCAATGCAAGTTTAGCTGCAATCGTCTGTATCCTTTGCAGTTTTTTTAGCAAGGAAGTTGGGGCTCCTAGGAGAAGTCAAAAAATCAGTAGTAGAGTGGATCACTGGTCCTGGGAAACCAGGGTATTGCATGGTTAGTACTTTGTACTGTTTAAGAAACCCTCATTCACGTTTGGTTAAGGATCGAGATTAGCGGTATATCTTGATTCTCCGCTGGATTTGGTATTAACGTGATCGCATAATCATTGGGTTAATCCAATGCTTCCTCCACCCGGAGGCTTTTACCACTGGTAATCACAGTAGTGATCGTGAATAAAAAAAGGTGAAGTGATTGTGGTGAAGAAAAAAGTTGTTTAAAAATCTCGTAAAGCCAGTAGATTTCTTTATTAGTACTGGATTCGGGATAGGTTAAAAAGAGTTTTCTAGTTGTGCACGTATCCGACTTATTATGGTCAAGTGCACTTTTTAGAAAAATTGTGTCCAAAAAAGGTCGACATGTTTCAGCCCTCGTCAGCCCCTAGGGGTCAAGTGGGCTTTCTTCAGGACCTGGTGCAAAACAGAGTGGCCTTAACTACAGGCACCCTTGTGGATGTGCAGGAAAATTATTTCCTTCTTGGTTGCACATTCAATCTGGTCTCCTTTGTTACAGGCCACAACGGGTACTCTAGGGGGGTCGCTTCACGCTCTCTTTGGCGTCGGTCTGTGACCTGTGCTGACTCTGCCTCCTAGGACCTAGGACTCTTTTTAACCTATCCCGAATCCAGTACTAATAAAGAAATCTACTGGCTTTACGAGATTTTTAAACAACTTTTTTCTTCACCACAATCACTTCACCTTTTTTTATTCACGATCACTACTGTGATTACCAGTGGTAAAAGCCTCCGGGTGGAGGAAGCATTGGATTAACCCAATGATTATGCGATCACGTTAATACCAAATCCAGCGGAGAATCAAGATATACCGCTCATCTCGATCCTTAACCAAACGTGAATGAGGGTTTCTTAAACAGTACAAAGTACTAACCATGCAATACCCTGGTTTCCCAGGACCAGTGATCCACTCTACTACTGATTTTTTGATATATTGAGACAAGGAAGCTGAGTGGACCTAAGCCCTTCTTTCTCCCTCCTATCTGATTTTTGAATGAAGGTGCTCCTAGGAGAAGGGCATTGCAGTAATCTAGTCTTCTCAAAATAATACTCCTTACCACTTGTGGTCTGGCTGAAACAGGTGGAAAAGGGAATATTTTTCTAAGGGCTCAGAGCAGAGAAAAACAGGTACTCACGGTTTTATCTACGTGTGACTTCAATTGCAGATTACTGTCTAGCAGTACTCCTAAATTGCGGACTGTTTTCACAGGCACTGGAGGATTATTACCAGAGCCTGGCCAGAAGTCTACTGGCAGGGGGAAAGGGATTTTATTTGCAGTACAGCAAAGTATTTCTGTCTTGTCCCCATTAAATTGCAATGAGTTATCCCTAAGCCAGCCTGCTGTTTCTCGCATGCAGCTATGGAATTTCTCCAGAGGAAGTGCATCATTGCCCTCAAGGGAAAAGACGAGTTGGGTATCATCCGCATAATTTATAACCTCAATGCCATCGGATTTTATAAGAGAGATAAGTGGGCATAGGTATAGATTAAACAGAATTGGGTTGATCGCTGAGCCCTTCCGGAACCCCATTTTTTACTATCCTACTCTGAGACAGGAAGGGCCTCAAGGTCACTGCCTGCTGTCTGTCTAAAAGATAGGATCGCAGCCAGGCCAGTGCCCTGCCCATAATGCCACATTCCTCCAGCCTCTTGATCAATATATTATGGTTGACCGTATCGAAAGCGGCCGAGATATCCAACAGTACTAGAATGGCTGTTTGGCCACTGTCGGCATGCATTCGCAGGTCATCCATGACAGTCACTAGAGCAGTTTCAGTACCATGTCCTGGTCGAAATCCAAATTGGACCTCGTCCAGGAGATTATTCTCTTCCGCATGTTTAGAAAAGAGATTTACTCACCACTCTCTCCAAGATCTTAATCAGGTAGGGGAGCAGGGAGATAGGTCTGTAGTTAGAAGGACACTGAGGATCCAGTATAGCCTTCTTCAATAGGGGAGAGACAACTGCCTTTTTCCAGCACTTAGGTACTATACCACTAATTAGAGATTGGGAGCAGATTTGATAAAGATATGGAAAAAGCTCAGTACTGAGCACCTTCCACATCTTATGAGGGAGTGGGTCTAGGGGGGAGCCTGAGGAGATACTGGCTGCAATAGTGTTAAACTCCTCTTGTGATGGAACCTGGAAAGACTCCGGTGGCATAGTGCCTTGCCTGGGCAGTATAACCTCAGGCATACTGTCTCTTGGTGATAACAACAGATCACCTTCTATATCAACCTCACCAACACTTGGAGTTTTTAATCCATTTAAAATTTTGTGCCAAGTCATCAAACAGCTCTTGTGATGCTGGAATCTCACTCTTTGCGCACTCTGGATTAGCCATATCTCTAACTAAGCTAAATAAGGTTTTTAACTGGTTGGGCGATTGCAGAATAGTTTCTTCAAGATATTTTGCTTTAGCCGTACCTATCATTACTTTATAGTCATGCAATAGTATTTTTAAGGCTGCCTTATCAATGTCCTGGAATTTCCTCCTCCATTTCCTCACCGCTTGCTTGCATTTCGTCTTCTACAACCTAAGTTTTCATTATACTAGGGTGCGGATGATTTCTTATCACCCTTAGCTTTCCTCAACGAGGCAAGCCCATCTCATGAGTTAATAATCAGATTGCAAAGATGCAGATAATTTACATATACTGAGCTGTTAGTGTCAAAGCCACTACTATCCACAAGCTGTGGAAGTTCTTTTAGTTTCAGTATTTTAGACCATTCCCTACCAATATGCGAGTTAACTGGGTGGGAGATTTGTTTATTAAGGGTAATTAGCCGTAGGGAGAAGAGGACCAGGAAGTGATCTTTCCAACACAGTGGGAGTATCTCTTTCACAGCTACATCCCCTTCCCTGGCAAAAATAAGGTTCAGCACATGGTGATAACAACAGATCACCTTCTATATCAACCTCACCAACACTTGGAGTTTTTAATCCATTTAAAATGTTGTGCCAAGTCGTCACAGAGCTCTTGTGATGCTGGAATCTCACTCTTTGCGCACTCTGGATTAGCCATATCTCTAACTAAGCTAAATAAGGTTTTTAACTGGTTGGGCGATTGCAGAATAGTTTCTTCAAGATATTTTGCTTTAGCCGTACCTATCATTACTTTATAGTCATGCAATAGTATTTTCAAGGCTGCCTTATCAATGTCCTGGAATTTCCTCCTCCATTTCCTCACCGCTTGCTTGCATTTCGTCTTCAACAACCTAAGTTTTCATTATACTAGGGTGCGGATGGTTTCTTATCACCCTTAGCTTTCCTCAACGAGGCAAGCCTATCTCATGAGTTAATAATCAGATTGCAAAGATGCAGATAATTTACATATACTGAGCTGTTAGTGTCAAACCCACTACTATCCACAAGCTGTGGAAGTTCTTTTAGTTTCAGTATTTTAGACCATTCCCTACCAATATGCGAGTTAACTGGGTGGGAGATTTGTTTATTAAGGGTAATTAGCCGTAGGGAGAAGAGGACCAGGAAGTGATCTTTCCAACACAGTGGGAGTATCTCTTTCACAGCTACATCCCCTTCCCTGGCAAAAATAAGGTTCAGCACATGGCCTCCCTGATGTGTGGGGCTCAGCACCAGCTGCTGTAGATTAACATTCCGCATGCTTGGCACATTTCTTTAAAAGCCGTGTCGAGGTTACCATTCTCCCAAAGATTGAAGTCTCCTAGAATCATTAGTTTAGAGTGGGAGTGTGAGAGATTATATATCACATCAATCAATTCTTGGTAACGGGGGGCAACACCTCCCGGAGGTCTATAACAGAGTATACCGGAGCACAGAGCACCCCCATTATTCTTAAGTGAAAACCAGAGTAGCTCGCACCCCAAGACTTCCTCCACACATTGGGGCGAGGTTCCAGGTCTCTTTAAATATAATTGTTTAAAAACTGGCACACAGCCAACGCGTTTCGTTCCCAATTTAGCCAGTGGGAACTTTGTCAGGGCTCAAATAATAACCAGCTGGTGCATGATTTTCAAAAGTCTTTTTGGATAAATTCTTTGCCGGTTATCATCCCGTAACTTCTATGACTTCTTCGCTCCAATGGTTTCCATATTAGGAATGTACGGATGACTCGCTCTTTTAAAGGACGCAGGAGATTGGGCTTTGTTTATTTGTTCAAAGCAGGTCCTTAGGGACACTGGATACCTGATATAATTGGGTGCTAGAATTTTGTGACTTCATCTAAAAGGGAGGTTATACGTTGCCTCCGAGGCTTTTATTTATCCAAAAAGACTTTTGAAAATCATGCACTAGCAGGTTATTATTTGAGCCCTGACGAAGTTCCCGCTGGCTAAATTGGGAACGAAACGCGTTGGCTGTGTGCCAGTTTTTAAACAATGTAATAAAAGAAGCACTTTTTGGAACAGATCTCTACTCACTTTATTGACTTCACAAGTGCACCTTCCATTTCTTTTCAAAATCTCGGTTAATAGTGGCACCTTTGGACGGTGGGTGCAGGAAGTGTTTGCACCAACCCTCTATCTTCAGAGTATACATGGACTGAATGTGCTTGACCTTGGTCTGCTGTTTGTTTGTTTTTTGCCTCTTTAAATATACTCCCAACCCCCCACCTCTTCCACCTGTCCTTGGTTTGCGAAATATTTTGAACCCCGGGGGGCAGGCCAGGCCTAATTCCACTTCCCCATCTAAACGTGTCCAGGTTTCTGTAAGAAACAGGACATCCAGGTTATGAACTTCCAATAGTAAGTGTATCTCGGAATGATGCTTAATAAGAGACCTCACATTAACCAACCCACAGTTAAGGCTATTTAACATACCTTCTTTACCGGGAGTTTTACCACAGCTCTCTTCCCTCATTTCTAATGCCATATTCCTCTGTGCACAAATCAGAACGAGCTTGTCCCTGGAATAAGTGCAACGGATGGTGAGAGATGCAGCATGGCTGGCGCTGAGCGCGACCGATGCATGGACGGGCGCAGACGGGCTTGCCTTTGGTGCGCCATCAGCGCTCCCGCTGCGCGCTTGCATCGCATCTCTTAAATAGAGCAGGATGCGGTCAGCCACTAGAGCGCTAATCAGGGTGGTGGAGCTTCCGGTGACTCGCTCTTACAGACGAGTACACCAACACACCCTGGTAGCGATATGCAGGGCAAAAGCAAAAGTGGCTAATACCAGCAATGAATACAGCAAGTTAAAACAGTATTCTTCGAAAGCGCCTCCTGTATTTTAAAAGCCTAAAAATTATCACAATTTCGCAGTTTCACTGAACTTTCAAAAAGAACGCTTTTATATTTAACAATTCCTCTGCTAACAGCTCTAAGAACTAAGAACGCGCAGCGGGTAATCAATTTAATTGAGAATCATCAACGAGAGTCATGCCGCCGACATCAAACCGAGACCTGGCCTGGATTTCAGGTTCATCCCGCTGAAAGCTCAGGAGCTCCAGACTTCTAGGATTTGCCCGGGGGAGGGCGCTGAAGCTATCCGATATCGACACAGATCCAGCTTGAAGAAGTGGCTTGCTCGATGACGAGAGAAAATGCTATAAAAAAACATTTTAAAGTCCAAAGGTACAAATTTGACCTAGGCCGCCTGCTTAGTATATTCGACTAAGGCTCCATCACGCTTGGACTCAAACTTTGACTTACGGTCAAGCTCAACCAGATGTCTCAAAGTGGCGCTTTATAGTGTTTATTCTTTAGAAATGTATATCGCCGGTTCCCTACATTGGATTTTTGCCATTTTGGTGTCTATGTGCTCATAAAAATATAATCTATTGTTATTAATTGGTGTTGGATTTTTATTGTGTATTGTGTCTTACTTATGTTATGGTGTTTTTAAATGCCTTACACACCTGTCTCCTAAGTGAAGCCTATCTGCTCGCAGCCAGCTACCAAGAGTTGAGCAAGGGAATAGTTTATTGAAACCTTGACTGAACCTTTTAGTTGTGCTTATGCCTTATTACTAGTGGTAGGTCCCTACTTATCACAACTAGAAAATCACTTTCCAACAGATGGGTTCCTCGAAAATATGATGTTACAGCACAAACAATTACAACGCATGCCTTTGCAACGTGGTTTTTACATCGCAACTACCATTACAACGCATGATTTTACAATGCATGCCATTACAATCCATTTTTAGAAACTACCATTACAATGCACCACATTACAACACATACCAATACAACGCACACCATTACAACGCATAATACTTTTGGGGAAACAGTAGGGTAAGTGTTGGTTAGTGTAGGGGTAAAAATTACTATTCCCACTCCAGTGAGTGCAAAAGTAGGGTAAATGTTGGATAGTGTAGGGGTAAAAATTATTATTCCCTCTCCAGTGAGTGCAAAAGTAGGGTAAGTGTTAGATATTGTAGTGGTAAAAATACTATCCCCATGTACCCCAAAACCCATACCCACCGCAAAACAAAAAAATACCCATTACTTACCTTATAGTGTGCTGTAATGGCATGCGTTGTAATGGAATGCGTTGTAATGGCATGCATTGTAGTGACATGTGTTGTAATGACATGCGTTGTAATGGCATCTAATGTACAGGCAGTTGTGTTGTAATGACTGCGTTGTAAAGTTAGTGCGTTGCAATGACTGCGTTGTAATGGTTGTTTCCCGGTTTGGTCTTTGAGAATCCTTGTTAGGTCATTTTTGTTTGACTTTCTAATTTTATGAATGTGTATCAAATGGTTGCCTTGCGGATAAGCCCAAACTCAAAACTGTAGGCCTAACTTGGTCATGACGATAACCTCATATGCCTGTTTAGTGCACTAGCAACTTTATGTTCAATGCTACAGGCCTGGTCTGCTTAATATGAAATATTATGACTATTAGAATTAAGAGCCTGTTCCATCAAAAACAAAGGCCATTGATCTAGCTAATTAATTGTGAATAGCAAGTGATAAATCCAGTAAACCTTTAAGAGTCGGTTGCTATCACATTGTGTTATACGATATAGACAGGTTTTTGTTAATTGCAATCTCACAGATTTCCATAGTAGGAAAGTGTTTTGGTGTTGGCCACCCACACTGGCAACATATGTCTGTTTTCAACTGTGATGATTCTTCTTGGGCCACGTTGAGATTGGTTTCATATTATTTTTCAAGTTGTATTTTTCTACATATTTGTAATTTCATAACTGTATACATGACGTTTGCCAGATTATGTATGGTTGAATAGGCCAGTGTTGGGTAAAGTGTAAAGCCAACGTTAAAGGGTAAAGACTTCATCAGTTCATTTGGAAAGGTCATTCCATATTTCATAGGTTAGATTTTCTTTTATGAAATGTTATGACAAAGCCAGCAGAATGACCTATGTATGGTGAGAGCATACATTAAGGAAAATTGGATTTTAAGGATGAATTGTTATTACAATGTGTTAAAGCTCGTAAGCAGGTATTTTGTTGCATGGAAATTCACAGATTACTGTAATAGGCAAGAATGTTGTTGTTAGTGATCCAATTTAGCAAACCGTGGGTATAGAAGATTTGCACTATAATAATCTTTGTCTCTCTTAGGAGAGATAGTATTATGCTTTGCCAACTGTAATTTTATATATATGTTTACTTTTATGACTGTAAGCCAGATGGTTACCTAATAGAAAGCTTACGCTCCGTACAGTTGCCTTGAGTTGGTTATGGTGACACGACAATCATAAAGACCATGTACCTGATTGTTTATTATGAATAGTTAAGAAAAAGGGAGTAGAACTGATTGTGAAAAAAATATGTTAAAGTCAATAGGCATTTAGAGTGGAATGCTATTACTCTGAATTGAAGCCTTTTTGGAACATAGAATTGCACAGATTACCTTACCATAGTCGTCAAGGATTTTGGTGTTGGAGATCCACCCAAACACATTAGGCCTGATTACGAGTTTGGCGGTGCGGGAGTGGACAGCTATGCCGGTGGCCCGATTCCACACTGCCAAACCTGTTTCTGCGCAGCTTGCCAAATTACGAGTTTGGCAGGCTTTTTTTGGTGGCCCCACTGCGGTGCCTTTGAAAATGGGCATCACAATGTGAACGCCAAAAACAGTTTCTGCATGGCATGGGATGTAAAGTCCGTGCAGTGCAAGAACTAAGGGTGCATACACACAGGGGCCTCAAGACCTTGCTTTTTGGGTAGCCTCATCTCACGCAGCGCTTGGCTACCCCTCAGGGTGATTAGTGTGCTCTACATATATTGTTTGATTAATTGATTGAAGGGGCACATGTTGTGCCCCACTGCATACATCCCCATGCACATAGGCAACAGGGGGCCCTGAAGGGCCCCCTTTGTTTCAGGACTGCCAGCCTTTTCACAGAGTAAAGTCCTCCATGACAACGCTGGCAGTCCTGAAACTCGTAATATGCTTTGCAGTGCCGGAACAGCACCACAAGAATATTGCTGAGTCCCTGACTGCCACGCCACCGCCGGGAAATGGCAGTTCCCTGGTGGTTGCAGAGGTGCAAAGTAATTGGGCTGTCAGACTGCCTGTGCGGCGTGGCTGGTCTACCACCGCGTCCCCGCGAGTCTGGTGGTCCTCGGACCACCAGACTCGTTATTAAGCCCATATTTGGGATAGAAAATATGCACTTTAATAATTCTTGTTAAGTCCTGTTAGGAGAGATAGTAGATTGCATAGTCAGTGGTAAATCTGTGAACTTTTGCAATTTTGTGACTGTATGCCTGAAGGTTGCCTGGCTGGATTGTTTACAGTCAGCACAGTTGGCCTTAGTTGATTATGGTGACAAGCCAATGATAACAGTTATAGGATGGATTTGTGTGCAGGGCAATGTGTACACCCAATGCAAAAGGTCTGGCCTGTTTGTTATGAAAAGGGAGTACGTCAGTAGGCCTAACTTACTTATTATTAATTATTACTCTCACAGATTACCATAGGAGGCAAGTGTTCTGGTGTTTTTTGACAAACCTTGGGAGTAGAATTGCAGTGTGGTGATCCTTGTTAGGGTTGTATATTGTTTTGTCATCTGACATTTTATTCATATTTGTAATTTTATAAACATGTATTCCAAATAGTTGCCAATATATGTGCACTCCAGTAGTTGATTGCTATGCCAATGGGCTAAAGCCTGTTGTCAAGTGCTTTGTTACATGAAATCTCCAACTATACTGTTGTAGGCAAGATGTTTGTGACTCATCTGAACAAACCATAGGAATGGACAACGTGCATTATGGAAATCCTTATTATTAGATTCTATTAAAAGGGATATTATTTTGTTTTCATTACTGTATTTGGTAGATATTTCTGAAATTATTATGGAATAACTAATGGCTGCCTTGTGTGAACTCTTATGAACCAACAGAGCGGGTCTGAGATGGTTATGGCCCTAAGGCAATTTTAATAGTGTTTATAATAAAATGCTATGACAAAGACAATAGCCCTGACATATTGATTGTCAAAAGCATATGTTAATGTCAATTGGTATGTGAGGGTAGATTGCTTTTACTCAGCCTACAGATTGGCATTTTATTGCATGGAATCTCACAGATCACCATAGCTGGCAAGAGTTCTTGTGCTGTTTACCACTTCGGACAAACCATGAGTATAGAAAATGTGTACTGTCAAAATCCTTGTTAGGTCCTCATAGGAGAGATAGTATTTTACACTGTGGACTGTAATTTTCTATACCATGTAATTTTTATGACTGTGTACCTAATGGTTGCTTTGCGGGAAAGGTTATGTTCAGTACAGGAGGCCTCAGTTTTTTTGTGGTGCTAAGTCAATGATAACAGCTACAGGCTTGATTGGATCACTAGGAGAAATATTTTTGTTGTCAATGGTCTGTTCTGTTTATTTTGTAACGGTATGATAAATTCATTCTAAATGACATATTGATTGTGAAATGCATATGTTAAAATCAATAGGCATTTATGGGTGTATTGGTATTTTTCTGTGTTAAAGCCAACTGATAGGTATTTTCTTACATGAAATGTCACAGATTACCTTTGTCGGGAATGGGTTTAGTGTTTTAGTGTTGGTTACTGACTTTGTCAAACACTAGAGGGAGAAGATGTGTACTGCAATAATAATTGCTAGAACCTCTTCTTATATATACATATAGGTACCAGAGGGCCTTTGGGTCAACTCTGTTCTCCCACTGGTCTGTCTGAGTGTCAGTGACACCCTGCTTCTATCCATGACAGTGAACTGCCAGGGGTAATGGCTCAGCCCACCTCAGTCATTGGCTCTCTCACCCTATGAATGATGACATTTTCTGGTCACCTTTTTACATCCACCTGAAAAACCAGTGTGCTTCAGTGTCAGGGTTGGTTGAAAGCCCTATTGCTTAACGTTTTCTCTGTTTATAGTTCCCCTTTCATTTAGTTGATGCTACTCTTTTTATTTGAATGTATCCTTGTTCCCAAGGATGCTCTGACTGTGACAGGCTGTGGGAGGCTGACTAGCATGGAAATGTAAGCTGAGTCATCTCTCCGGCTTGATGAACACCTCTTGGACACAGGCAGTATTCCTTTTGCTGCTTCCATAATGTAGAGCTTCGTGCTGCTAGCTTACTGCTGCATAACCTGAAACTGCTGTTGGATTCTTTTGCCCAAGGAGTCCAGAGAATTAGAGAAAGCACTTTAAGGTTAGGCCTGGGGGGAATATGAATTACACAGGAGTAACTTCAGTATGATAGATGAATGCAAATTACCGAAATGATGTAAGCATGCCAGCTTGAGTAATTTGGGGCAAAATCCCTTCCGCAGGAGCACAGGAACAAGAAACATCGGGGCATATCAACAACAACCGGCGATAATTATCTCTAAGCGCACTTAGCGCTAGGATAATTATCGCCGGCTAGCGTGAATTTTTATCGCTGAGATAGCGTGCTATTAGCAACGCTTATCTCAATAGTGATAAAAATCCTCACGCTAACAGGCTAACGTGAGATTATCGCTGGAAACCCAGCGATAATCTCACGTTACCTTGTTGATAGGGACAGGCAAACTTAGCCATGATATCCTCCTTCCATAGGATATCATGGCTAAGTCAGAAAAATACCAGACGTAAAAAAGCAGCGTTAACCGCGGTTAGCGCTGCTTTTTTTGTCTCTAACAGGGTTAGCGACATTCTTGATAATAGGAGAAATGTCGCTTAGCGACATTTCTCCTATTATTTTACTCTGGAACGCCCCCTTTGCATCTCATTAGAGATGCAAGGGGAAGCGTAGAGTAAAAGGGTGCTAACATGCAAATTTGCATGTTAGCACCCTGTTGTTGATAGGGCGCTAGTTTTATCTCTCCTTTTTTGGCTTTTAAAGCCAAAAAAGCAGAGATAAAGCCCTTGTTGATATGCCCCTAAAGAGACTGAGTGGCTGCTGTCTACTGCTGGTTGCGTTCCATAGCATTTAGTGTTATTTTCTTAGTGCTAAATGCATCCTTGGGCCCGTTTTGGATGCAAGAGTGCGTTTAGCACTATGAAAATAGCGCTACATTCTGGATTAGGCTTCCCGCGTAATTGTGCGTGATTATGAGTAATTTTGTGGTACTTGCGAGTAATCATGCTAAAGAGAATTACGCCACTTACGCTCACCCCTACTTAAAGTTTGCTGTTCCCCTTACAAGAAACTGCAGATGCTTACCTCAATGACTGTCCAGGGAATGCATTCTCGCACTGGCTGATGGTTATTGAAGTATTCCTCGTTAAATCTGTTGCTTTGATGGACGGCCAGCATGGTGTTTACCAGCTCTATCTCGGGCAAGAGTGCAGGGTCCACTGCAGGCCATTTATGCCTGTGGGTTAAACACTATTAATGTTGGTCAGACTGAGGAATGATGGTTTGATAAAATGGTAAGCAAGGTCACATTACTGCTGAGGTTCTACATTTGCACACAGTAGATTAGTTTCTAGACACTATTTATGCTGACAATTCTACATTATATTGTTAAACGCTTTCCAATAGGCATCTATATGTAAGGAATTAAGCATCATATTCAGTGACTAGTGTTATTATATACCTCGATTACAATGCTGTGCAGAAGCAGATGTTTGATGTCAGTCTTTTACTTAAAGCCCACCTGGCTTGCAAAAGCACTTTAAGCTGTATTTTTGGTGAGCGCTCAACAAGGACCTCTACTGTCAGATACATCACCAGGTCCTCGATAATCTTAAATGATGAGCTGAGAATTCAGCAAACGTGAAGAAAAACATGTAACAAACTACTTCTGTACAATGTAATTACTGCTTTTGTGTTACAGATCCTCCCAGGACCCCAAAAATAAATGCTGAGGATGTCACGACAACAGGTATTAATCTGAACATTGGATTATATACAATCTTCACAAGTTTCAGTCACCAGCCAGGACATTAACGTGAGGACTTGAATAATAATGTCCATACCCTGTCACTGTTTACATCAAAATGTCAAATTCCAACAACAGTCTGTTTTTGGTTATAGTATTCTGAACTCTGGCCTCCAGAGCAGAGACAGTTTCATAGGAAAGGAAAGGAAAGGTGCATTTGAATTGTGTGTGGGGGGGTCTTGTGTGCTTGCATGAGTGCCTTTCATTTCAGTGTATGTTCTGTGTCTGGAGGAAAGAGTACGGGATGGGGAGAGAGAAAGCAAGTGCATGTGTTCCTTCATGTCTGTGTATGTCCTGCATCTTAAAGGGCTCTCTGACTTTTTCTTGCTCTATGTTTACTCTCTCAATCCGTCTCATTCAATCTCACTCGGTGTCACTAATTTACACAGTCTCACTCATTCTACTCTTACCCACTCTGTCTCAATCAGTCCTGAAAATTCTCACTCTCGCTGAATTACTGTCTTACTGTGACTCACTCAGTCTCGCACACAGTAACACTCAGTTACACTCACTGTCATTCTCCCTCCCTCCCTCACTCACTCACATTCCTTCTCACACATACTTGCTCTTACTTTCACTCATTCTCACTCACTCCGACTCACTCCTTCACTCACTCTCTCTCACTTTAACTCTCACTCACAGTCACACAGACATGCTCACAGTGCTGAGATCTCACTACACACGAACTATCCCTGATGGCTGGTGCAGGCACCTTCATGCCCCCTAAGCCAGCAATCAGACAATGTCACGAGCTGCCTCAGTTTGTTGCTGGACCCGCAGTTGGTCTGCAATTTATTTACATTGTACCAAGAGTGCATACTTATTCATTCTTGGTACACTAAAAATGGACCAGAAAACAAGGAGGTTGTAGTGTAGTTGTAGAGCCGATAAATGAGAGCCGCCATTTGGTCCAGAGACACCTCTGCATCAAATGTAAGGGCCCAGCGTCTAATGCAATAAATATCGAACCTGATAAAATGAGAGACTCCTGTGTTCAGAAATTATTGGGTCAGATAATTTTTGCCTGCTCTGAGGTATCTTCTCATAAACTGAGCATAACATGCAGATTTTGGTACTTCAGAAATAATCCATGGCAGTCAGATGATGACCTTTAATAACGTAACAAACACTAGAAGAGTGAGAGCGTGGTGCGTGTGTGCTCGTCCATCCTGCAGCAAGGCAAGGGATATTTTGTTTAACAACCAACCAGAGGATCTCTTTTGAGTGAGTCAGTGTATTCACACTTCCTACAGACCTTTGCTGATTATGATGAAATAGTCTTTACTTACACAGAATAAACAGCCTGGAAACAGAATCAACAATACGTTGTCCTCAAACCTGAGAACCAAAAATACAACACCTTGATAAAAATGTATTTTCACACGGTAATTCACTGTTATTTATTACTTAAAATTAATTGATACCAACTGTACTGAGGTTGTCAGACAAATCTCTAATTGCATAGGATCACACTGGCCGATAGTGGACGAGCTGGTGATTAAGGAGACCCCTCGAGCTTTTCATTAGCCTGAGGTATGTGCGGTCCAAGGGTCAGCTCTAAAATGCTCTGCTGCAAGTGGTACAGCTTGTTAGCCAGTAACAAAGAGAGGGGGATAAGGCACTAAAGCATTGACACCTGCAACCGTCTATCGGAGATTGTCTACCAAAATGAGGAAGCAAGAAGTAGAAGTTGCTCTGTAGGAAATCCTCGCATCAGTGGCAATGCATCGTCCTCGGTCGACCGTCTTGTTGAATCTCTCTACAAGCCCATTGGTTTGTGGATGGTAAAGGTGTGGAAAAGTATAACAGCACACTCCTTCCACACGAGCTGCATACATGCAGACATGAAGTTGGTGTCCTTGTTAGACTCCCCTTCCTTGGGGAATACTACTTCGGTGAAAATCCTAATTAGGGCCTTAGCCACTGCAGGTGCTCTTGCTGTGCTCAGAGGTATGGCCTCTGGGTAACATATGGCAAGATCCACAAGTACCAGAATAAACCAGTTGCCAGAGACTGTCTGGGGACCCATGGACTTAACAAAGCTGATACCCACCCTCTCGAAGGAGGTGTTAACGGCAGGCAAAGGATTCAGGGGAGCTTCCAGCTTCTGTCTGTCTTCCTGCTGGCCTGGAACGTCATTATAAGAAACAATGGTTCTGTCGGGTATGAACAAAACAATTACTTTGTTCTACGAACGGATCGAGGACAATTGAAGAATTAATCCAAAAATGACCACATAAATTATGAAGTACAAATCACACACACAATGTTAAAGTACAACTCACGGTAAAGTCAAATTTAGTGGGTGAAATGCTGTTCTTTATACATAAATTGCATCATTTATATAAACACCCATATCATTTGTAAAGCAAGGTTACCAAAGTAATAAACTATAAAGTGAATTTGTGAATCCGTGACAAAGTGACATAAGTGACAGAATTGTGCATAATATATACAAAGATTGAATACAAAAAACTTTTTATGTACAAAATATACAAGAAGAGGGCCAGTATTAAAGAGAATTACAATGACACCGTTTCACGAATAAATCAGAGTATGTATAGAAACAGGTCTTGAACTGGTCCTAGCTATTGTCGTCCTGGAACGTCAAGCAAGTCCTGCAAATGTATCCGAGGAAGCCTTTATCCAGGACCAAAGAAAGTGGGGGACAAGTCTGGCAAAGGTCTTTTCCAATCCTAGATGTCCTTCCAGGGGTATCTCTTGAGCCAGCCCAATGAAGAAGGCCCTGTAGCACTGGGGAACTACCAGCTCCCATGTTGCCAAATGCACACGTGCCTTTGCCTCATTATACAGGAGGTTTCCCTCCAGTACATGTGCCGACTGTCAGAGGCATCGCCTGCTGCCTGGGATTCGGCCTGTTGCATCATGACTTCCAAGGTTGGGCACCCTTTCCATGCCTTGTAGAACTCCTCCCTGGTGGGACCTCCCTATGCTTGCCATCCACCAAGTTCAGGTAGGTCACAAAGGGAGACAATATCTTCTCAAGTGGGCTTCGGAGCAATCTCCTCTGGTGCCCCATCCACCTCAGCTGGAAGACATTCGGGTGCTGGTTTCCCATGCCCGTTTCCCTTCCCTCTTGGTAGCAGGACTTTTTTGTTACACACACCCACTCAGGTCATCCCAACATTTCCAGGTGTGACTTGAGCTCCACTTTTCTTCCAGGGAGTTTGCTCTAGGTCATTCCCTAACAAACAGTCTACAGGCATGGCAGGGTTCACTGCAATTTTCAGAAAACCTAACCCCCCCCACTCAAATGGAACAAGAGCCACTGGATAGTGACCCTGACGGTTGTCAGCTACTAGAACCTGGTGGAATGTATTGTATAAAATTTGCTCTGGGGCCTCAAGCTGACTCCTTACCATAGCCACACTGGATCCTGTGTCCTCAGCCTCAACTCCTTGCCTATTAATGGTGACCAATTGCCTATACGTTACAGTATTAGAAGCCAAATGGGCTTTAGGCATCATCCCCACATCACCAAGGGACACTAGATTCTATCTCCCCCCCCCACTGACATAGACAGACTCCTCCCCAAGCACTAAAATTGCCAACCCTGGTGTCTTATCTCATGTGGGAGGCTGTGCCCTCTTTGAGATTTTTGGGATCCTCCTTGTAATGCCCAAACTCATAGCACTCCTAGCACCTGGGGATTTTGTCCTGACTCTTGTTGGGAAAGCTCTTATTTTGGTGCCCAAATTAGGAATAGCACTCTTTCTTTAGATAACTGTTTGGGGGCCTTGTGGGAACTCCTTCTTTTTTATCACCCCCTCTATCCTCTGGTGAGAACCCTGACCACCCTTTTGGCTGTCCCCCCAGATACCTTCTTGGACAACTGATGCTGACCCAGAGATCTGCCTCTTTAGCAAGCTTCCTGGGGTCAGTCAGCTTGCTGTCAACTAGATGTTGGCGCAGCTCTGGAAAACAAACATCAAGCATGATTAGGTTTACATCCAAGTGAAATCATCTACCTTACTGCCTCTCACCCAGCCCTTCACTGCTTTGCTGAAATAATCTAGGAAGTCTACCCAGGTCTGTGTGGAGAGTTTTTGAATGCTCCCCAACCTCTGTCTACACATGTCAAGGGTCAACCCAAATATACTGATAAGCATGGCCTTCATGGGAGTGTCCTGTGTATGGTCCTCTAAAAATAGTGTCTGGTCAGGAGTCTGTCCCTTCCCACTGTGGGAATGTACCTCCACATGCTACTCCCCCATTACTCCTGAGGAACACTGTACACACACAGAGCCATTTCATTGGCTTAGAGCCTCTTATCAATGTCATTACCCACCACATAACTGGGTACCAAATCCTTTTGGATGCATACATTCCCTTCTCCATTGGCACTGCAGGTATGCTGCCACCAATACTGCTGTACTCCACTAGCATGCCTTTGATGTCCAACTGCCTGAGGCTCAGCGCATGGGCAATTCACTTTTCGTTCATGGCCAGCCTCTTTTATTACAAAGTTTGCTCTTTTTACAGCTTAGCAAGCTCCAACTTTAGCTTTCTCTCCTCTCTCCTGTCCTCCAGCTCCCTGTAGTCAGGCCTCTGGATGACACACTACTACCTGCCCGGATTGAAATCTCCAATTCTGGAATGATGTTGCTCCCGTCCTCTACAAGTAGCAGTTCAAGACCCTCCTGTGAGTCTTAGTCCAATTCCTCCTCATCATCCATCTCCTCCTCCTCATTTTCTGTGGGGGCTTGATGGGTCTCTGCCCATGCCTTTAAAGCCTTTTGGATCTAAGCCTTTTTGATGCTCGTCTTGGCAGGCAACCCCTTATCCTTGCAAAACCCCTTGGGCTGGATCCCTGTGTAGCTCTCCAGGTTGGCCAGCTCAAACTCAATCTTTGCTGGTGAAATCACAAATCCAACAGGCAGTTTGAGAGAGAATAATTTGGGAAAAACCAAAAATGCCAATCAGTGAGAATGAACTCGAATTGGTGTTAGGTATGGCATCGTAGTGTACATCACATTACTATATGGCACTGCACAAACACAAGTCCTATTCTCATCACTGATCACAAGTGTTACATATTGGGTTTCTGGTTGGCAGAGGTATGCACCCTGTCCAAGCAGGAACCACAATACTAGTCAGGGTAAGGCACAAACATACCCTAAATTAACCTGGGCTCACACCCGGGTAGCTTGACACAGAGCTGTCAGGCTTAACTTTAGCGACAATGTGTGAAGTATTTGTGCAACACTTAAAACAGTAAAACAGTGGAAACACCACACACAAAGATACCACACCTGTTTAGAAAACTAGAGCTTAATTTAATGAACAAAATAAACCAACATGATAAAACTCTAATATGTAGAACCGGAGTTATGACTTTTTAAAGAATATCCTGGATTAAAGTGCTTAAAAGCATAAAGCGCCAACCGGGGCTATGTGGACGTGCTTGACCAGGTAAAATACAAAAGTTCAAGCTGACTGTGATGGAGCCCGGGTCAAATACAGGGACCAACCTTGGTCCTCTACAAAGTACCTTAGTTGCGTTGTCGGCAGAGCCAAAATACGGGAAGAAAAAGAGGCAACGCACCATCATCAAACCACAGTATGAAGGTGATGCGTCAGCTCTGAGCCATGCAAAGTCAAAGATGCTTCGGAAATAGAGACGATGTGCCATGCAGTTGGCAATGTACTCGTTCCTCGAAGCAGCAGCGAGGCTTCATCGTAAATTGAGATGCGCTGGTTATGATTGACACAATGAGTTGATGCATGGATTTCTGCGGGAACAGCACTTTATACCCACTTCCAAGGGTCCAGGACTGGGTTGGCACCACTTGGCAAGGCAAGACTTACAGATGGCAGAGTGCAGGTGCTGTAGCTAGGTGAGTTGGTAGCCTTTGATGTCACTGAAACTTCAGAACCGGAGGCAAACCAGCAACTCCTTTGAGTCACTCTGGTTTCAAGTGATGCAGGTCCAGTCCTTCTCAACCAGGCAAGGAGGGCAGCAGGCAGGTCAGCAAAACAATAAAGCAGTTCTTCCAGAGCAGCAGTCTAGCAGAGTGACAGTCCTTCAGCAGACCAGCAGTCCTTCTTCCTGGCAGAGTATACACAGGTCCAGAAGTGTACTGAGTTGATAGGGTCAGAAGTCCAGTTCTTATACCCAGTGGTGCCTTTGAATTGGGGGCAACTTCAAAGAGGGGCTTTGGAGTGCACAAAGGCTCACTGCAGGGTGTTAGGCAGTCATTTGTGTGGGGTAAGAACATAGCCTATTTAGGTGTAACTGTGAGGTTGTGGCCATCTCATTCCTCACATCAGGTGCGGCTAGCCAGGTAAGAGTGGTGGTGCAGGTGCGGCCAGCACAGGTAGGAGTGGTGGGGTGGTGTGGTGAGGTGGGGGCAGGGCAGGGTGGGGGGAAGTCAAAAGACGACGGATTGGGTCAAAATAAATAATAAAAATAAAAAACCCACTTATGT
The DNA here is from genome assembly GCF_964204655.1 of Triturus cristatus. Lineage (NCBI taxonomy): Eukaryota > Metazoa > Chordata > Amphibia > Caudata > Salamandridae > Triturus > Triturus cristatus. The sequence goes on along the minus strand of NC_140590.1, from coordinate 122,935,291 downwards.
TGTGCTTGCTGCATTGCCCACCCTGCCCCGCCTCACCCCACGACCCCACCGCTCTTACCTGTGCCAGCCGCGCGTGCCTCCCATCCTGTGCAGGATGGCTCATTAGGATGTGGATGGCCCATCAGTCACTCCTGAGCTTCCTTGTGTGTGGCTAACTAGAGGGAATGCAGAAAGCCCAGTTGTCACAGACCCCAGATTTTTATTGGTGCTAGGCTAGTAGGACCACAGGCGCACTAGCACTGAGAAACCACATCGAGGATCAGAGCACTTATTCTACTAGCATTAGCACCGCATCCAGGTTTAGAGCACACATAGCAAAAAGAGCACGATTGCACTCAAACTGGGCACCCATATCAAAATTTAGAGCACTCATTCTACTGGGAGCACTAGTGCACCGGCACTGAGAACCCACATTTAGGGGTAAAGCAATTGTACTACTAGCACTCACATCCAGGTTTAGAGCACCCCTACCACAAGGAGCACTATTGTACTGAAACTGATCACCCATATCCAAATTCAGAGGATGCATTCTACTGTGAGCACTAGCGAACCAGCACTGAGCACCCACATATGCCTTCAGAGTTATCATACTGCTATGAGCACTAGTGCGCTAGAGGGCTTACTTTGGTTACACAGTGGGCCTTCAGATAATATTACATTTTAATTTCTGACCTTTGTGGGTTTAATTGAGGAACGTACATGGATCCACAAAAAGCAGGCACCATTGGGAAGGATGGCATTGCTGCAGCAAATAGCAAAGTGAACGAAGGCATGCTTTAGATAGTCATAGCCACTGGCAACCACTTAGGGTTGATTTTCATTCCAGGCCATTGTTTTTTACCACTGTGTCATTCTAGACAGAGACCTACCTTATGCAAATGTGTTGATCCCACTCCAATAGGAACACTCCAGCGGAACTGCCTGGTCAAGCACCCTCCAAACGGAAACACAAGCAACCCCCAACTGGTTTTGTCCTAGAGTTGCAGGACTTCAACCAAGAAGACACTGTCTTCTCTTCATTCTAGCACAGCTATTTGCACAGTTTCTGACAGTGAGTTGAGAGTGTAGTTGACCAACATTATAATTTCATCTCCAGAACTGAGTGGAATGCAGAGCTTTGCAACACAACCAATTGCAAAATGTATGCATATCACACAAAGTTGCTGAGGTTCAATTTTGAACACAATCACAGGAACAGGTGTTACTGATCTACAAAACTGATTGTGATGTGATCAGTGATTACCTTTGAGATGTCATCAGTGCTGTCAACCATGATGTCATTGAATATGTCAAAAGTGATTCAATATGTGAGGTCATAAGCAGTGCATGGCGGGGTACAAATTATAGCTAGCTCAGTGAACTTTAACTTGAGAATGTGTGTTTTTTTGTGCTTTAAACACAAGGGTTTCACTCACATATATTATCTATCTATAATTTCCGTTTAACTTTTATGTTTTCTTTCAGTGAATTTGTCTAATATTTAATATATTCATAACTATAGAGACAATTTAAACTTTAGGGGACGTATTTACAAAGAATTACCGCAGTGCGGTGCCGCACGCCTTTTGGGCTGCCGCAAGTCATTTGGCTGATCCCTTGGCTCTTCCCTGTGCTGGTGCAAAATTAGCTACCATGCACAGACACAGGCACCCTTGCACCATGGTGCAAAGATGCCTGAGTCACGAGGATAACTGTTTATGTGCTGGAAGGTGTCACATGGCAATACCCATGGAACGCCCCTTACACACAAAGTGCTGTGTGTAAAGGGACAGTATTTACAAGGACAGGAAAAGCCACGCAGGATGGCTTTTCGTGTCCTTGTAAATATGGGGCAGCGAAATGCGCTGCTAGTGCATCACAGAAAGTGACACACTGGTGGTGCAAGGGGCTTGTAAATAAGCCCCTGGGGTTTTAGGTGAATTTCAAGTTTTTTTTTTCCTATTAAAATATATTATAACATGCACTATGCACCAAACTAGTGTTTATTTTTAATTACAGGTATTATTTTTCCCAAAATTTCACTCAAATTGGTTTTATTTATTTTCTAGAAAAATAACATTGTTCTAATGATCTCGGATTGATGTATTTGGTTTTTTGGTCTATTTTAGATCCGCTGATTCGTCGCAAAGTCAAATACCTGGACTTTGTTGTCCCCATGTGCTTTGACTTTCTGTTTGGGCACCCCGGGGGAGCCTTGCATCCAGCGTGTTTTTTTTTCCAACACGGTGTTCATTATATAACAAGTTATACTTCTGGGCAATAGGTTTAGTATTAGCCACATTAAACTAGAATGACATGTCTCTATTAGTGGTTATATCCTTGTTTACCTAGATTTCGATGGCTCTGCAGAACCTTTGCAGCACTGCAAATCCATAACACATCTGATAGGTTACAACAGTCTCCACATTCACAAATGTCATTGCATTTCCCCAACCACCATCCAAAATTGCTTCCAGAGAAAAAAGGGAACATCAGGAAGAGGAAGAAGAAACCCCATCAAAGAAGCAATCACTAGAATTAGATTTTCAAACATACCGTCAATGAAAAGAAGCATTTGAAAAAGATTGTTCTATGTACAATTTGTCAAAAGAAACTTTTGATAAGCACAGGGAAGGCATATTCCCATGGGACATGGAGTATGATGAAAAACCTGTGTATCATTCACCCCAGGCAACTTGCAAGGTGGAGTTACAGCGGGATGCAGCGCAAGCATCAACATTCACTGGTGCATCAAACTTGGCCCAAGGAGACTCAGTGTCAACCTAAATATTCCAAGGATTATCATCAAGGCTTCTACAGATTAGCTATTTATGAAGCTCCTATTCTGAAGGCTAAGCCTCCTACTTTATGAAGAAGATCGAGGATACAAAAAACTCAACTAAGAGCTTTTACGGACAGTTACCGAATTAACCACAAACTGCATCAGACATTTCTTGGTCACTAGTCAATCTTTCTGTGATACCTTAGCCAATTTATTTTTGGAAAAAGTGGAAACAGATTTCAAGACTTTCGGCATTTTTGAGTCTTCTATATTATTAGACAATTTCTCCAGCCCACCCTCTAAATCAGCAAGTTTACGGCTCTATCCACAGAGGATATTACTATTTTATTGAGAACTTTCACTTCTGGTTCTCCATATGACCCTTGCCCTCCTAATGTAGCCAAACTTGCTACAGAGTTCATTGCGGCCAAGCTAGCTTTTATCTTCCATGCTATGTTTAAATCAGGTATCTTCCCCACCATCTGGAAGAAAGCAGCACTGCTTTCTCTTAAAATAATGCTTAGGTAGACCAGAAGGATCCCACTACCTGCCTCCCTTACCTCGTCAAAATAGCTGAAATAGTTTTTAACAACCAGCTTGTGGCTTTCATTGAATCTAATGAGATTTTGGATGCCAACCAATACGACTTTCGAAGCAGTCATAGCACCAAGACGGCAGTGAATAAGGCAGCCAACAAGATCAGGCTGGCATTGGATCAGGGGAAACTGGCAGCCCTTATCCTACTTGACCTCTCGGCTGCTATTGACACTGTCAGTCACAAGCTGCTGCTAGGACAGCTGGCTAATTGTGGGATCTAGGGCTTGGCCCGGGATCTGCTGAAATCCAATTTGCTTAATCGCCTCTAGGTAATTTGAAAATAAGTTTTGGATTCTCCTTGACCTCCTACGCGAATGATACCCAAATAGTCGTATCGATTGAAATGATGAGGAGTGCACTGGGGTCAGATTCCATGACTGCATGTCCTACTTTTTGGAGTATAGTCATCCTTGTGGACTCGATCTGCTTGGCCGGCCATAATGGATTCAATCCCAATGCTGGTAGACAAGGCACAGAATCCGGGGGGTGATTATTGATGATAAACTGAATTTCGCTGATCAGGTGAATAAGCTCACCTCGTCGGCCTTCTGTACTCTCAAAATGATCAGAAAGATTCTGCCTCCTATTCCTGATAAACTTAAAAAATCTAGTCACTTTCCTGATCTTGTCAAAATTAGATTATAGCCATAGCCTACTTCTCACCACCCATCAATACAATATCAACAAATTACAAGTCCTTCAAAACCCTGCAGCTGGACTTCTGTTGAACATTCTCAAAGTTCTCTCAGTATCTCAGCATATCAAAAACCTGCACTGTCTTCCTATTAATAAAAGAGTCACTTTCGAGGAGGTTTGTTTAGCCTATATGGCTCTTCATTATCTTAGCCCTGATTTGCTTAATCAGAGCTTCAAATGGTACTGCCCCAACAGAAGTCTCTGTTCTGCTAATGCTTAACTAGCTGTACTACCCAGTTTCAAATGAGCCAGGTGGGGTGCAAGATCTTCATGCTAGAAGCATCTAAGGCATGGAATACCTTACCTCTTTTCATCAAAATGGCACATAGTCTTCTTGCTTTCAGGAAAGCCTTCAAGACCTGGCTGTTTAGGTCTTTGCAAATTCGTGGTCTTTCTTCTCTGCTCTTCTTTGCTGGAACCGATAGCACCGTGACCCCTCCGGGCAATAGTGCACTCTACAAATCCCACTAACATGACATAACATAACATATAGCTGGAGAAGATAGTGATGCACTGCTTGCTCTGCAGTAAAGTTGTGAGCATAGGAGAGCACGCCTTTTCTAGTTTCATGAAGGCAGTGTTGGACCATAAATGTTTATTATTTTTTGTTTGGAGTTTACTACAGCCAAGTCCCTTAAACATTTGAAAACGTACAAACAGGCTTTTCATTTTTGAAAAGCCTATTTTGTTTTAAAGATGGAAAAACATGTTATTAGTTAGTGTGTCACTGTCCATGTTTTTGTTTCTGACTCAAAATGTTTGTATGTATGTGTGTATGTGTACAAGATCATGTGTTTCTTGGAATGTGTGCAAGGAAAATCTTGTGGATGTGTTTGTATGTGCATGTTTGGGCATATGTGTGCATGTGTATCCCTGAGTGTGTGGGTGTAGTAGTATGTGTGTGTACATTTGTTCGAGGGATTAATTGTAGAGTTATGTGCAGGTGTTTGTGTGGGTGTTACTGAATGTGTGAAGGTATATGTATGGATGTGTGTGTGTGTGGATTTAGTTGGGTATGTGTATGTGTGTCCAAAAGAATATATGTATAGATGTGTGCAAGTATGTGTGTGTGACTAAGCATGTGGATGTCTGTGAGTGTAATTGAGTATTTGTATGTGTTGGTGCAGTTGTGTGTGCACAAGGGATTGCATGTGGAGGTGTGTGTAGTTTGCATTTGTGTGACTGTCTCTGAATTGTGTATGTGTATGACTGAGTGTGTGGGTGTGTGGTATAGAAGTAGTTGTGTGTGTGTGCGAGTGACTGAATGCTTGGGGAGGTGTGTACACGTGTAGGTGTGTATTTGTAACTGAATGTGTAGAGGTGTCTGTGTTTATGACTGACTTTGTGTGTAGTTGTGCATGTTTGTGTGTGTTTGTGTCCAAGTGAATGTGTGTAGAGGTGTGTGTGGACATGTATTTGAGTTTGTCACTGAATCTGTGGGGGTGTATGTGTGTAACTGAGTGTGTGGGTGTGGAGTATGTGTGTAACTGAGTGTGTGGGTGTGTGTATTTGTGTGTGGGTGTATAAGTGTTTTTGTGTGCAAGGGATTGTGTATGGAGGTGTATGCATGAGTGTATGTGGCTGTGTGTGACTGTGTGTGAGCATGTGCATGTGTGGGTGGAGGGGTGTGTATAATATATGTGTGTGTGTCTGTGTACATGTGTGTGTAGGTGAATGTGTGTAGGTGTGTGTGTATGATATGTACAGATAAACGTTTATAATAAAAACATGATTATTAAATAGTGATGAAAAGCAAATAGCATTTCATTATATCACTAGTTCTTCAACTACTTTTAAACTCCATTTTTTTTTCAAACGTTTCTTCCCCTACTGTGGGCAACATTTAAACACTAGTAACATGCAGAAATCAACATACATTTTAATATTTTTTCTTCTCATGTTGCTAATTTATAAGGTAAAACGTTTCTGCAGCACCTCTCCCTGTTCTTTAGTTGATGATGTGACAGAAGGATGTTTAGTGCCCTGAAAAAATAAATATGACAATGCCACTTTTTAATTTACAAGAACAAGGTCTATGCCAGGTAAAGTCTTCCATTGATAATTGGCCTTCCATACCACGAGCAACTAACATTTTTCTAAAGTGCTTTAAAGAGATGTCAGATCCAAGATAGAAGGTAGTTACACACATAATGATGCTTCATTGTGTTAGAGAATACCCTTTGTATAAATGCCTATCTTAATGATCTGTACATAGAAGACCAACTTCTCTGTAAAGAATATGTCACGGGGAGTGTGTAGTGGCGGATGGCATCAATGGGAAGGGAGAGGCAGGCTCTCCCATGTGCTCAAATAAAATAGAAACATATTTAAATAAATGTGTGTGGGCAAATGTAAACTTAAAATATATTAAAAGAAACACTTCCCTGACAAAAGGACCTCCTGTTCTGAACCTTGTCGCTCTGCAACGCGGCCACCAGGAAACTCCCTTGACCAATCAGGGCCCTGATTGGAGAGAGCGGCCTGTCTAGTGCTCCACAGTGCTATGGAGGCCTGCAGTTGCTCTAACCCAGCTGTCTGATGAGAATATTTTATATAGAGCGCTGTCAACTCTCTCGCTTACAGCACAAGGACAGACAGACACTTGTTAATCAACAAGTATTAGTGATTTGTTGACGTATGTACTGGTGTCGCACAATTTTCTGTAAATCTCAAGAAGATGCTGAAGAATATCTAATGGTAGTGTTAGGCATTCTAGAAAATGAGCAAATACCAATGAAAGATTTGCTTGGAGTAAGCTACTCATGGCAGTATGAAAGTAAGAATTGTCAACATATCTTAACAACTCACATTCAATAAGAATGATTTGTGTATTTAACCATTTAACCAGGTTGCAAATTAGTGTCATTTGACAAATCACTAAAAAAGGTGTGCAAAATAATGTTTGTCCAGACTGCAGAGCAGACCTTCTATCAACTTTAATTGTTGATCACAGCAATAAATATGTCATCTTAATGCTACGAAGTTGTAGCATATATGGCATTAAAATCAAAACTCAAATTTCCACATTTTAAGTGGAACAGATTTTACTTGAAAACATACTTGTGGTTGGGGTGTGGTAAATATTTCGTTACCGGTACTATTTTTTTATGCGGTAAAGTCTATTAAGAACAACTCAGTAAAATGAGAGGCAGAATCCGTGGTATTAGAGGTTTTAAAAAGGCTTTATTCCTATACAAAGGAATACAATTCGAATTGTAGGCATTCTATTCCATCACCACGAAAGTTCAGGAAGGAAGGGCATATATTATTGACAGATAAGCAGTTTTATAGAAAATACATTACAATGAAACAGATGCAGGAGGCGTAACAGCTGATAAAAGGTGCATACGTAGCTAATAGAGGGCGTAATTTAATAAACGTCATCATACATGATGTCACAAGTGGGTGGATCCATAGAAGAATCCTGCAATGTCAGCAGAAATAGTTGGCAGAGATGCGCGCGCAGCCGCATGACGTGTGATTGACGTGCAACTAGAGGGTGAAGGGGACTTGACATTTAGCTCTACATGTGGAGACAGAAGTCTGGGGTTATGTCAACCTAATCCCAAATCATATCTAATATCCTATGTTTAAAGAACTGTGTTATCCAAAAAGAGAGGTCTCTTAGGATAGAATCTTATTCTATACTGACTATACTGACTGTTAGTGCGTGTACAAGCGTCTAAGTGTCTACACTAGATGCGAGGGGGTAGGAATATTCCATGGTGACGGGGCTATGAATTACTTGCATGAGGGCAGCGAGGCCTGGCCCTGTGCACGGTAGCTGGAGGAATGTTTACCTAAACTACTAGACAGGAATGCATCGGATGAGGAGCGAAGGAGATAATCTTGAAGGTGCAATACAGTTTTTGGCAGGCGACGGGCTGGATCAGGCACCGTTAGCCGCGCAGGGAGTAGGACAAAGTTCATGGTCACAGATGCAGGCTCAGACTGGAGCTTTCAGAGGCAGAAGGCAGGAAAAGGCTTGATGACAGAATTCGGGCCTACTCGCCTGAATCTGTAAAATGTGGAAAGTGAACCACATAAAGTCGGTGGCCTTTCATACTTAGGAAAGGAATATCTGACCCATTCATGGTGGATCTGAAAGAGGACATGTTGACGGTGGACGCACATATATTTGCGTCTTCAAAACTGGAGCAGGAGGGAACATACATGTACGTATAACATGTACATGGAGCCGTTGGGGTCTACGATAGGGGACATAACTGATCACAAAATTCATATTTCCTCATTCCCTCCTTGTCCCCTTCGGACCCTTAGGAGATATCGATCTTCATCAATCCATCGATCTGTTCATATAGCATCATTTGTTCTTCTTTCTTCTTCCGGGATCTTGAACGAAAACTTGGATGTGGGATACACGAGGTGGCACACAGACCACAAATCGCTGGCCCACATTGTAGACATAAGCAACAACTGAATAGTATGAGAAAGCCAATACCTAGGAAGGAGAGCATTCTCCATCCCCAGGCTGACAACACGCCCCAGAACCAACCGGACCAAGTCCAGGTGCCTGGACTCTGGTGTATCTGGCTTACAATCTTATGAAGGCGGGTTATGGCTTTATATACTGACGGCGAATTTTCTGGTATGAAAATGCAACAACTTGATCCGATGACCCTACAAGCTCCGCCCCTATCGGCCAGGATGACGTCAAGGACAAGACGATTTTGAAGCACAACAATCCGCATAGCAGACTGCTCTTCTGTTAAGTTGCCTAAGGCGGAAATAGTTTCGTTCACTACTGCTTCAAGGGTTCTGGTTAATCTACGTATCAGCTTACTATTAGTGACTGTACCTATATAGGGAAAGAAACCTTTATTGAAATCTGTGTATTTTTCCCATGCCGTTTCAGTGTAATCGACAATTGGGAGATCTCTCTGCTGTCTATTGTGTACTAAATGGGTATTTCTATGATAATCAGGAGGGGCTAGGAAAACAGGTGGCAGAAGGAATGCTATGTAACAGGTACCATCCCAATCCAAAGGTAGACGTATATATGCGGTCTGGCCACATATAAAGTAGGAATGACGAGAAGCTCTAAATGTAGACTTGCCTTGATCACTGAATTTTATTACAGTGGTGCATTTACTATGGCCCATGTGTATGGAGCCATTCTTTCTTATACATAATTCCCCCTTTACTGGGAATACTGACATGGCGGGCAAGATTGGTGTAGCTTCAGATTCAACGTTCAGGATCATAAGGTTAAGTGTAAAATTACCTAATCCATATACTTCATTTTCTAGATCAGTTCCTGTTCTTTTGGGAAGTCCCTCCTTGTTAGGGTAGCAGACTTTAATCAAAACTAAGTTCAGGTTTCCCCATACCCAGCTGTCTTGATAAACTGCGGAATTTGAATCTAGGGAATTAATCAAACTAAACCATGCTCCACAGGAGCCATTGTGTGTGAACGGATAGGGAAAGAGGGGCAAAACTCCCTTATAGTTCTGATAGGGAGGGAGTCGGCCACATATCCAACAATTTGTGGCATTGCTGGTTTGATGGGAATGATGTAACATACTAATGAATGTGTTGTTGCGCAGCGCAAATCTATAAGACAATTCATGTGGAGGTAATTCACTAAAAGAATGTTCTGCAGTTATATTATAAGCACGCTTAGGAATAGGGTAATACATGTGCAATAGGATGCTGACAATGATGATCAGAAGACTTAGAAAAAACAAAATTAATAATGTTACTGTGCAGTGACTACGAAATGATTTACAATACGCATGCTTCTTGAGCAGCATCTGATGATTTCTTTCTCTATTCCGGTCTAGAGGATACATGTCAGAGACAAATTCAACCGATTCACCTTGGAGAGGACTTAAACAATCAAATTGTCTGACTTACTAGACCTCAATTTTAGTTTATAAATTTCTGAGTTCGATTGCTCAACCAAGGGGAGCTTTGAGTCTGTCTGTGAGGGAATACAGGGTTGAGTATCTACGCTGGATGGTAGTCCATAAAATTTCTTGATATGACTTGAGTGCAACCACCCTTTCCTTCCCTCGATTTTCACAGCAGTCCTTGTGGTGAGTAGAACCAACTTCGGTGACTTCCACCTAGGATCCAGTTGGGTCTTCCGGTCAAAATTCCTGACCAGCACCAGGTCACCAGGAACCACGTCATGGGGTTTCACCTCAGTATTGTCGGGAAAAGCTGCGGACACCTGTGAACGACAAGATTGTAGTGCAGACATCAAGGAAGCCAGGTAATCTGTCAGCATATTACAGTCAACATCAGTGATTTTACGAGGTATAGGCGTCCCCCACATATTTGGTGGTCTACCGAAGATCACCTCATACGGGGATAGCCCTGTTCGAGAATGTGCTACCATTCTCATGTAAAAGAGCGCAACTGGTAAGGCTACTATCCAATCAACTCCTTTTTCTCTACATATTTTGGACAATCTAATTTTCAGAGTTTGATTATGACGTTCCACGAGACCTGCTGCCTCGGGATGTCGGACACAGTGAAATTTCCATTGATAGCCTAATAGAAGGGAAACGTGTTTCATTAGTTCGGATGAGAACGGCTGGCCGTTATCTGAGTAGACAACACGTGGTAAACCGTACCGTGGGAAGAATTCTCGAACTAACTGTTTGGCAGTAGTCGGGGCAGTGTAATCTGAAACCGGGTATGCTTCTGTCCAACGGGAAAGAGCACAGACAACTACGAGAACATATTTGAATCCTCGACATCGTTCCATCTGGATATAATCCATCTGGAGGACTTCAAAAGCATGATCGGGAGTTTGGAATCCACCCTGTTCTACGGGGATGCTTTTACCTGGATTAAACTGACAACATATCATACAGGTACGAACTTTTTGTTTAGCTGCGGCTCGTAAATGTTTGTTGAACCAAATGTGTTGAATGCTGTCTAGCATAGCTTTTTCTCCTAGGTGCGCTGGACTATGTATTGTGTTAATGATGACTTGGACCATTGAGTCGGGAAGAAACCATATGGATTTTTCCTTCGTCATCCATCCTTGATCTGTTTGGATCCCTCCTAATTCAGTCCATTTCTTTATTTCTTCTGGTGTAGCATGTGTCTGTATGTCAATTACATCAAGGGCGGGATCCTTAACTGTCATGCAATGTGTTGGTGTCGGAACTATTGTCTTTGTCATGTCAGTTGTGTGAGTCTGATTCTGAGCAGTCTGTTTAGCTGTTCTGTCAGCTAGGTCATTACCCTGAGAAATGATATCGGTAACTTTTGTGTGGGCTTTGCATTTTATAATCGATATTGCAGTAGGTAGATGAATCGCGTCTAATTGGGCTTGAATGAGGGGTCCGTGTTGGATGTGGGCACCGTGAGAAGTTAAATAACCTCTCTCTCGCCACAGTACGCCGAAGTCATGGACGACTCCGAATGCATAACGTGAATCTGTGTATATGTTGACTTTTTTATTTGTGGCTTGAATACAGGCTTGTGTCAGAGCGGTGAGCTCTGCTGCTTGAGCTGACAAAGTGTTAATACAATTTGTTTCAATGACTTCAGTGTCTGTTGTGACTGCGTAAGCGGCCACTAACTCTCCTGTACTTGTTCTCATACATGACCCATCTACATACAATGTCAAGTCTGGATCTGACAAAGGGATATCTGTCAAGTCTTGTCTGGGTTTCGTCGTGATAGTAATGACTTCGACACAATCATGTGCCAATGGATCTGTTCCGCCTACTGGTAACAGTGTGGCAGGATTTAACGTATTACAACGTCTGATTTCTATATGTGGCTGAAACAATGTTAATTCATAACCGGTGAGTCTTGCTATAGTCAAGTGTTGTGTTTGTGTGCGGTTCAAGAGAACCTCTACTGCGTGTGGTACTTGTACTGTCAATTGATGTCCTAACACTATGGCATCGCTTTGTCTGATTGCTAAAGCTGTTGCTGCCACTGATTTCAGGCACGCTGGAAGTGCCTGAGCTACTGGATCTAATGTACTAGAGAAATAAGCACATGGTTTGTGTGATCCTGCTTGTTCCTGAGTGAGTACTGACAAAGCAGTACCTTCGCGTTCTGTAATGAAGAGTGTAAACTGTTTACTGTAACATGGTGTTGCTAGGACAGGTGCTTGGCATAAAGCTTTCTTTAAGCTTTCAAAAGCGTGTGTATGTTCTGGAGTCCAAGGGAGGACAGTCGATGTGGCTGCCTCCTGTGTTGTCAACTGGATGAGTGGTTTTGCTAGAAATGCATATTGAGGGATCCACTGCCTACAGTATGAAGTGAGGCCTATAAAAGCCCGCACCTCCTTTTGTGTCTTGGGTGCTGGCATGTTAGCAATTAACTGGATGCGGTCGGATGTAAGCTGCCTTCCCTCCTTGGACAGCGAGTGCCCAAGATAAACAACTCGCTGGACACAGAATTGCAGCTTGGAAGGGGACACCTTGTGCCCCTTGTCAGCCAGAAATTTCAAAACCGTCAGTGACGCTGTTTCACATTCATGTTTGCTTCGGGCGGTGATCAGCAGATCATCGACATATTGCAACAAGGCAGTGTTAACTGGCATGTGGATACTGTCAAGTTCTCGTTTCAGTGCTTGGCTATAGATGCTGGGGCTTTCTGTAAATCCTTGAGGTGCGCGTGTGAATTTTAAGCTTCGTCCATTTAAACTAAAACCGAACAAATATTGACTTTCCAGATCTATTGGGACACTAAAGAAAGCATTCTTGAGATCAATTACAGTGAAGAACGTTGCTTCTGAGTCAATAGCTGTGAGTAATGAAGAGATATCTGGGACCACAGGGTATTGTGGTACAATACATTTATTTAATTCGCGCAGATCAATAACTAATCGATATACTGGTGGTGCTTTTGGATCCGTTCTTTTAAGGATCGGAATTATCGGGGAATTACATACATTGGAGTCAGTTTCCACAACCACTCCTTGGGCAATAAGCTCGTCAATGATTTGCAGTAAAGCCACTACAGCATCTGGAGGTAACTTGTATTGTCGCATTCGTGGTAGTACCACTCCTGTCTTTAGTGTGACTCGATATGGTGTAATGTTCATGCAACCAACATCAGTGGGGCCTTGTGCCCATAAATGTGTAGGTAAATTCTGCAGTCGGTGATCCATGTCTCTAGATACGTAGTGACCTTTAAAGTCACGTAAAAATAGTCGTACTCCTTCCGGAGAACAACATATTATGGCTCCTAGAGCTTTCAATGTTTTTATGCCTAACAAGTTTTCTGGACATGATTTAGTAAGCAATAAATCTGTAGTACGTGTCAATGGACCGACTGTAAGTGGAAGAGGTTGTGTTACGTCATTTATTATCGGTTTTCCTGAGAATCCAAGGGAAATATTTTGTGAGCCTGAGAGGGGTGCCCCTGGAACTTCACTGCTTCTTATAGTTGTTCTGCTTGCCCCTGTATCAAGTAAAAACTTTCTGTCTTCCCCTAATAGTTCACTATGTACATAAGGTCCCTCTTGGTCTACAGGAACCTCTATAAGGGGTAAGCCAACTTCCCTCTCTAGGCTATCTCATGAGTATCGCTGATAATCGGGATAATCTGTTTGTGCATACTGATACATTTGTTGTGTTGTTGCTTGAGTTGCAGCAATAGGCTGCGCTTGTGGTGGTGCTACGATCTGTTGTGGAACTGCCTGTTGCGGAGCTAGTTGTTGCGGAGCTAACCTATGTTGTGCCTGCTGAGGCGTTTGTCGTTGATTCTGATCCTGTCTGGGTGGACGTGGTCTCTCATGTGTTCTACCTGTGGCTATATTATGTTTCAGGACTGGACAATCGTGTATATAATGACCTGGTTGTTTACAATAGTTGCATGTCCCTTTCGCAGGACCTGTGGAATCACCCTTTTGATGACTATCGGCTGGAACTGACTGTGCAACAAGCATTTTCATTTTTGTATCTTTCATACGTCTTTGTTCGTGTTCTTGTTCTTCTCTAATTCTATTGTGGTGATATTGTAACATCTGTAACATCTGTGATGGGGTATTACCTTGCCAGGTACTTTCGAACTTCAATACTCTATTCTTGACTGGTAGCAGAGAATTTTCAACTAATTTTGTCACAAACAGATGTGGATATGACTCACTACTGGCTTTTATGCCACTATTTATACTAAAACATTTTTCAAATCGGGAATAGAAATCACTAGTGTCTTCATCTGGTTTTTGTTTACAGGCTGAGATTGCACCCCAGTCTTCCTTTTTCGTAGTTAATAAACGTGGCAGTACCTGTATTAGTAATCCTGCTAGTGCTGTAGTCTTTTCCCCAAGCCCTGCTCCTGCAGCTCGGGCCTTTTCTTCGTTTTCTAATGCTGTCCAATCTATCTTTTGGTCTCCCACCTCCCATTCCTTTTCTTTGAGTTTTTCGTAAACACCGGCGGGTAATAGGACTTTTAATATTTTCATAATGTCGGGGTAGGTATACTCTCCCATGAGTAACATGTCTTTTATCTCACGGTGGAATCCTGCTGGGTCCTTGTCATGGCTGGGTACTACTTTCTTCATTTCTAATAATTCCAGTTTAGTTATAGGCGTGTACACAAACACGCGTGTAAAGTTATCACCGGCACCTCTAATTGGGTGTACTTCGCGTAACGGGTTCTGTCTATCTATGTGATACATTTTTCTTCCCATGATGGGAACTGGAGCGTGTTCTGGGCATACGAAGTTTAAATATTGGTTTCGGGATTCTAGAATTTCCTTAATCAAATCAGTACCTGACCCTCTCCATATATTCGTGAGTAGTTCTGTCAATATGTCAGGTAAGGGTCCTGGATCGGAGTGTTGGCTTTTATATAATATAAGGAGGTGTTGAATCATGTATATACTAGCTAAACGCTGTTCATATGGGTCTAGATTCAGAAACGTGTGTGCAAGTACATCGTCATTGTATTCGCCGGGACTGTCAGCCCATTGTACTGCTGACCTGGCTAATTCTTGTTCGTCCATGGAATCGAGCACGTGGTACCCCCTTCGATCTCGGAGTAATTTATCAGCGGCTTGGAATAAGTGTTCAGGGGATTTTGTATTTAGCATAGGGTTTGGAAGATGTCTATTATATTCTGGACGTATTGGACGTATTGGGTCGTTAAAACCTCTGGTATTATTATGGGGTCTTCCTTTACCTACATAAGCTATCGTGTCTACTTGCTCTGATTCTTGCTCCTCCTCCTCTCTGTTTAGGTCAGCGGCGTCTACCTCTAATCTTTCTTCGTGTATTCGTTCTACTTCTTTGCGGATCTTTCGGTACATAGCTACTATACATAACTGTTTATCATGTCTCCCTTCTGATATATTCTGGCCCCAAGTGACAAGTTTTTGCATTTCTTCCGGATTTACCCCAGGCCGGTCTTGATTTCTGATTATACAGTTTATGAGGAAACGTAACAGTTGTCCCTGTACCTCCGCTTTCTGGTACTCCATGGCTCTGCTAATACTTTCAGGACCTCGTCCTGACTGGACAAAGTGATATATATTTTCTAAATGGGTAGCCATTCCTGGTAGCTTCGTTAAATATATTGCAGCTCGTCTAATACGTAGTGATGACAGCAGCATTTCGTCCCGTTTACCGGGCACAGGATCATATCTACAATCTACTAGAATTTCCTTAAGCATGTCGGGAGTTGCTAGTTTGGGCGTACGTTGGTGTGCTAATTCTCTAAGGGAAAATTTATTTCCTCTGGGTGGCGTAGAAAAAATGTCTGTCGTACCTCCTGTAGCACCGTCTGGGGTGCTGGACGTGAAAGGATTTGTTGAAGGTGAGACAGCAACCGTCGTTGCGGGAAAAGCTGTAGAAACAGATGCGTTTGTCGGAATGTGTATCGGAGCTTGTTGTTGCGGAGGTACAGACGGAGGATCTTGGCGATGAGCATCATCGGTAAGCGGTCTATGTGGTGCGGTATTAGCATACTCGGGAGCTGCGTCATCTAAATAAGAGGAAAGGAAAACATCTTCTGCGGTTCTGGGATGCCCCTTGGGATGTGCTTTTATCGGAAACAATGGGGGTGGCAAGTCTTTTGGTATTTCCGGAGTAGCCTTAGGTAACCCTTCGGCCAGAAGTGGATACATACCATTCATAAGGGCGTTTCTTTGTCTATCTATTTGTTCTGATTTTACTCGGGTACCTTCCTCAATTAACAGATTTTCTCGGACTTTATTTGAATTCTCCTTACCCTTATCTTCCTGTCTGAGTGCTTTTTCTGTACGTCTATATGATTCTTTACGCCATAATTCAATGGCATCTTTCTGTGACTGTCTGGCTTTCCTTTTCCATAATTCTTCTTCTACTCTCATGATGCAATCTGCATCCCAGGTCCCCACTGCGGGCCATCTCTGACTCTCTGGTAATTCTTTGGTGTAGTCCACCCATAAATCAAGAAATAATACGGCATCTAGGCCATGCTTATGATACATAAAGTACCCTGGAGTGTCCCTCGGTGGGATGGGAACAGCTTCTTCGAGTACCCCTTTTCTAGTTTTGATCTGTCTTAGTTTCGAAAAGAGCGGCATTTTTAGACCTTATTACTAGAACACACTTTATACAAAAAAACACAATAATGAACAGTCATTCACACCACAGTATATAGAACGTATTTCAAAACATTTAACACTTAACAGTTTTACGAACAATGATAACTAATAGAAAACTAGTTACTGACATTATACTGACACTAGATAATACTTATTTATATGCAAAACATACTATATATACTGCTAAACAGTACAGATACACTGCTAAAACAGTGCAGACCGGATTTGTGTACCCAAACCCGTCTTGACCGGCACAGACTATGTGCACGTAAAATGCCTCCCCGGTAATGGTACTCACCGGGTAGCTCGGAATGGAAGGCCTCGGAACGGAACTGAAACTGGACCGGACTGGACTCGACTCGACTGGACTCGGAACTTCGGAACCTGGCGGGTCTCTGTATACCTCGGATCTTGCTCTCTCAGCTAGGCTCTGGTCGGGATACTTCGCACTTCTCACCGCCTCGTCTGGGTGTTGATCGCAGCCTCAGTCGTCCCCGCTTGGCCGGAAGGAGATACAGGAAATCCTGCAGGTACGCGTTTTTGTCCGTTCAGCTGTGGCAGGAGACCGGGCCTGCAACGCACCACCGGCGCGTGAGATGAGAAAGTGTCCCTGTTCGGGCGCCAATTTATGTGGTAAATATTTCGTTACCGGTACTATTTTTTTATGCGGTAAAGTCTATTAAGAACAACTCAGTAAAATGAGAGGCAGAATCCGTGGTATTAGAGGTTTTAAAAAGGCTTTATTCCTATACAAAGGAATACAATTCGAATTGTAGGCATTCTATTCCATCACCACGAAAGTTCAGGAAGGAAGGGCATATATTATTGACAGATAAGCAGTTTTATAGAAAATACATTACAATGAAACAGATGCAGGAGGCGTAACAGCTGATAAAAGGTGCATACGTAGCTAATAGAGGGCGTAATTTAATAAACGTCATCATACATGATGTCACAAGTGGGTGGATCCATAGAAGAATCCTGCAATGTCAGCAGAAATAGTTGGCAGAGATGCGCGCGCAGCCGCATGACGTGTGATTGACGTGCAACTAGAGGGTGAAGGGGACTTGACATTTAGCTCTACATGTGGAGACAGAAGTCTGGGGTTATGTCAACCTAATCCCAAATCATATCTAATATCCTATGTTTAAAGAACTGTGTTATCCAAAAAGAGAGGTCTCTTAGGATAGAATCTTATTCTATACTGACTATACTGACTGTTAGTGCGTGTACAAGCGTCTAAGTGTCTACACTAGATGCGAGGGGGTAGGAATATTCCATGGTGACGGGGCTATGAATTACTTGCATGAGGGCAGCGAGGCCTGGCCCTGTGCACGGTAGCTGGAGGAATGTTTACCTAAACTACTAGACAGGAATGCATCGGATGAGGAGCGAAGGAGATAATCTTGAAGGTGCAATACAGTTTTTGGCAGGCGACGGGCTGGATCAGGCACCGTTAGCCGCGCAGGGAGTAGGACAAAGTTCATGGTCACAGATGCAGGCTCAGACTGGAGCTTTCAGAGGCAGAAGGCAGGAAAAGGCTTGATGACAGAATTCGGGCCTACTCGCCTGAATCTGTAAAATGTGGAAAGTGAACCACATAAAGTCGGTGGCCTTTCATACTTAGGAAAGGAATATCTGACCCATTCATGGTGGATCTGAAAGAGGACATGTTGACGGTGGACGCACATATATTTGCGTCTTCAAAACTGGAGCAGGAGGGAACATACATGTACGTATAACATGTACATGGAGCCGTTGGGGTCTACGATAGGGGACATAACTGATCACAAAATTCATATTTCCTCAGGGGACTAGCCTCTCTGTTAAGAGATGTGACCAGGGTGACAACTTTATTCAGAACAAGCTTCACCAATTAATAGCTAATGAATGTGGTGAGGTACTGGCCTCTCTGTGAAGAGCTCTGTTCAGGGCTCTTCAACAGACAGCTTTCACTTTGACCAGAGTTCACAGAGAGGCCACTCCCCCTCCAATGACATCTCCTAATAGCTGGCCAAGCCTCTTCTACATAGTCTTTTCTGCACTAGTCTGATCTCTTCACAGACAGTATACCATTTTATTATTATTTTCAACCTATTATGTTACAACTATGTAGAAGCTTCAACTGAAAACGTTTCCATTTCTTCTCATACTGATATTCAGTTTGTATTTGTATTGTTTTAGGTGCTGCTTTTCTCTTTAGCAAACATTATTACTATGCCTGAGTGAAATTTTAATTATACCGGAGTTACTGGAGTAATGTTAGTCATTATGCACTACTGTTATGATGCGAAATTACTGAATTTACGTGACTAAGCCAGCATGAGTAATTAAGAGTAATTTGTGGCAAACATCCTACTGCAGGAGCACAGGAACAAGCTAAGAGACAGCGGGTGGCTGCTGGCTACTGCTGTTTGCATCCTGTAGCATTTGGTGCTATTTTAGTGCAAAGGGCACATTTTGAACTAAGAATATTGCGCCAAATTCTGCAGTATTCTTCTCACGTAATTACACATAATTACGAGTACTTTCTCGTAATTTTGCAGTAACTGTGAGTAATTACACTAGGGAGAATTACGCCACTTACTCCCACTCTTAGGGGCATATTAACAAGCCAGGCGATAAAATTATCGCCGCTTTAGCGGCAGAAAACTGCTGCTAAAACGGAGATAATGGGCTTGATAATATGCTCTAAGGAATTCCAATTGAAGCCCATGTTAGATGTCCTTCACATCTAACATGGGTTTCAATTGGAATTCCTTAGAGCATATTATCAAGCCCATTATCGCCGTTTTAGCGGCAGTTTTCTGCCGCTAAAGCGGCGATAATTTTATTGCCTGGCTTGTTAATATGCCCCTCTATTATTACATACACATACTCAGTTTTCTAAAGCATAATCCTGCAAAATAACACGCATATCTACATGTATGTACTCACCGTACCCCCACCCCGTGTATGTACATATTACCCTTCTGGCGCAAAGCATACCCTGGTGCCGTGCCGTACCCCCAGCGCTATGCGCTGGGGGTACGGGGCGTACATACACGGGGTGGGGGTACGGCGTGTACATACACGGGGTGGGGGTACGGCGCATACATACAATGGGTGGGGGTCCGGCGCGTACATACACGGGGTTGGGGTACGGTGCGTACATACACGGGGTGGGGGTACGGCGCGTACATACACGGGGTGGGGGTACGGCATGTACATACACGGGGTGGGGGTACAGCACGTACAGGTGCGGGGCTGTGCTACGGTGTTGGGATACGGTGCGGAGGGGGGGGTACGGTGCTGACATATGGGGTACTGTGCTGACATGTGCGGGGTGAGGGGGGTTGTACGACTCGTATCCCGGCACAAGTGTACCCGTGTACATGTGTGCTACAGCGTTCGCTCCGTACGGGGCCTTTTACCTGCGGTTGTGCATTCGGACGGGCGGTACGGATCGTACTTGCACGCTCGGACTTCTGTTTTACGATTTGCACGTAAAAATGTCCGGCTCCCTATCGGACACTTTTCCCGACGCTATTCGGACGTAAAAATTGACGTCTCCCTCTCGGACCATTTTCCCGTCGCAATTCGTATGTATTTTTCACGTACGCAGTTTGTACGGTACTTGTACGATTCATACGTGAAAATATACGGATACGAGTCGTACGCAAATTTTTTTCCCCGGTTCGGAATTGGCACCAATATGTCATGAGTTGCCTTAGGTTCGTGTACATTGATATATTTCCCTGCCTCAGGAACTTGTATTACCAGCAGGAGGTCCCCTTTTTCTTTACGTCATATTTCTTATTCACCACATGTTACTATTATAAAAGAGAATTTGCATATTTTTGTGCTAGGTTTAAAAACTTTTTTATTTTGTGGGTGCAAAAGGGAATGTCTTCTCGCTCTGGAATATGTCAACGTTTCTCTTAAGGTTGGTCATCCTCATCATGCCTCTGCCACTGGAATTGAGATGAGATCTACTCAGGGAATCTGTATTTGACTCACGAATAGCGAGCTTACCTGGATGTCACTCGTGGGATGAATATTTTAGTTGAAGACCTAGATTATAGAACATTGAACAGAAACAATCTCTAAACATTCTCTTGGTTAATTTCATCACTTAAGGAGGCAATCATTTGGTAAACATAATTTCGAAATAATAAATTGTCTAAAATGTATCACTTTCTTTATGCTTGTAGATTGGCCTGGAAAACAAGTAAATGTCTCAAATCAAATGATATTGGAAGGGCGAACTCTCAACATGCACTGCTCAGTGGACAGTTCCCCGCCTGCCAGCCTCACCTGGATAAAAGGAGGAGAAACGAAATTAGAAAAAGATGCCATTAACAATCTAACACTGAGGCTCTCAAACGTAACATGCAAGGACGAAGGGCAGTACTGGTGCATTGCAAAGAACAAACATGGCCTGGCAAACTCTTCCGTATTCATCAGTGTGCTGGGTGAGTAATTGGTCCTCTGGAAGCGCGTTCGAGACATGACTTACATGGAAACATTTATAGCTTGTGATCAGGACTGGGGTTTGCCCTCATGGCACCCTGGAGAAGCCTGCAAGAGAGTAAGGCTAACAATGGCAGTACAACAATACAAAAGGCAGACAGTGCATTGCCACAGTACAAACTACATGTAAATAGTATACTTCCAATTGAGTGGGGTGAGCTGTTGTAGATCATACTGATGAAGCCCTTGAAAGCCAAAGAGAGCCTTTACTAGGGAAGGACGCCCTTGCATTGTGACATGGAGATTGGGGTGGCTGATGGTAGTAGGGAACACTTGAAGTGTTCAGTAGACAAAACATAACAGCAAGTCATAGGCAGTTTGGGGCGCAGCCTCAGGGGAACCATCAATCCAGAGAGAAAGAGACTTGGGATACTGAAGAGTCATCAGAACTCCTGAGCACAGTTTTCTCCGGGGTGCTTCTTCCAAGGTCGAACCCCTGTCATCATTGATCTGAGGTTCCGATGGTGCCAACCACCAGTTGCAGCATCAGTGGACCTCTGGGTGGACCTCCTACATCAGTGACTTTGTCTAGACCTTATCTGTATCTATCAGCAACAGTGCGTCATTCTGTCCTGCCCCACACCTCCACAGCGTCCACAAAGAAACAAATACATGAGGCTCATCTCGCAAACCTTGCATTTGATACCTGTGAAGAAGGCATGTCATGCTGTTCGGCAATATTTTTTATCTAGAAACAACATAACGGCAATTGTTTTTGATTTCCAATGTGCCTCACGCAGGACCTCACTGCAGTCTCTGTAGTGAAGTAGGATTACAACTGGGGGCAAAATTACTCCTTGGAGTGGGATTCCTTCGACAGGCTCTCTTGATTGAAAAGATTGGGGACAGTTTGGCAGGGGTGTTAAGCACCAGATATAGTTTTCGAGGTAGGTCACTACATCTTGGCCCCCTCGGCTAGTCCTACAATGCATATATTACTTCTTTGTGATCGGGCCTCTTCATTCTCTGCCTGCCCTTCAAGGAAACACATCTTGCTAGCAAGCTCTGCCAGTTGCTTCTTGGCATCTGGTTTCACTCACTCATTGTGGCTACTGAGGAGCATAGGCAGGAAGGTGCGAGTCAGTATTCCATGGGCACTGAAGCCCGAGTGCTTGTGCAGGTGGAGCAAGCCACGCGCAAGGTTGGCCACATCATTCAGCTCTGGTGCAGCCCAGGCTCATCAGGCCCAAGTGACTAGGCCGTTGCACAGGGCAAAACGTAAAAAAGAGGGTCTTTTTCTTGTGTTCCCTCAATACTGAAGTTTATGGTCAACGTTCCTTTAGAAACAAACTTTTATACAACCAGAATTGAAATAAAAGGGGCTTAGTCCTGTACTTCTTTAGTGCTAAGGTCTATAGCAATGGAACGCGCGATGGAGGGACTGTTCCCCTAAGCAACAAATAGGCAAGATCTTAGACCCTAACAGGGCCATACTGTACCGAGAGCACCATACAAATCTGTGAAAACAAATACGGCTACACACAAATTTGTTTTTTATAAAAGGAAGCGCTTGCTATAGACCTTAGCACTAAAGAAGTACAAGACTAAGCCCCTTTTATTTCAATTCTGGTTGTAAACTTCAGTATTGAGGGAACACTAGAAAAAGACCCTCTTATTACGTTTTGCCCTGAAGAAGTCCGTAAGGACGAAACGCGTTGGCTACGCTGATTTTAAAGAAGAAATTAAACAAAGAAACTTGAAACAAAACCTGCTGAATGGAATGATATTCTTCGTTATGCAATATTGTATTTTATAATGATTGTGTGGTGTGCTGGATCACAGTGCTTGGTTTATGATTTATAGGATCCTATATCCTAGGAGGTTTAGAGGTATTGAACCTCAGATCCTTAGCACCCAAAAAAACTAGCACAGACTTTGACCCCACTGAATGATAGGTGCAGTCACTATTGCCTCATACCTCGTTTCCTTTGTGCATGGTCATTCCATATTGGCCCCTGAGAGTCCAATAGGAAGTTAGAATAATATCAGTAGAATCCATAATTCAAGCTCCCCCAGCAATTCCGCATTTTGGCCTGGACGTTCACCCAAATATTTCAGCAGCTTTCAGGGATCTCTTAATACTCATAGGGCCAGTCATTGCTGTTAATGGCCTCACTGTAATTAAGTAGCCACACTTGATGAAGGTTCCTAATTTTTAGGTCTACCATGGCAGACCGGCCAACGATTGATAGTCAGAGTGGGACTGATATTGTAAGAAAAGTTGACAACATTCAAGATTTGAGCTAAAGGAAGTTCCCTCATAAGTTAATACTTTGCTCTTCTGTCCATTCCGTATAACTGACATGGGCGCTGGGACAAGCAGGTTGTTAGGAAGTGCACTGACTGTACACGACACAGAATGTGTGCAGTTAGTTCCCCCTTTGAGTGGGAGGACTGGAGCCCTGAGGACAACCTGGAGTCTCATGACCATTGGGCAGCGATGCCTCCTCCACTAAGGCAGAGGAGCATCTCCCCACAGGGAAAATAAAGTGATAATAAAACCATGTTATTATCATTTCATTTTTCAGTACTTGCTCTGTTATATTTCTTTTAGGTGCGTGGCGGGGTTGGGCTGCCCACAGAGCAAGGGTGGGAGTGGTGGGCACTTTCTAAGTGCACATAATAGTTTGGCCGGTTTCCAGGTTAACACGCCCACATTATCACGCAAGCTTTGGGTGTAGGCATCAGGAAACCTGTAAACAGTATATATGTATCAGTTATTCCACAAACTGTAAAATAAAGTAACGAAGAAAGCAACGCTATCTCTCTTTAAATATTTCTCCCTTTAATATATGATCTCTTATACCCTTTTTCCCTCCACCTAGTCTTGCTAGCTCATACGCTTTATTCTATTATATTTCTAGCTCTTTTGTCATAGTTTAAGATAACCTCACTCACGCTATTTCTGTTTGAGGAAGAAGACCCTAGTTTGTGTCATGCTTAACATTAAAGAGGATGCTGGCTATTTGGATGCAGTGTTCTGGAAGTAGCATGTAAATAAGGACATTATACAACTCAATATCTTTCTTTCTCTTTTCAGAAATGGAATCTCCAAACCAGCCGCGTGCGGCCATCATTGGGGGAGTGGTTGCAGGTCTGGTTGTCCTGGCTGGGGTGTGCTTTTTGGCCGGAGTGATGTATTGCAGAAGGTAAGATCCTCTTTTTCGAATTTGGACAAAACGTTTTCCCAAATCCACATTTATATTCTCTAATCCTTTGCGTAAATCAGTGACACTCAGATCCGCCCTGTCCCAGTGGACAGATTCCAGTCTCTGCCTGGGGCAATTAGTGTAAAGTGTTCTCTATGGGAACACACACTCATGCATGTGCATTCAAACCCTCATGCATCCACACATGCACCTTCAGGATGCTGCAGTTCACAAACGCACCTAAATCTATACAAGCCCTCACACTAATGAAAAGCCAAATCCTCATCATGTGCATTCATACATTGAGGCATGCACATTTAATCTTGTGTGACAACACATGGCTAAGGGGATTGGGTCCCTTAGCCACGTGTTATCACAGAAGATTGAATGTGCATCCAGACTCGTATACATGATCTTATAAATTGTTAAGCATGTGCATTTAGACCCTGCAGGTTCTGCAGCACTGCATGAGCTTACAATTCCTCATGATTGTGAAAAAATATTTCGCTCACAAACTCTTAAGAATTCGCATTTTATTATACAATGCATTAGACATGTGTATGCAATTCTTGTGCATGTGCGTTCAGTCATACGGCATATCCCTAGAAACATGCACTCATGTTTTTTAATCAACTGCACATGCATATAAACTTATAGGCATGTACATAAAAACTTCCATGCATTTGTGTGTGCACTGCAACTCTTATGCATTTATCTGCTGAAACATCATTTAGGGCCTAATTATGGCTAGGGCCTAATTATGATGGACCACCGAATCCACAGTGGCGGTGCGGACACCGCTGCTCAGGCGTTCCAATTGCCCTATTACAGGTTGTGTGGTCGGACAGCCTTAGAACCACTACAACCATCCCTTGCAGTGTTGCGGCGGTCTTGAGGCCGAAATATGCTTGGCTGTGCAGCTGCAGCACTGCCAAGCATGGTACGAGTTTCCCCTACGTCACGGTTTGCATGGCAGTGAGCCCACAAAGAAAAACTGTGGTGGAAAGGAAAAAAGGGGGTCCTAAAGGGCCCTCTGTTGCATCATGGCCATGGGGTTCATGCACCCACTTTCCTGCACAGTATGGAGTTTACAGTCCATGCCGTGCAGCATAGGTTTTGGCATTCCCATTGCAGTGCCTTTTTAATATGCACTGCTGTGGGAACGTCAAAGGACCGCCAATGAAACTACGAGATTACTTGTAATCTGTTGGGTGGACAGGGATAGAGTATGGTGTTCCTTGATTGGGGCGCTGGAGTGGCGGCCTGCCCTAAGACTGCCAAACTCTGAATAAGGCCCTTAGTGTTCAGAAATCAACGTGCATAATGGCAATCCATGTTTTTAGACCACCAGTCAGGCCTTCACATAGATATCCAGTAGAAGTCTTGCAGTTAGTTTTATTTATTCGTTTGTATTATTCTTTTTTATCCGAAGGGCCATGGATTAAAAACATTACCACCAATTTTGCCAGTAGAAACGTTTGGTCACTTGATTTTCTCAAGGCTACAAATAACATATACAGATATAAGTGTGTTTATTTAATAGTGCAACTGCAGATTTATTAGATATAAGATATATTCAATGAAAAAAACTAAGATCAAACTTTTGTTATAGTTAGGAAAATGTTATTTTTACTTTCAATACCAACCAAACATTTACTACACAAACATTACAAATTCAAAATCTATAGTTATACCTTAAATATATAATATACGTACCACCTTTAAATTACTATAACTTTGCTTATTATTTAGATACAAATCAGACTTAAACTACACACACATTAGAAATTCTAAAGTTATACTTATACCTTTAATTTATGAGACAACTTTAAATTATTAAAACCTGCACACCTCCATGCACAGTAAGGGTGGGGGAGTGCTCCGCTCTGCCCACGAAGTATACGTAGTGCTGCCTGCTTCGTGGTCCACGAAGTAAGCGTAGCAGGCAGCACTACGCACACGGCGTGGCAGAGAAGAGCTGCCCGCCACCCGCCTCCCGTCCGCCCTCATGCGGCATCCCAGGGCTCCCGCAACTTCTTCCTCACAAATGCGCATGAGAAATGCCCGCGCATGCGCATTTGTGAGGAAGAAGTTGCGGTTGCACCAGAAAGAGGGAGCCCCGTGACGCCGCACCTCAGGTAAGGAATTTTCATACTTTAAAATAGTTAAAATTATTTTAAAATGAGGGCGGGCGGGAGGCGGGCAGCGCGTAGTGGGGCTACTCGGAGCGCGCGATGCACAGTGAATTCATCTCTGTAGCAACACCAGAAGTGGAGTTGCGTACTGTGGAATAGCTTAGAGTGGAGTGAAATAGTGTAGAGTAGAGTGTCATAGAGTGGAATGCCATAGACAGGAGGGGCTTAGAGTGGAGTGGTGTACACTGTAATAGTGTACAGTGGAATGGTGTAAAGTGGATTGTGCTTCAGTCGAGTGGTGTAAAGTGGAAAAGCATATAGTGGAGTGGCAGATAGTGGAGTGCCGTAGAGTGGAAAAGCATAAAGTGGAGTGGCGTAGAGTGGAATACCTTAGAGTCGAGTGGCATATACTGGAATAGCGCATTTTATTTATAAAGTTTTATATAGCGCTAGCTAGACCCGGGGGAATCAGAGCGCTTTACATACACAAAGGAAAAGTTGAACTACATCGTATGACATGAGGATGCATAAAATATATAAGCAAAGACATCACACTTAAATATACATTGAAGGAGTGAAAAACGCAGGTGGTTGAAACAGTCAGATGACCCTCATCCGTGAAAGTCAGAGTGAGAGGGGTGACCATTAGTCTATTGATGCCTAGGTTGGTTGACTTTTTCAGAGGAGCAGTAGTTTCAGATCCTTTTTGAAGCAAGGGAAAGAGGGGTTGCATCTGAGGTCAGTAGGGAGTGTGTTCCATATCCTGGGAACATTACCAGAGAAGGATCGGCATTGGGTCGCTTTCCTTTTCAATTTCGGGGGGATGAGAAGTGAGTTGTTGCTTCTCAGAGTTCTTGATTTTCCTGCTTTAACCAGTTTGTTGTTCAGCTAATTGGGGGATTGGGCGTGGAGGGCCTTGTGTGTAATGCAGGCCAGTTTGTAAACACATCTGCCTTCCATGGGAAGCCAGTTGAGTGATTTGAGGGTAAGTGTGATGTGTTCAAATCTTTTTCCACCAGTTATGTGTCGAGCCGCCATATTAAGGACTGACCTTAGTGGGGCAAGGTGAGCTTTTGTTGCACCTGTTACGATGGCGTTCCCGTAGTCTAGTTTAGAAAGGACTAGGGATTGTACAATTGTCTTAAAATCATCCTGGAGAATGAAAGGTTTAATTTTCTTGAGGTGTTATAGAGAGTAAAGTGCACCTTTTTCAGAGTTCTTGATGTGGCCTTTGATTTGACAGGTTCTTATCCAGGGTAATGCCTAGTGATTTCACTGAGTCAGATAGGACAAGGGGGCAGTTTAGAGCATCAAGATTCTTGAGCCAGCCTTGGATAGGACAGTGGTAACTTTTCCGGGTTCAGCTATAAATGGTTTGCGTTAAACCAGGTTTGGATCTTTGTTAGCGTGGCATTGAGGTGTTGGACATCCTTGGGTGATTTGATTTCCTGGTATATTTGAGTGTCATCTGCATAGAGGTGGTATTGAATCCTTGCTTGCTTCAAAATAATTTCAAGGGGTTCCATGAAGAGATTGAAGAGGGATGCTGAGAGGATCGATCCTTGCGGGACTCCAAGTTTGACACGTGTTGGTGCAGAGAGGCAGGAGTTGATTTTAATTTGTTGCGAACGGTGCTGAAGGAAGGAAGTGAACCATTTTAGTACAGTGCCATTAATACCAGAGCGCCTCTTCAGAGTCTCAAGTACAGCTGGATGGTTTATTGTGTCGAATGCCGCTGATAAGTCAATAAGGATGAGGAGACAGGCCTCCCCTTCATCTATGGCTCTGTGGATATCATCTGAGATATTGAGCATCGCTGTTTCAGTGCTACAACCTTTCCTGAAACCCGTATAGCGGAGTGCATACATTAGAGTGCCATAAAGTGGAGTGGCATACAGTGAGCAAGCGAAGAGTCGAGTGGCATACAGTTGAGTGGCGAATAATACAGTAACGTGGCATAAAATCGAGCGGTGTAGTGTACAATGGAGTGTCATACAGTAAAATAGCATACAGTTAATTGCCATACAATGGAATAGTGTTAAGTGGAGTGACGTACAGTGTAGCGGCAAGTAGAGGAGTGGCATAGAGTGGAATGGCTTACAGTGGAGTGATATAGAGTGGAGTGAAGGGGAATAGCATAGAGTGGAGCAGCATAGATATTATGAGCGTAGACTGGAGTGCAACACACTGAAACAGTGTACAGTGGATTAACATACAGTAGAGTGGCGTAGAGTAAAATAGTGTAGAGCGAAGTAGCATAGAGTGTAGTGGGGCAGAGTGGAGTGGCCTAGACTGGAATAGCGTACACAGACTGCAATGGCATAAAGTGGAGTAGTGCAGAGTGGAGTGGAGTTGCTTAGAGTGGAATAGCATTCAGTGGCATAGGGTACAGTGGATTGGCGTACAGTGTAGTGACGTAGACTGGAACAGCATACAGCAGGGAGGCATAGAGTAGAGTTGTGTACATTGAAGTGGCATAGAGAGTTCACTGACAAAATATCGAAGTTAAAAATATAGAAGTAGAAAATATTGATGCAAAAATATAGAATGCAAAAATATCGACTCCCTATACTTAAACAGGTAAGTACAAAAATATTGAGAAAAAAAATATTAATGTAAAAATAGTTGTACAAAATATTGAATGTTATATACATATATAAAATCAATATTTAGCAAATATGTTAAATAATAAAATTATTAAAGAGTAACTTTAATATAAATAAAAAAATAATAAACTTAATTAAAAAAGTTAAACACACATGCATAATAATTCATATATATTTCCTTTAAAATAATTATAAATAAACTAGTAATTTTAATTTATTTTATCCTTTTATAATGATATACACATTTACATATGTATATAATATATTCACTGAAAAAATCATAGGTTTCAGGGGCGTTATAGTTAGCTGGACTTTTCACTCGTACAAAACCATTGAAATTCCCCCTTTATAGTTAGTTCAGCTAACTATAACTCGCGCGCCCGCAATGCACTGCTGATGACGTCACATATTACATCTCTCATGACATGGTCAGTGACATCACTCATGACATCACTGATGACATCTCAAATGACATCACTGATGACATCACTGATGACATCATCCAGTGAATGTGTGTTTTCTGAATATTACATATGTTTTATATATGTATATCTCAAGGTCGATGGAAGAATAAATGGGTATATAAGTGTCTAAATGGATGATTTGTTTTTGAAAAATTGATTGTATAACTGACTGATTAAGTGTATCTTAGTGAATACATGGCTTAGTGAGTAATGTTTAAATATGTAAATATCTGTATCAGTCTCTCACTTTGTGTATAAGTGTCTGCATGGGTTGGTGAATAGCTACATGAGTTTCTATATAGGTTATTAGTTGGTTTTTTGAGTATCAGTATGAGTGTCTCTATGGTTCGGTGGGGGGTATTACGTAGTGCATAGGTGCATGAATGAGTGACTCACTTTTTGTATGTGTTGAAGACAGCATGTGTACAGGACTGTATGGGTGGATGAGTGTGTGCATGGGTGTATTAGTGAGTGAATGACTGTCTCAATAGTGTCTTTATGAGTAACTACATATGTTTTAAACTAGTATATGTGACTATTGGTGTATATAAGTGAGTATATGTGAGAGTGAGAGATTGAAAGAGTTCCTGTATGAATAGGTATGTGTTTCTATGAGTGATTGTTTAAAAGACTAAGTATGTGTAAGTTTCTGTAGAAGTAAGTGTGGTGGTGTGTGTATAACTGTATATGCAAGTAAATGGATGTTTGATTCTTTATTAGCATGAGTGACTATGTGTGTGAGTAACTCTATGGATGAGTAGCGTTGTGTAACAGGATGTATAGGTGTATGAGTACATATGATGAGTGAGTACATGTATGAGTGACTGTATAGGACTGTTGGTGAATGAGTGGATGTGTATGTGGATCTTAGAATTACTGAATAGGTTGTTGTAACTGATATTGGTATGTCCATTGTTTTGAAAATTGTAGTTTCTAATTTTGAATGTGTGTATCAAAGGTTATATTATGGGGAGAGGAGGTCTGCCACTCTATCACAAGGATGATGTCATCAGTGATGTCATTTGAGGTGTCATCAGTGATGTCATGAGTGATGTCACTGACCATGTCATGAGTGATGTAATATGTGACGTCATCAGCAGTGCATTGCGGGCGCGAGAGTTATAGTTAGCTGAACTAACTATAACGGGGGAATTTCAATGGTTTTGTACAAGTGAAAAGTCCAGCTAACTATAACGCCCCTGAAACCTATGGTTTTTTCAGTGAATTTCTAAGGTTTTTTAAATGCTAATTCCTAACTATAACGTGCCTGAAACCTATGGTTTTTTTCAGTGAATTTCAAAGGTTGTTTAAATGCTAATTTCTAACTATGCCTACAGAGATAGGACATGTGAAGAAAGAAGAAAAAACGCACAGAAAGAAATAAAAGAAATGCAGAAAGAAGCAACAGAAGTCCTCAAAGACGAAGAAATGTGCAGGAAGAAGGATAACGTGCAGAAAGAACAAACAGAAGAGCAGAAAGAAGCCTTGTTGCAAAATCATCCTGTACCCTCAACTTTTTCAGATGGATACTGGTGGTAACTGAGTCTGACTAACCAGTCCTAGAGCCCGTGCTATGTTAAAAGACACTCAGAATACAGTGAAAACACCTACATACACTAGGGAACACTATGCGTTGGGGTCCTCCTGTGATCAGCATGACCTCCTCTTTAAGCCCCTAGTATATAATAGGGCAGGGGATTAAAACTACCTCTTAAAACACGCTACAGGGCGTGTTTGCACACGTCACCTCAGGCCCCGCCCCCTCACTTCCCCACTGTGTAAACACGCCCTGTGGCCGTTTTAAGTTGGGAGATTAGGTCCCCTTGAATCCTGAGGGTCCCTAGGGTCCAACTAGACCACTAGGTACCTCCAGTTAGGGCCACAGAGCTGCATTGCAGAGAGATGTAAAAAGGGGCACAGCCTAGACCACCGCGCCTAGACCACCTCTCTGCAATGCAGCGCAGTGGAGCTTACTGGAAGCACCTGCTGGGCTAGTTGGCCCCCAGGGTCCCTCAGGATTGAAGGGGAATTATTACCCCAACTTAAAACGCGCCACAGGGCTTGTTTGCACACGTTAACTAAGGCTCCGTCCCCTCCCTTCACCACTGTGTAAACACGCCCTGGGGCCGTTTTTAGTTGGGAGATTAAGTTCATTTGAATCCTGAGAGTCCCTAGGGTCCAACTAGCCCACTAGGAACCTCCAGTAAGCGCCACAGAGCTGCGTTGCAGAGAGGTGTAAAAAGTGGCATGGCCTGGACCACCTCTCTGCAACGCAGCTCAGTGGCGTTTACTGGAAGCACCTGGTGGGCTAGTTAGCCCCCAGGGGCCCTCAGGATTGAAGGGGAATTATTTCCCCAACTTAAAATGCGCCATTGGGCGTGTTTGCACACGTCACCTCAGGCCCCGTCCCCTCCCTTCCCCACTGTGTAAACACGCCCTGTGGCCGTTTTTAGTTGGGAGATTAAGTTCATTTGAATCCTGAGGGTCCCTAGGGTCCAACTAGCCCACTAGGTACCTCCAGTAAGCGCCACAGAGCTGCGTTGCAGAGAGGTGTAAAAAGTGGCACGGCCTGGACCACCTTTCTGCAACGCAGCTCAGTGGCGCTTACTGGAAGCACCTGGTGGGCTAGTTAGCCCCCAGGGGCCCTCAGGATTGAAGGGGAATTATTTCCCCAACTTAAAACGCGCCATAGGGCGTGTTTGCACACGTCACCTCAGGCCCCGTCCCCTCCCTTCCCCACTGTGTAAACACGCCCTGTGGCCGTTTTTTAAGTTGGGAGATTAAGTCCCCTTGAATCGTGGGGATCCCTAGGGGCAAAATAGCCCACTAGGTACGTCCAGTAAGCGCCATTACAGAGAGGTGTAAAAAAGGGCACGGCCTGCACCACCTCTCTGCAACGCAGAGCAGTGGCGCTTACTGGAAGCACCTGGTGGGCTAGTTGGTCCCCAGGGTCCCTCTGGATTGAAAGGGAATTATTTCCCCAACTTAAAACGTGCCACAGGGCGTGTTTGCACACGTCACCTCAGGCCCCGTCCCCTCCCTTCACCACTGTGTAAACGAGCCCTGTGGCCGTTCTAAGTTGAGAGATTAAGTCCCCTTGAATCCTAAGGGTCCCTAGGGTCAAACTATCCCACTAGGTACCTCCAGTAAGCGCCACAGAGCTGCGTTGCATAGAGGTGTAAAAAGGGGCGTGGCCTCTGAACACCTGTCTGCAACGCAGCTCCCTGGCGCATACTGGAGATACCTGTTGGGCTAGTTGGCCCTCAGGGACCCTCAGTATTGAAGGGGAATTAATTCCCCAACTTACAACTGGCCAGGGGGCGCATTTGCAGTGTGCTGCAAGGAGGGGTTGTGGCCTCCAGCGCAATGCCGGTCTTTTATTTATTTTACTTTTTTAAGAAGGAGGGCTGTGTGGCCCCACTTCTTTTTCTAATTTACTGGCTCTGGGGACCCCATCCCCGAGGGCCTGCACCCTATTTTTTTTTGTTGAAAAAAATAAATTTGGCCCTCCCAAGGCCTTAATCGGCCCCGGGGACCCCAACCCCCGGGTCATGGCCTTTTTTTTTTTAAATTCTTTAGGAGGTGGGCTGCGTTGCCCCCCTCCTCAGGCCACTTATGGCCCCGGGGACCCCATCCCCCGGAGCCGGCCTTTGTTTTTTATTATTTTAAAAATATATCTATTTATAGAAACACCTAGGACATGCTGGACAAACCGTATGTACCTATCACCATGACGATTTGCGTGACATTCATTAAAAGGCGACTATGCATAGAATGAATCCACATGGAATGTATTTACACCGCTAGTGAAGCTCTGACGTGTCTGACGCCCTACCGTGCCTAATCCTGGCGCCCCCGCCGGTGGGTACTCTCCAAGTAGACACCCTTGTTGTTAATTTATACAAACATGGGTAGCTATTGACGGGCACATTTAATATACACGCACACCAAGCCATTCAAAGGGGATTTGACAAAAATTCGACCAAACTATGCAAGAAACCCCCCTCACGGTTAATAAAACACACATCCACCGCCGGATGTGTAATACTTTTTTATTTTACTCTCTGGAAAGGAGACAAACCTCACTTGAGAGTCACAGCGTGCTCCTGGCTGAGCCCAATGCTGTGTTACACCTACCAGTGCCCGCCGATTGCCTCACACCTCTGTTTTGTATTCCACCAGCTAGTGTGTATGCTATGACACTCTCTAGCCCATGTGCACTGTAACACCACCCCGTGAATATGTCATGCCACACTTGCCTTCGCACGGGTTATATTGTCCCATCTAACGTGCCTTCCTCGATGCCTATGTTATAACGCACAGCGCTATGCCATACATATTACAATCAGGGATCCATATCTTTGTCACAGTGCATATGCAATGTTACACTCCCCAGCACATATTTTATATTACAACTTTAGAGACTAGTTAGGTTACACAACACTGCCCTGTGCATATTACACTCCAAGGCGCAGATCGCATAGCACGCGCTAGTGCCTGTGCTATCTTGCGCTCTCCAATGAATCTGTCATTGCGCACAATGTATTGCATATTATATTTCACGCCCTGGTTCATCTTATATCACACTTTTTGTTGCATAGTTTATACCATATACTATATCTAGTTTTCATTTTCAATCGTGCTCTCAGGACTATGCTCTATATAACACTAGACCACTAGGTACCTCCAGTAAGCGCCACAGAGCTGCGTTGCAGAGAGATGTAAAAAGGGGCACAGCCTAGACCACCTCTCTGCAATGCAGCGCAGTGGCGCTTACTGGAAGCACCTGGTGGGCTAGTTGGCCCCCAGGGTCCCTCAGGATTGAAGGGAAATTATTTCCCCAACTTAAAACGCGCCACAGGGCTTGTTTGCACACGTTAACTAAGGCCCCGTCCCCTCTCTTCACCACTGTGTAAACACGCCCTGTGGCCGTTTTTAGTTGGGAGATTAAGTTCATTTGAATCCTGAGAGTCCCTAGGGTCCAACTAGCCCACTAGGAACCTCCAGTAAGCGCCACAGAGCTGCGTTGCAGAGAGGTGTAAAAAGTGGCACGGCCTGGACCACCTCTCTGCAACGCAGCTCAGAGGCGCTTACTGGAAGCACCTGGTGGGCTAGTTAGCCCCCAGGGGCCCTCAGGATTGAAGGGGAATTATTTCCCCAACTTAAAACGCGCCATAGGGCGTGTTTGCACACGTCACCTCAGGCCCCGTCCCCTCCCTTCCCCACTGTGTAAACACGCCCTGTGGCCGTTTTTTAAGTTGGGAGATTAAGTCCCCTTGAATCCTGAGGATCCCTAGGGGCAAAATAGCCCACTAGGTGCGTCCAGTAAGCGCCATTACAGAGAGGTGTAAAAAAGGGCACGGCCTGCACCACCTCTCTGCAACGCAGAGCAGTGGCGCTTACTGGAAGCACCTGGTGGGCTAGTTGGCCCCCAGGGTCCCTCTGGATTGAAAGGGAATTATTTCCCCAACTTAAAACGCGCCACAGGGCGTGTTTGCACACATCACCTCAGGCCCTGTCCCCTCCCTTCACCACTGTGTAAGCGAGCCCTGTGGCCGTTTTAAGTTGAGAGATTAAGTCCCCTTGAATCCTAAGGGTCCCTAGGGTCAAACTAGCCCACTAGGTGCCTCCAGTAAGCGCCACAGAGCTGTGTTGCATAGAGGTGTAAAAAGGGGCGTGGCCTCTGAACACCTGTCTGCAACGCAGCTCCCTGGCGCATACTGGAGATACCTGTTGGGCTAGTTGGCCCTCAGGGACCCTCAGTATTAAAGGGGAATTAATTCCCCAACTTACAACTGGCCAGGGGGCGCATTTGCAGAGTGCTGCATGGAGGGGGCGTGGCCTCCAGCGCGATGCCGGTCTTTTATTTATTTTATTTTTTTAAGAAGGAGGGCTGTGTGGCCCCCCTTCTTTTTCTAATTTACTGGCTCTGGAGACCCCATCCCCCAGGGCCTGCACCCTATTATTTTTTGTTGAAAAAAATTAATTTTTCCCTCCCAAGGCCTTAATCGGCCCCGGGGACCCCAACCCCCGGGTCATGGCCTTTTTGTTTTTAAATTCTTTAGGAGGTGGGCTGCATTGCCCCCCTCCTCAGGCCACTTATGGCCCCGGGGACCCAATCCCCCGGGCCGGCCTTTGTTTTTTATTATTTTTTTAAAAACATATATTTATAGAAACACCTAAGACACGCTGGACAAACCGTATGTACCTATCACCATGACGATTTGCGTGATATTCATTAAAAGGCGACTATGCATAGAATGAATCCACATGGAATGTATTTACACCGCTAGTGAAGCTCTGACGTGTCTGACGCCCTACCGTGCCTAATCCTGGCGCACCCGCCGGTGGGTACTCTCCAAGTAGACACCCTTGTCGTTTATTTATACAAACATGGGTAGCTATTGACGGGCACATTTAATATACACGCACACCAAGCCATTCAAAGGGGATTCGACAAAAATTCGACCAAACTATGCAAGAAACCCCCCTCACGGTTCATAAAACACACATCCACTGCCGGATGTGTAATACTTTTTTATTTTACTCTCTGGAAAGGAGACGAACCTCACTTGAGAGTCACAGCGTGCTCCTGGCTGAGCCCAATGCTGTGTTACACCCACCAGTGCCTGCCGATTGCCTCACACCTCTGTGTTGTATTCCACCAGCTAGTGTGTATGCTATGGCACTCTCTAGCCCATGTGCACTGTAACACCACCCCGTGAATATGTCATGCCACACTTGCCTTCGCACGGGTTATATTGTCCCATCTAACGTGCCTTCTTCGATGCCTATGTTATAACGCACAGCGCTATGCCATACATATTACAATCTGGGATCCATATCTTTGTCACAGTGCATATGCAATGTTACACTCCCCAGCACATATTTTATATTACAACTTTAGAGACTAGTTAGGTTACACAACACTGCCCTGTGCATATTACACTCCAAGGCGCAGATCGCATAGCACGCGCTAGTGCCTGTGCTATCTCGCGCTCTCCAATGAATCTGTCATTGCGCACAATGTATTGCATATTATATTTCACGTCCCGGTTCATCTTATATCACACTTTTTGGAGCATAGTTTATACCATATTCTACATCTAGTTTTCATTTTCAATATGCTCTCAGGACTATGTTCTATATAACACTGCGTCCACCTACCCTTTTCACGGGCATTACATTTTGCGATGGGGGTGGAGGGTCAGCGGGTGTTTCTGCCAAGTGAGCCCGGAGTCACAGTCACAAACGTCCTCTTCTTCCTGAATAAAAGTGAGATTATGCTGCATACTTTTTCATATTTTAAGTAGTTCGCACAGACACACATTTTAAAAACAATAAAGTTCCTAATACCCACCTTCTCTGAACAGTTAGCTTGCTGCCCCATCCACCTGCTCCCTATCCTCTGTTGTCTGAATCCATTGACTAGCCTCCTCCCTCCTGCCATGCATGGTCTGATGTGCTGCCACTGCCCTCCATTTAGCATGATGTACCAGTCCACTCCACCTGCCCTCCATTGCCCAATTCTATGGCCCATCATTGACCTTCTGCTTAGCCGCTGTGCATAGCTTGCTGCCCCTATTCTCCTTCCCCCTGCCCTCCGATGTATTTGCGCATGCCCCTGCTCCATCCTTTTTGCCCACCATGTTCCATGGACCTGCCACTCCTATCTACTCTGAGTGTTCTGTTGAGCTGCAACTCCCATCCCACCTGCCTAGCATTGTCAGATGAATGTAACCTGTCCCTGCCACCTCCACCCTGCCTGTCCACATGCCATGCCCCTATCCCCTTCCTCCTGTCCTCCATGGTCCATTTTACTGCCACACCCTTATGCCCTCCCTGGTCTGTTGTGCTGCAACTGCTCCTACTGCCTGCCCCGCGCGGTCTGTTGTGAGGCCCCTTCCCCTGAACTCTCTTGTCTGTGCCCAGGTCCTGACCCTCCCTTCTATCCTCCATGGTCCTTTGTGCATGCCTCTTCACCCTCCTTCTTGCCCATCATAGCCATTGTGCTGCCACTAACCCTCCCGCTTGCCATGCATGGTCTTCTGTGCTGCCATGGCCCCTCCCACCTTCCCTGTGTGGTCAGCTAGCTGCCCCTGACCCCCTCCCACCTTCCCTCCATGGTCTGTGTGTATGGCTTCATAGTCTCATTGTTGCTCTCCATGGTGTGTCTTGTTTATAGTGCCCATCCTGCCTGACCTCCATGGTCATCTTGCTGCTCCTGCCTGCCCCCTTGCCCCCAGCCCTCTGTTTCCATGTGCAGACCCCTATTCCCTCCCTCCTGGCTTGTCTGTTCCATTGTAATGCCCCTGATCCGTCCCTCCTGCCCTTTATGGTCTGTTATGCTGCAGCTTTCTCTCTTGTCTGTCAATTATGGTCAGCTAGCTACCATTGCCTCTTTCCCCTCTGTTCTCTGTTGTCCATGTGCATGGTCCTGTCCCCTCCCCATTGCTTTCTATGGATTGTTGTGCTGCACTCCCATCCCGCATGCGCTGTGTGGTGTATTGTGCGGCTGCAAACCCTGATGCCTGCCCTGTAGGGTCAGTTTGGTGCTCCTCTCCAGGTCCCTCCTGTCCTATCCGAGTCCATGTCCCTACCCCAATTCCTCCTGCCTACCATGATCCAATGTACCATATTTGCGAACATTTTGAACTTGGTAAGAGGGAGATTTTGAAAAAAAAACTGGGGTTTTGATGTTTCCCTTTACATTGAAAAAGAGGAGATTGTAGACAGGAGACAGATCAAATAAAGCCCATTTGAGCTTAAAAACATTGGACGTTTCCTGGCTGAAATGGGTCTGTTGGCATGTATGGTTGTACTACCACTGCCTCTTCCTTCTGCCCACAATGGTATATTATATTGCCACAGCCTCTCTTGCCAGTCCTGTATTGTTGGTTTGTTGCCCCTGCCCCCCTTTCCACTGCCCTCCATAGTCTGTTGTGCTGCCACTGCCCTTCCTTCCTGCCCAGTGTGGTCAAATTGTTGCCTCTGCTCTCTCCTACCTGCCTTCAATTTTCAGAGTCTGTGCCCCTGGCCTCTGCCTCTCAACAATATCCCAATGAACAACTAGATTGCTAACATTCTATATTTAATACAAAAGTGTGGAACGCCTGACGTCATCTTGATATAATCAAAACTGTAATACCTAGAGTATTTCCTTTAGAAATTACATATATGAAAGGGTCTTATTTGCATCAAAATTATGGTTAGTGCTCTAAAAAACTAATATGAGGACATATTTTCTGAGTTTTCAAATAGCGGCAAAGAACTTTTAAATTATTTGTAATCTTCATTTTTTTCATCCAGTTGACCCCTTGATTAAATGTTGCACCTAGGGGAGAGGATGTGGTGTTACTTTCAGAGCTGCAGACTTTGCAACTGGGGAACCAGGTTGGAGTTTCTGCTTCAGCTTAACATTCTGTGATTCTGGTCAAATCACTTAATCTCCCCATGTCTACAACCAAAATGAATTTGATCTTGTGTGAGGTAACCAATGCTCATGTAAAGCACTCCAATACCTGACAAGTCTGCACTATATAAAACTGCAAATACACAAAAAATAAGTGTTTTGCACACTTCTGTCATTGGGCTACATGTGGGCTACATCTGGGTGATATTTGTGCTGCATTTGGGCTCTTTTGTCTCTGGTTGCCATCTTGGGAGATTTATTTGTTATGAAGTTTCCTAATTTCCTCATTTTCTGCAGTCTCCTCAGTAAGAAATGCTTTCAGTCTTTTACTTTGATTCCATCAAGAAGGTATTCAGATATGTCACACATTTGCCATAAATCTGAATGTTAGCACTCTAGTTGCTCATTAGATCACTGTAGTAAATCTACTGCTCACCACGGAAGTCTGCTGCTGGTATTAAAAGTGCATGTTTCAGTCTGCATATCAGAATTTTTAAATGAAATAGAAGAGGATTTGAGAAGTCACACAAAATGTGCCCTAATTTTTCCTTCTTCAGCACTAATCATAATTTCTATGGCAAAATGAACCCCCTCATTTTGATCCTTTGTAAATTAAATGTTTTAAGTGTTACCACTTTATTCCAATCAAGATGGCTTCAGGTGTGCCATACTTTTGTCATAAGTAAGACTGTTAGCGCTCTAGTTGTTCGTTAGAACACTCTGGGACATTCTGTCATTGGGCTATACTTGGGCTACATCTGGGTGATATTTGGGCTACATTTGGGCTCTTTTGTCTCTGGTGGCCATCTTGGGAGATTTATTTGTTATGAAGTTTCCTAATTTCCTCATTTACTGCAGTCTCCTCAGTAGGAAATACTTTCAGTTTTTTACTTTGGTTCCATCAAGAAGGCATTCAGATGTGTCACACATTTGCCATAAATTCTGAATGTTAGCACTCTAGTTGCTCATTAGATCACTGTAGTAAAGCTACTGCTCACCAGGGAAGTCTGCTGCTGGTATTCAAAGTGCATGTTTCAGTCTGCATGTCAGAATTTTTTTATGAAATAGAAGAGGATTTGAGAAGTCAAAATGTGCCCTAATTTTTCTTTCTGCAGCACTAATCATAACTTCTATGGCAAAATGAACCCCCTCATTTTGTTCCTTTGTAAATTAAATGTTTTAAGTGTTACCACTTTATTCAATTCAAGATGGCTTCAGGTGTGCCATACTTTTGTCATAAGTAAGATTGTTAGCGCTCTAGTTGTTCGTTAGAACACTCTGGGTCATTCTGTCATTGGGCTATACTTGGGCTACATCTGGGTGATATTTGGGCTACATTTGGGCTCTTTTGTCTCTGGTGGCCATTTTGGGAGACTTATTTGTTATGAAGTTTCCTAATTTCCTCATTTACTACAGTCTCCTCAGTAGGAAATACTTTCAGTTTTTTACTTTTATTCCATCAAGAAGGCATTCAGATGTGTCACACATTTGCCATAAATTCAGAATGTTTGCACTCTAGTTGCTTATTAGATCACTGTAGTAAAGCTAATGCTCACCAGGGAAGTCTGCTGCTGGTGTTGAAAGTGCATGTTTCAGTCTGCATGTCAGAATTGTTTAATGAAATAGAAGAGGATTTGAGAAGTCACTCAAAATGTGCCCTAATTTTTCTTTCTGCAACACTAATCATACTTTCTATGGCAAAATGAACCCCCTCATTTTGTTCCTTTTTAAATTAAATGTTTTAAGAGTTACCACTTTATTCCAACCAAGATGGCTTCAGGTGTGCCATACGTTTGTCATAAGTAGGACTGTTAGCGCTCTAGCTGTTCTTTAGAACACTCTGGGAAGCTGCAGTAGAAAACAAAAGAATCAACTGACAGTCTCTGCCCTTGTTGGATGTACATGTTTTACTGACAATGTCAGACTTCATTCTCACATGACTGAGAAAGATAATGTGAATTTACAGAAAATATGCTCTCAGTTTAGCTTATAGATCACCTTCCAAACCTCTGTGGGAAAAGCATGAGAAAATAGTTTTCTCTCAAACATGATTCATGATATCACAGCAGAAGGCTTTTTCACATGGTAAAATCACCTTAGAACACACCACAATTCCTAAAATGAGTATGGTACCATCAGCAAATGATTTATAATGTAACTAAAGTCTTGTGTACTTGTATTGACCACTAGGGGACACCGTTGTGGTACTTGCTCTTGCGTGTCCCTGCGAGGACACCGTATCATTGTTGTTGACAGCTGTGACATCACCAGCTGGCAGTTGATGACAGTTGACAGCTGGTGATCCACAGCAGCGGATGCATTCTTGCGCTCCACCTGTGGAGCAGTGTTGGTGAATAAAGAACTTTTACTTACTATACAAAACCGCTTTGTTCTTTACAAAGTGGCGACGAGCGCCAACACCGGAACCCACTACCGGTATTTTTATGAAAGAAAACCGGCGTAAAGGAAATCTGCAGTCCCTCAACAATTACCTTCACGTGAGGATTTGATAACTGTAGAGAAAGCTGCTGCGGACTAAAATACGAATTTAAGAAGTATTCAAGGTGCGTTCAGCAACCAATACGTGAAAGAAAATTAAGGCAAAATACATAAAGAAAGTATTGTCGAAGGATCTGCGAAGGAAACGATAAAGCGAGCATTGTGGACACTGTGAGTAACGTTGGGCAACATTTATGTCGGCGTATTAGAAGTTTAACACCGTTATTAACTCTGTTCTTAAGGCTTCTGTGTGAAAAAACGCTTCGCACCTCCCAACGGCAATAAGATGACAGTTTAACGAAACAAACTGCCAGCTGATCGAGCGTCACGTATGCAAATTGGATGTGACGTAGGCTGACGCACATAGGAATCCTTCAGCAGTGACGTGCTACGTGCTTAACGTGCGGCCATTTTAGAATCTGAGGAAAGTAAACAACCAGTGAAATAGAATCTCCTAGGCAACGCGCGCCACGCGCAAGGAAAAAAAAACATCGGCAACTCGGAACCAAGCTTCAAATCAGCTGCCAGAAGTAAACAAAAGCTTGATTTCGTACGCTAGCAATACAATTCAGTAAAAAAAAAAATACAACAGTATTTAAAGACACTAAAAGTGAACTGTCATCACAGTTGCAGCACTGTATTAAAACAAAAAATATAATAATAAATTAGACGTAGAATGGCATCAGGTTACTTGTGGAATCTTTCCCCACCACAATCATTCCTACTTGGCAAGGGAGAACCATTACTAAAATGGGAAGAATGGAGGGAATATTTTAATAACTACATCTCGCAGTTTGATGATGATGACGAATTTACACCAAAGAAGAAATACAAACTCCTGCTACATTGCCTAGGAGCTGGTGGAATCAAGGTGTACAACAGCATCAACAAGAAAGCGAGAGGTGAGGGAGAAGACGATGTGTACGCAAATGCAATAGATGACCTGAATGCGTATTACAAGCCTAATGTGTGTGTTGGTGTGGATAGATATAAATTCTTCCACAGGAAGCAAGGGAAAGAAGAGTCAGTCGATGACTATGTCTCTGCACTAAAGGAGTTAGCATTGAATTGTCGTTTTGGGAATCTACACGACGAGTTCATTAGAGACCAAATTGTTATGCAGGGGTCAAATGCTGACATACAGGACAGCCTCTGGGCAAAAGGAGAGTATCCACTCCAGAATATTATCGACGTTGCAAGAAAATCCGAATTAACAGGACGCTGTGCAAAGGCAGTGATAGCCGAAAGCAATGGGAAAAAAGATGGCAGTACTGTCAGCAAGGTGACACATGTCAAGCAAAACACGAAGAATACATGGAACAAGCCTGCAAAGAAAATAAGCAACAAATCTACGGATAACGAAACAAGGCGTTGCTACAGATGTGGCGACAATACACATTGGGCCGACGACAAAAAATGCCCAGCACGGGGAGCAAAATGCACATACTGCGGAGTCATTGGGCATTTCCAGAAGGCATGTCGTAGGCGTAAAGCACGCTCTGTGAAGAACATCTATGAAGCAGAAGAATCAGAAAGTGAAGAATCGGAGGATGATGACATCAACATGTATGTCCTCAGCATCGAGGAGGAAATGATAAACGAAGTCAGTACAGATGGTGTAAATAAAAAGAAAAAAACAACATGCAACATGGTAATTGGAGGCGTGGATATCAACATAGTTGCTGATTCAGGCTCACCATATACTATAGTGAACAAAAAAGTTTGGGAAGAAAAGTTTACACCACATATTGGCAATCACCTTGAGAAAGCTGACATCCTGATCAAGTCATTCACTGGAGAAGCAATTGACGTGTGTGGCTACAGGAAACTAAATTTCGCCGACAAAGGGAGAGAAGCAGAAGGCAAACTCTACGTATCCGCGGTGGGGCCATCGGTCTTGGGCTGGATGGACCAGGGGAATTTGAGCATCATCTTGGACCCCAGCAGCTCTGACCCTGTCCTAGTGGTGCAGAATGCGGACGACTACAACAAATCCATTCTAAGCAAGTTCCCCAATGTCTTTAAGGAAAAAATTGGTGCACTTAAGGGATACCAACATAAGATAGTCGTCAAACCAAATGCTACACCTGTGGTACACAAGACCCGCAATCTACCATTTGCAATCAAGGACGAAGTTAAAAGACAAATCGGGAGACTCCTAAAGGAAGGTATAATCGAACAAGTGGAGGCAAGTGAATGGGTCGCACCTTTGGTGGTAGCCAAACGACCAAATGGAAAATTGAGACTCTGTGTGGACTTGCGGGACCTTAACAAGAGTATAATAATTGAGCAGTTCCCGTTACCTAAAATAAGCGAAATGCTTGCAACAACCAAAGGTGTCAGATGGTTTTCTACAGTCGACCTTAAGTCTGCTTACCACCAGGTGCCACTGCACCGCGAGAGCAAAAGACTGACAACGTTCATTACGCCATTTGGGTGTTACCAATTTACAAGAGTACCCTTTGGATTGGCATCTGCAGCAGCGATGTTTCAGAGACTAATGAACAACATCTTCA
Source organism: Triturus cristatus (assembly GCF_964204655.1). Lineage (NCBI taxonomy): Eukaryota > Metazoa > Chordata > Amphibia > Caudata > Salamandridae > Triturus > Triturus cristatus. Next base: position 122,891,412 of record NC_140590.1, on the reverse strand, counting down.
AGGGAGTTAAGGGAATTCTGATGTTCCAAGATGATATCCTTATTATGGGAAAGACAAGGGAAGAACACGATGACAAGGTTGAGCAAGTGCTAAAAATCCTGGAGACGAAGGGACTCACGGCTGAGTACAGTAAATGCAAGTTTGCACGTGAGTCAGTGAACTATCTAGGGCACGAAATTAATGTCAAAGGAATCTTCCCGAAGAAAGACTTGATGGAAGCAATTAAAAACTCTCCAGTACCCAAAAACAAAGAAGAGTTGAAGTCTTTCTTAGGCCTTGTAGAATTCTATGCAAAGTTTGTGAAGAATTTTTCAGAAAAAACGTACGATCTACGACAACTATTAAAAATGAGAAGCGAGTTTGTTTGGACCGACACGTGCCAAGCTGCTTTCAACACCATTAAGGAAGACCTGTGCAATGCGATACCCCTACAAGGATTTGACCCTTCACTCTACAACACCATAACAACGGACGCAAGCTCTATGGGTCTGGGAGCCGTCTTGACTCAAGGAGATGACAAGGGTCTACAGTACACAATAGCATTTGCATCACGGTCATTGACACCAACGGAGGAGAGATTCTCTGTTATCGAACGTGAAGCATTGGCGTGTGTGTGGGCCTTGGAGCATTTTCGGAACTATGTGTGGGGAAAAAGGGTCACGCTATGCACGGACCATAAGCCACTCACCAAGGTGTTCACCACTAAGGGTCTGTACTCGGCTTCACCGAGGCTGGCGCGTTTATCGGTACGCCTATTTGACTTCAATTACAATATTGAATACGTGCCAGGGGTGAAGAACGTTGTAGCGGACTATTTGAGCAGATTGCCGTTAAAAAACGAAAACCAGGAGAATGGAACTGACGAAGTAGAATACTGTATTGCCAGTCTTGACGACAATATCCAGGGAATCTCTAAGGAAGAGTGGCTCACTGAGCAAGAGAAGGACAAGGACATCTGCCAAGTGATTAGAATGTTAGAAGGAGAATGGACACACAAAAATAAACTCACTGAAGCCATGAGGCATTTCTATGAAGTGAAGCAGGAACTGTCACACGAGAATGACTTACTGTTGAGAGGTTGTAGGGTGATACCCCCAGTCACGTTAAGAAAAAGAATCCTTGATATTTGTCACGAGGGACATTTAGGCATAGTTAAGTGCAAAAGGAGAGTCAAGGAAAGCTACTGGTGGCCCGGGGTAAGCAAGGACATGGAAAGAGTAGTGAGAAACTGCAACATGTGTCAGCAATCTGACAAGACCCAGGTAACTCTTAGACCACCACTACACCCCATTAGTTGTCCGTCTATGCCATGGGAAAGAGTGGGGATTGATATCATGGGCCCCATAGAAGGAAAAGAGGAGTAATGGTATATAATAGTACTCATTGACCATTTTACCAAGTGGCCTGAACTCACGTTCACGGTTAAACCTGATTCCAGGGCGGTGGTGGAGTTCCTAGATTCTGTTTTTACGCGAGAAGGGCTCCCCAAACAAATAACCAGTGATAATGGCCCGCAGTTCCTCTCAGACCTGTTTAAGGCCTACACTTCTAGGAACCAAATTGCACACAAAACTACATCAGTGTACCACCCTGCCGGTAACGGAGCGGTGGAACGCTTCAATAGAGTACTTAAAGGCATTATCCAGTTGTCTAACGACAACAGACTGTGTTGGAAGAGTGAGATCCTAAAAACAGTGTGGGCCTACAGGATCACACCGTGCGAATCAACTGGTCACAGCCCCTTTGTACTTATGCGGGGCAGAACGCCTCTCTCAAAGGATAATGTGGGTTGGGCATTAGCTTCAAAAAGTGTACACTGGTCCAGTGACCAAGTAAGAAGGAAGGTTGGGCAGGGTCAGATTAGTACAAAAAAAAGATACGACCACAAACATGGTTGCAAGGATGTGCAACTCTCCTTAGGGGAAACCGTTAAGGTAAAGAAAAGTGGCCACATAGCTAAGGGACAGAACAAGTTCTCTCCACCCCTAACGGTTAAAGAGGTGTATTGCAACTCCGCCCTCTTAAGCGACGGTAAGGTGCATCACTTCTCAGCCTTATCTGTGTGCAAGCCTACCATGGGAGTCACTAACGGAGTGCACTGTAAGCCAAAGGATAACAAGCACCACATTTCCCTATCTGACTCATCTGACTGTGAAGCCACCCAGTACCCTCTCACTACACATGCTGAAGCTCCTAACCCCGGGACACGCACCCTTAGCGCAGATCCTGGTAGAGTAGTCAGAGTGTTGCCACCCACTCCCAGACAGGAAGTGTCAGTACCTTCTAGTACCAGCAGGTGTGGCAGAAGAATAATACCACCTGCGAAACTTAATGATTACATTTGTGACTAGGCTTTTTCTGTTTAGTTTCTTTAGCCACTGTCACTCTGTTCATTAAGAGGGAAGATGTGTTGTGTACTTGTATTGACCACTAGGGGACACCGTTGTGGTACTTGCTCTTGCGTGTCCCTGCGAGGACACCGTATCATTGTTGTTGACAGCTGTGACATCACCAGCTGGCAGTTGATGACAGTTGACAGCTGGTGATCCACAGCAGCGGATGCATTCTTGCGCTCCACCTGTGGAGCTGTGTTGGTGAATAAAGAACTTTTACTTACTATACAAAACCGCTTTGTTCTTTACAAAAACCTTCTATTAACTGCAATGCTTTTTAATGAGGTGCTATCATGTATATTGGTCCCAAGATGGCTGCCAACACTTCTTGGATGAAGTGCTGACAGCCAATCAGATCTCACGATGAGATGTGTGGTTAGGCTCCGCCCAGATATATATGTGATTTTACTTTTGATTTTCTCAGGAACTACTGAACGGATTTACACCATTTAAGCAAAAGGCACGAGTCTGAACTGAGGACTACCTCTTTGCCAAATTTGGTGTAATTCCGTTCAGCACTTCGGGCTGTAGCTGCGTCAACAGGTCCTATGGGAAAATGCATGGGGAAAATGCGTTTTGGGACCACCCTTTTTTCTCTGCCCCCACTTGACGAATCACTGTGAAATTTTCAGGATAGGAGCAGACCGGAGCTGGCCAAAAGTTTGGAACATTTCGCGAAGATTCATCAATCGACGCCAACGTTTTTCCAAACAGAATGTTGCAGATTTCCTATGGAAAATAGGTCCTAACTATAACTACCTACTGGCGACTGCCAGTAGGTAATATATCTATATATATATATATATAGATATATTACCTACTGGCGGTCGCCAGTAGGTAGTTATAGTTAGGACCCTGTTTCCATAGGAAAACTGCAACATTCTATTTGGAATAACTTTGGTGCCGGTCGACGAATCCTTGCGAAATTTTCAAAACTAATGGGGCGCTACGCTCCGCTCCTACCCTGAAAGTCTCGGGGGGATTCGTCAAGTGGGGGCTGAGAAAAAAGGGGGGTCCCAAAACGCGTTTTTCCCATGCATTTTTTTCCATAGGACCTTTAGACACAGCTACAGCCCGAACGGCTGAACAGAGTTACTTGAAATTTGGCAGAGAGGTAGTCTACAGGTCAAGGAAGTGCCTTTTGTAGGTCTGGTGTAAATCTGTTCAGTAGTTCCTGTGAAAATAGCATTTAAATCAATATATATGTCTGTGGCAGCTTACGGTGCGCTTACCGTGCGCTTACGGTATAAGGTACAAATAATAGATTACATTTCACAACGAAGCGCATAATATGTCCTCCGTGTGCGGACGGTGCACGAAGCGCATCGTGCGTACATGGCCCATCCAGCATAACGTGGGCACCGCGTTCCCACCGTGCGTGCACGGCACTAACTGCGTAAAGTGGGCGGGCGGTGCGCGAAGCGCACCGCGTGCTCACTGTGCGCGCATGGTGCGCGAAGCGCACCGCGTGCGCACGGAACGAACTGCGTTAAGTGGGCACGCACGCACGCCACGAACGGCGTAAAGTAACTTAGCATTTAAAAAACCGTACAAATTCACTGAAAAAACCATAGGTTTCACACACGTTATAGTTAGGAATTAGCATTTAAAAAACCTTGCAAATTCAATGAAAAAACCATAGGTTTCACACACGTTATAGTTAGCTGGACATTTTACTCGTAAAAAACCATTGAAATTCCCCCGTTATAGTTAGTGCAGGCAACTATAACTCACGCGACCGCAATCCTCTGCTGATGACATATGTGTCTTTATGAAAAAAAAATATTTGTAATATATGTATAGCTAAAATTTAATGGAAGAAGACATGGGAAAATAAGTGTCTAAATACAGTATTAGCATCAGCAGAGGATTGCGGTCGCGTGAGTTATAGTTGCCTGCACTAACTATAACGGGGGAATTTCAATGGTTTTTTATGAGTAAAATGTCCAGCTAACTATAACGTGTGTGAAACCTATGGTTTTTTCACTGAATATATATATATATATATATATATATATATATATATATATATATATATATATATATATATATATATATATATATATATATATATATATATATATATATATATATCAACCAAAGTGCCTTTAGCTTTGGGAATGCACTCAGCAACGCTCTGCCCTCCGGCTGTAAGTTTCCATGCTTGCCTTCACGCTCACTTGTAAATAGGTTGCCAACGCGTTTCAAGGTCGAAACCTCTTCTTCCAGGGCTGCACAAATGACTCGAGAAACATAATCAATGGATTTCCGGCTCTTTTTATTTCAAATTCCCCTGTGGGCGTTGTCATGTTCTTGCGCCTCACAGATGTTCACTGGGATTTGAAGTCCGTGATATGTTGAAGTGCTCACTTTGAGTAAGTTCAAGTTCATTTGTAAATATTGCATTTCATCTTTATTTCATTTTTACCTTAAGTAGGCAGTATTGCAATGAAGCAAGCTTGATTCGGAAAAGAGTGCTGTGCCACGGCCGTGGGGAATAGCACCATCGTCTGCAGAAAGAAGAATGAAGATTTCAGCAGCACGAGGCCGGAGTCAGGGACCTCCTTGAGACTCCGTGGCACAGCACTCTTTTCCGAATCAAGCTTGCTTCATTGCAATACTGCCTACTTAAGGTAAAAATGAAATAAAGATGAAATGCAATATTTACAAATGAACTTGAACTTACTCAAAGTGAGCACTTCAACATATCACGGACTTCAAATCCCAGTGAACATCTGTGAGGCGCAAGAACATGACAACGCCCACAGGGGAATTTGAAATAAAAAGAGCCGGAAATCCATTGATTATGTTTCTCGAGTCATTTGTGCAGCCCTGGAAGAAGAGGTTTCGACCTTGAAACGCGTTGGCAACCTATTTACAAGTGAGCGTGAAGGCAAGCATGGAAACTTACAGCCGGAGGGCAGAGCGTTGCTGAGTGCATTCCCAAAGCTAAAGGCACTTTGGTTGATTTATTACTCTACACGGCGGCCTGGCCGTGGGGAATAGCACCATCGTCTGCAGAAAGAAGAATGAAGATTTCAGCAGCACGAGGCCGGAGTCAGGGACCTCCTTGAGACTCCGTGGCACAGCACTCTTTTCCGAATCAAGCTTGCTTCATTGCAATACTGCCTACTTAAGGTAAAAATGAAATAAAGATGAAATGCAATATTTACAAATGAACTTGAACTTACTCAAAGTGAGCACTTCAACATATCACGGACTTCAAATCCCAGTGAACATCTGTGAGGCGCAAGAACATGACAACGCCCACAGGGGAATTTGAAATAAAAATAGCCGGAAATCCATTGATTATGTTTCTCGAGTCATTTGTGCAGCCCTGGAAGAAGAGGTTTCGACCTTGAAACGCGTTGGCAACCTATTTACAAGTGAGCGTGAAGGCAAGCATGGAAACTTACAGCCGGAGGGCAGAGCGTTGCTGAGTGCATTCCCAAAGCTAAAGGCACTTTGGTTGATATATATATATATATATATATATATATATATATATATATATATATATATATATATATATATATATATATATATATATATTCGTATTTCGCTGTCAAAGCAGTTCTCCGTGCCTGCGACGTTGGTGCCGTCGGTGGCAGCAGCCGCCACCAAATGTACTCCACAAATTCTTATTTCAGGTGAAAGTTTTCACAATAAGGAGTCGGCACACCAGGAAACGGCACAAATCTTTATTGTGCACTAGCAGTTAAAGGATGACGCGTTTCGGCGTTTTGCCTTTGTCAAGTTACTTCCTGCATGCCTACACGACATAGAAATACTTTCGCAAGGTTCATAGACATAAACAAAATACTTCGACTATTCGACAAAAATTTCATAAATGTAACCTGAATTACTTCAAAATAAATTTCTGTGATATACTGGAATGTTACATGTAGAAACCATCTAAATAACCAGAGTTACTTGCAATTGCAAAAGTAAGGAGAAGGATTCAGGTGAACATCTTTTACTGAACACTCGGACCTTGCTGTCAAGTACCAAGAGGGAACAATAAAGATTGAAATGAACTAAAAAGAATATCGGCAAGATGAGGATTACACATCTCATAGTAAGGATATGCCGTGTGTATTACGCGTACTGCATTAATTGTAATCAAGACTGCATGATATGTCTCTGCAAATGAATATTTATCCTCATTGATGCCCACAGACATGATAAACGTAATAAATGCGCAGTGCTGCTGTAATGTGTAGAAGGGTAACATTCGTATTCCACATGGATACCAAGATATCGTGTTCATTCATGTTAAGAATGAACTTAATATTGCACAATCAAGGCTAAATAGCCAAACCCTTTAGAGTGGGTATTCCCACTATAACTAAAATGCAAGCGACATTACAACGTTTGAACTGCATCAAGGTTAACAATCATTAAAATAATGATTATAAAGACATCATCAACTACATTAAAATATTGAAATTTGTAGTAAATTACTCAATTCTGTAATGGCTGAAATCGGCAAATAATTACATAGCATTTTATACATGCATGGACTTTGAATGAATTCAAATTAATTAAGGCTGAAATAGCCTACATTGCATATCCTATAAAAAAATTAAATAAATCATTAGTCGCTGACTGCAATCATCTGCATAGATACATCCCATAAATTAATACAAGAAGTGTCCCTCAGAAAAATATTGTAAGCGGCAAAAGCAGGTAGTATCCTTTATCAAGTGCTAGGTTTTGATGGGAGTGAGGGGAAATTTTTGTCGAATAGTCGAAGTATTTTGTTTATGTCTATGAACCTTGCGAAAGTATTTCTATGTCGTGTAGGCATGCAGGAAGTAACTTGACAAAGGCAAAACGCCGAAACGCGTCGTCCTTTAACTGCTAGTGCACAATAAAGATTTGTGCCGTTTCCTGGTGTGCCGTCTCCTTATTGTGAAAACTTTCACCTGAAATAAGAATTTGTGGAATATATATATATATATATATATATATATATATATATATATATATATATATATATATAACACATTAAATATTTTTCTTTTTTTTAAATTTGTTTTTTTATTTTTCTTAGCCACAAGTATAATACAAGAAAGGGAAAATCAAAATCAATGCCACAGAAAGTAGAGCTGATATAACGTATAGAGTAAATATAAATTAACACAAATAAGAACCTGGCACAATATACATAAACATACAGAGAGGAAAGACAATATTTGCAAAAAGAGTAACACATTTTAAAGAAAGAGAAAAAGAACTAATGCAAAAAAAAAATACAGGAGTAAAAAATTCAATACGTTAATCCCACTGGAGGCTGGACCAGACATTTTTAAATTTTAACCAAGAACGCGGTCCTCTAGCCTTGGCCAGTGCAAGTTCCATTGCGTATATTTGTCTTAATAAAGCCGAAAATTGATTAATGCTTGGACTGGTACTTTGAATCCATACTCGAGCAATACATAGCTGAGCACATGCTATAATGATTGAAACTAATAACATCCTGTAGCTGCGCATGTCTCGTATTACCCCCAGTACTATTTCCTTTTCTGTAATCTGAAAACTATGACCGAAAAGTAGTGTGAGTATGGAGATTACATCTGTCCAAAATACACTTAACCTTGGACAAATAACGTACATGTGTCTTAAATCTGCATCATAAACATGACACTTATGACAGAGTGATTTAGCTGAGGAGTGAATCGTAGCCCATTTAGAAATGAGCTCCGTAGTATAATATAACATAAAAATAATCCTATGTTGCTGAAGTTTCATATTGACAGAGGTTACCTCCACGTCAACAGTATCCAATGGGGGGGGGGTGGAGCTTGCTGGCTCACCAAGATGGCCGCGGGCTAAGTGAGCTCCGCAACGCCATAGCTCTATCCTGCATTATCCTGGCTGATCCTGTAGCCTGATAAGCACAAATTCGGGCACCCAGAGCGTAAGAAGCTGTCCGGTCTGGATCGGCGCTGTTCCGGTTTGAAAGCAAGGCGAAACAACAGAGTTATACTTGCCGAGGGGTGACTCCTGTCCAGGGCCCGCCTACGCATTGTGTTGACAAGCTGCGACCCTCCGTGTGGTGCCCGGGCTGACAGAGGAGCCCCGATCGTCCTCCTGCTGAGCAGGTGGTGCTGGCCTGTGCAGTTGAGAGAGGCATGCGGGCAGCTCGGAGGCTCTAGTAAGATCCCCTCGCTCGGAGCAGACGGTCGGTTGGACCTGAGATGGATCGTGCCGACGCTGGGGACGAAGGCCGGAGGACCCAGCCCAGAGAGATAGTGTGAGGCGCAGCGGGCCGAGATCTGACCCGAAGCTCAACTAATCAAGGCAGTGAGGAGTGGGGAAGATCTTCATTGCCCCCTGAACGTGATGCACATCGGCCTTGCCACTGGGAGCCACGATGCAGCTGGGCTCCTCTGAAGCGGTATAATCCAGCCGGGCGCGCAACATGTGCAGCGGCGTCCTATGGGGTCTTGGGCTGCCCAACTCATCTTGACATTTGTGACTGGAAGCTGGGGTGGCCCCCTGGGGGTCTGAGTCACACCAGGGAGCAATTTAACATCAATTGATCCGGACTGAAGCCCAGAAAAATTTGTAAGGAGACGGCTGCTGCAGTATTACAGGTGTGTCCCAGAGGTTAGATCTCTATATATAGCTGCGGGCACGGGGGTCATCCCCCAGGTATGTGCTGAGCCAGGGGGAACTGTGGTGTTAAACCCAGCTGAAAAGACATTAGAGGCATCAAAGTCCAGTCCATGCTCTTGTTCGAACAGCGCAAGACCAGGACCCGGGAGTCTGGAGACGGCTGGAGAGGGGAGACAGGAGTGAAGTGACCCCGACAGATTTCAGCCAAATCCTGGCCACAATCCAATCCAGTCTCAGTGCCATAGATGGTTAAGATAGACTTGTTGGTCTATCGCGTCAACCGGATGTCTGAAAGCCTGGATAAACACACTGAGAGGATCGACATGACGGAGAGGCGATTAAATGAGGTTGAGGAGGCGCACATGGAGACAGCTGCAACGAAAAAAACAGAAGGCCCTTATGCAGGTGCAAGACAAAGCAGAGGACCTTGAAGCTAGGTCAAGGAGGAGCAATACACGCCTTATGGGTCTTCCTGAGACTACATCCACTGGCAATATGGAGCTTTTCATCGAAACTCTATTGGTCTCACTACTGGGTCGTGACACTTTCTCCACCATCTTCGTAATCAAGCAAGCACATCGCTCGTTGGGTCCGTGACCTCCTCCAGACCTCCTCCAGGTGCTCCCCCACATCCGATTATTGCCATGTTTTTAAACTACAGTGACAGAGATGCGGCCCTGAGAAAGGTTAGAGACTTGGGGACTTTACAGTATGAGGGCTCCACACTGTTGCTGTTTACCGACTTCACAGCCAAGTTACAGGAGGCGCGGAGATATTTTGCCCCATTAAAGCGCGCACTGCGGGCTCAAGAACTAAACTACGCCATACTCTACCCTGCGCACTCGCGAAACACCTACGTCCTTGCAGAAAGTGCTAAAGGACTAAACCAAGGTTCAACAATGCACAACAGCTGTGGAACAGTCGCAAGGGCCTGTGGGAGGCAGTTTGGATGATAACAACTAGGCACATATTGCATGCTGGGCTAACAGCCGGTCACAGTATGCTGGGCTAACAGCTGGTCACAGTATGCTGGGAAGTTGAGGGCTGAAAGGGATTATTGACTATTATTACAGTTAATCAAGACATATGTCTACTTGACAATCAGACTGGGAGATGCATTTGATTGCTCTTAGTTGTTAGATGGCTGAGCGCTTTTGGAAGGTGGACTATGGTTCAGATAAGAAATTAAGCTACAATTGTCTCCTTCAACAGTATAGAGACGCAATAATTGCTGCCAAAAGACTGTTCTATACCACCAAGATTGAGGAAGCAGGTAACTCCACTAAAGAGCTCTTCAAAACAGTAACCCTACTTTCCAAACCGCAACAGGCTAACATGTTCCTGCCCGATCAAGAGATGTGCAATAAATTAGACACTTTCTTCCAGCACAAGGTCCAACTGATTTACAATGATCTTCTGAACATTTCCTCAAGCCCAGATAAGCTAGAGCAACCTCTGGCTGAGAACGGTATAACACATCTCAGTCTGATGAACTTCCCAGCAATCACACAGAAAGAAACATGTAAACCTATTGCTGCTACAAAATCAGGCTCACCTAAAGACCCCTGTCCTCCTATGATTTTACACCTTGCTGCAAATAGAATCGGAGATTAACTAACTCCTCTAATCAACCAAGTGTTGGAGTCAGGTAGCTATCCATCCAGTTGGAAGAGAGCTATGATCAGGCCAATATTGAAGAAACCCACCTTAGATCCCTCTGAACCCAAGAACTATCAACCTATTGCCGCTCTGCCCATAGCAGCTAAAATCCTGGAGAAATCAGTAAACAGGGCACTGACGGACTATCTCGATACCCACAATTTGCTAGATTACACGCAACATGGCTTTCGTTCACAGCATTCTACGGTATCAGCTCTGCTCGTAGCAGCCGAGGAGATCCGAGGAATAGTGGACAGAGGGGGTAGGGCTATTCTCGTCCTGCTAGATCTGTCAGCAGCCTTTGACACCGTGAACCACACGGTGTTAATACAGAGACTACAGGAGGTCTTATTGAGGGCCCAGCTCTGTCCCTTCCCTCACGTTTATGGAGGGCAGGGAGCAGAGCCTATATTGGGACGTGTTTCAGTCCGAAAGTTTCCATCTTCACTGTGGGGTCCCTCAGGTATCAGCGCTGTCACCTACTCTGTTTAACATCTATGTCACCCCTCTGTCCAGACTCATCAGGAAGCATGGTTTTGCCCTAGTGTCCTATGCGGATGATTCCCAGCTCATAATAGCGACGGCCAATCAGTCAGATGATATAGCCACTAGATTTCACACATGTCTTCTGGAAATCATGACCTGGATGAACCATAGCTTCCTGAAGATTAACACAGACAAAACAGAGATCATTGAGTTTGGTCAGGGGCAATCCTTGTGGAACGACTCCTGGTGGCCCCTGAATGCTGGCGAATGCCCCCGTCCCGTGTCCAAGGTGAGAAACCTTGGTGTTCTGTTCAACTGTCAGCTAAATTTCTCGTCCCAGGTGAATAGCCTTACCTCGTCATGCTTTTTCCTTATAAGGACTTTGAGAAAGATCTTTCCTTTTATTACGCTAGAACTACGAAAGGCAGTGGCGGTGGCCCTTCTGCTGTCCAAGCTTGACTACTGTAATGCCCTACTATTGGGGATAAACAAGACCGCGCTGAGTAGGCTACAGTCATTACAGAATGCCGCCCCGAGACTGCTTCTGAACATTCCTAGAGACCAATCCACCTCGGCAGGAATTAGAGCTTTACACTGGCTCCCTGTACAACAACGTGTGGAATTCAAGGCGTTATGCCTGGTCCACAAAGCTGTCTTCGGAGGAGGAGCTAAAGATATCCAAAAAATGCTGTTCACCTATATTCCCGGTCGTGCCCTAAGATCTAGCACCTTGAGTCTTCTTCAGGTGAACAGGACTAGGAGAGTTAGATGGGGTGGAAGAGCCTTCTCAAACTGCACTGCAAAACTTGGGAATAAGCTCCCCTTTACCTTGAGATCTTTAACAAATCATCAATCCTTCAGGAAGGTCCTGAGGACTTGGCTGTTTGCTTCAATGTTGCCCCTGCTTAAGACTGAACAACTCCACACCTACCAGTGCCAAGACGCTATGGCAATCGAGTGCTTTAGAAACCTATATCCTATCCTATCCTATCCTATGTAGAGTAGCTTGCTCCTCCTAAATATTCACCACTAAGTTAATTTACAAGTGTGAGCGTATTGAGTCTGCGCACCCCTCACTACAAGAGAAGAGTTGACAGGGCTACATTGATGTTGGGCCTGCGTTGCAAGAGGGTCTGCGTTTTTATGGAGTATGTAAACACGTCAACTCTTTGAGGGGGACCTATTATCCTTTAGGAATTAGGAGACAATCGCAGCGCCATACTTGAAGCAAGCTGATGACTTGTTGTTGCTGCTTCAGTTTGTGGGGAGAGTGCTACGCTCCAGGTGGGAGTTGCTTATTGTACCATTGCCTTTTGGGCAGCCTGTGAGAGTAAGATCCATTAAGATGCAGACTGCAACATGCCATAATAGTAATGAAATGGCTAACAGTTACTCTTGGCTGCCACCAACCGTGCACTAGCAGAGAGGCAACATCCACCCCTGTGTGTGCACCACTTGATGGCATCTTGTCATTTTTGTTTGAGTTACGCAGTGGGGGCATGATCGATTTTGTCAAGTTGGGTCGACGCAACGTGGGAGCGGGGTGTTTGAAAGGGGATTTGTTCTTGTTGAGCCACAGCAAAGAAGAGAACATGAGATATATTACAGTTACTTTAATCTGGTGGATGGTATGGGCACAGCAGGACTGACTTTGAAATGTAATTGCTTATCTTAAACGGCACTCTATTGACATAGCATTACTCCAAGAAACTCACCTGCCAGTGGATAGCACAATGTTATCACAGGAAATGTTGCAGGGCTCTGTCCATGCTTCGGGGTTCACTTTCCACACCGGAGGGGTGCTTACGAGGATAAACCCGAAAACCGGATTTGAAAAAGACCCGGAAGTGACTGACTCAGAGGGTAGGTATACTATCTCCAGGTGTGGGGGGAAAAGCCTTGACTTGCGGGTTATCAACGTGTATGGTCACAATCATGACAACCCTCACTTCTACATCTCTCTTTTCACATCCCTCGAGTCTGCGCTCCTGCTGTTAGTGGGGGGTGACTTTAACTGCATATTGTATCCAATGCTAGATCGCTCTGGGGGTCCTGCACCTCGCACTTCGGCCTCAGCAAAACTTATCACAGACACAACAATACGATTAGCTATGGTGGACGTCTGGAAGGCAAGATTTCTGGGGCAAAGGGGATACACACACTACTCCGCTCCACATGGTCTCCACACGAGAATAGATTATTGGTTATTGTCACACGAAATATATTCGGAAGTCAGAGACTGTAGGGTCCACCCATGTACCCTGTCCAACCAATATCCTATACTTTTGGTGCTGTTCAGCCCACAGAGACCGCCTGCTCCGTTTACCTGGAGGTTTCCCCATATTCGCTGCTTGAAATATCATTCAAAGCTGAGATGGCTTAGGCGATTGAGGACTTTTTTGCAAACAACATAGGATCCACTGTATGGGAACACTTTTAAGGTGTATATTAGAGGTTTTGCAATATCTAAGCACTCTGGGATGCTTTGGGCAATTCAGAGCAGGTTAGAACAGCTGGAGAGACGCCTGATTGAACTGGAGACAGCATTGCGTCGTGATGGAGCGGCGGAGGGAGACGACGAATTACAAAAAATTCTTGCGGAGTATTAGGAAGCCGCTGATAGTGAGGTCCAACATATGGGAAAATACACTGTTGCCAGAAGTTATGGGGGATGGAGAGCGACTGGGAGCCATACTCGCAGCACTATTGAGGAATAGAAGAGAGGCATCTACGATCACAGCATTACGGTCGAAGGAGGTGAGATGTTGGTAGATCCTGAAGGTATAGCCAACCAATTTAAGGAATACACAAATCCCTTTATTGCTCTCGTCCCCACACAGAGGAGAGAGCAATTTGGGACTACTTAGAGCACATAAAATTACCCAATGAGACCACTAGAGGCCTGGGAAATACGCAAGGCATTACGCCATATGTGATCTGGTAGTGCCTCGGGACAAGATGACTTGACAGTAGCCTTCTATAAGAATTTTGCAGATCTCTTTACTCCACACTTAGTGACTCTTTTTAAAGAACATTATGAATTCGGGGCACTGCTCCCAAGAATGAGAGAAGTCATGATAGTCACTATACTGAAGCCTGGCAAGCCCCCAGAGGAGTGTTCCTCTTATTCTCCATTATGGTTGCTGAATGTGGATACTAAACTATACACCAAAATACTTGCCAACCGTCTTGCTCCCCTGGTCCCGAGCCTTGCCAGCACAGAACAGGCAGGGTTTGTCCCGGGTTGTAAACTCACATACAATCTGTGCACCTTTTTCGGTTATTAACCCAGAAGTAAAGGCCACTGCTGTATTTTTAGATGCAGAAAAAGCGTTCAATTTGGTGGAATAGCCATTTTTACACGCAGTGCTGGAAAGAATGGGGGTGGGTGGGGTATTCTTGAACTTAGTCACAGTATTGTACAACTCTCCCACTGCTAGAGTATGCATTGGAGATATGGTAACTGCCCCTGTAAAAATCTCTAGGGGTACTAGACAGGGATGCCCGCTGTCTCCTCTTTTGTATGCCATAGTAGCAGAACCCCTGGCATGTGCTCTCAGTGAATTTCATAGGTACCGTGGGGTCCGGTTTCCGGAATGTAACTTAATAGTGTCACCATACGCTGATGACATGCTACTATATATTAGGAACCCAGACACTAACCTGTCCCCAGTACTCAGGGAAGTGGTTCAATTTGGTGAACTCTAAGGCCTAAGAGTTAACTGGACCAAGTCCATAATCTTACCACTGATGCCATCCACCACCCCTTTCGAACTAGATTTCCGCTATCCGGGCATACAAATTCACACTGACCTGGAGACAGTTTTTAATGAAAACTATGGAAGAGCAGTCACTAAACTAGAAGACGATTTTGAAAGATGGATTTGTTTGCCTATCTCGCTCTTAGGGCGTATATATCGCTAATGAAAATGGTGGTTTTACCATACGGACTAAACTGGCATTGGCGGGTAAGCAACTGAGAGTGCAATGGAAGGTCTTCACCCTGCCTTACTATCTAAGAGGGTTGTGAGCCCCAGACATGGACTTGTACTACAGAGTAGCGCAATGTTCGTATGCATTTCATTGGCTACACCTGACACTAGACCCGCCGCACTTACATATTGAACGGGTGGCAGTCACCCCATCTGACCTCCCCATTAGACTGTTCCTGCCCCGAGATAGGCGTACGGAGATCCTGGATTCTATAAACTCTACGGTGCATGCCTTGCAAAACTTGATTAAAAGACAAGACTGTAGCATACTATGCTCCCCACTGGTTCCGTTGGAATGGTGTGCTTGGCTCCCTATGAGCAGAGATTGTGCAGCGTTTAAGGCACTGCGAGCATTGAATGTAACTGTAGTGGTTGACCTCTTTCTGGATGGGAAAGCATGCACGTGGGATGAGGTTGTAACTGAGGACACTGTGGTTACCCCGTTAGTGCAGTTTCGGTTTCATAGAGCGAGGCACGCTCTGTGTGAGATCTTAGGAGGAGATGTGGTGGCGCCCCCAGAGGTGAACCCACTTACGCTAATACTGAAAGCAGCATAAACTGTCAAACTAATGTCTGGTATTTATGGTGGCACACAGGCCTATCGCAAGAACTACTGCACAAATGTTGACTAGAGTGGCAAAAGGTCCTAGGAATGAATATAAATGACGATACCTGGCGATATAGCTGTGAGGCGACCTGTCGGGTGTCCTTAAGTGGCCGCCACTGAATAACCCATTTTAAATATTTACTAAGAATCTACTACACCCTGGAGAGACTATATCGTTATAAGCTACGTGAGACTGCTGAGTGTGAAAGGTGCAAGATGAGCCCGGCAGACTTTATGCATGTAGCCTGGCTATGCCCCACAATTTCCAAGTTCCGGGAAAAGGTATTCCAGACACTGAGCAATATCACTGAGGTCTAAATGCTCCCTGATCCGTTAATTGCAATGCTGGGCTATACCAAGAAACTAAACAAGGGAATTAGACGTTTGACTGAAATGGGAATGTTATTGGCAAAGCGCAGATTGGCGATGCGTTGGTCGCGTGGCCCTCCACCCACCATACACGAGTGGTCAAGTGATATGTTGTACTGCAACACATATACGGAACTGTACAGTGAGTTGCTTCCCCCCGAAGTTGCCCTAACAACTTCTGGGGACTATATAAAACATATCTTGCTGGGAAGGCTCAACCACCCACAGATTCACAACCTGATGTGGAGGGTGAACCGGGTGAATGCTAATGCTACTAGCCAACAGGGCTCCGCTGTATGTAACCAACCTGTGTAGCTAATTTTACAACCGTAATGTACAATGGGTAAGGTGGAACTAAGTCTGCTATGTCCACCGAGTGACTTCTCTGTGGCTCTTGGTGTTGATTTTATTTTATTTCGTTTGGCCATCCTTAATAATCTTAAGGCGAGCTGGCTCCTGCAAAATTACTTGGGGGCACACTGCCTTAAGATAAAATCTAATAAAAAAACATTCTATAATACATTAAAAGATTAAACTATTTAAAAATCTTCAAACTTAGATTTCCCACTCCAGTGAGTGCAATAGTAGGGAAAGTGTTGGATAGCGGAGGGGTAACCATTACTATTCCCACTCCAGTGAGAGCAACAGTAGGGAAAGTGTTGGAATGGTGGCGGGATAAACTTTACTATTCCCACTTCAATAATTGTCAAAGTAGGGAAAGTGCTGGATAGTGAAGGGGTAAAAATTAGTATTCCCACTCCAGTGAGTGCAACAGTAGGGATAGTGTTGGATTTCAGAGGAGTAACAATTTATATTCTTACTCACTCAGTTCAAAATTAAAAACAAACTACATTTTAATAATAAAAATATTTGAAAAACAAAATCAATTAAAAAATATATAACATGTTAAAAAATCAAATATATTTAATATTAAAACATTTTAAGAAAAAGATTATACTGTTCAATACATATAACATATACCTATAAATAATATATTTAACAAATTAAAAAACAATTTCCAAACAAATATATTTAATTAAACATAATTTAGAAATAAAACCATTAATTATTACATACATTTACTTTTTTTATTTCCTACCCTATAACACCACACAATTCACAACATACATCTAAATTAAAAAACGAAATACTAAAATCATACAAATGTTTTAACTTAACACACTTTACCCCTAGAATCCCTACAGCCCGGATTTAAAAATAAAACTATAAAAAAATTAATTACACCATTAAAACTTATTTTCAATTAAAAAACTAATAGTATTTAACAACTAATTATAAAGAAAGTAAAATGAATTTACTTCCCACACTGTACCCCTATAACAATAAAACCCACACACAAAAAATATAAACAAATATCCTAATTTAGGAGTCGATTCAGATCCTGGATTTTTTTTTCCCGTACTACTCGTATCCGTATTTTTTTACGTACAAATCGTACAAGTCCTGTACAAACGGCGAAGTACGATTCATACGTGGAAAATACATACGAATGGCCTCGGGAAAAGTGTACGAGACGTCCTCGGACAGGTTTACTTACAACTCGTAAAACTGAAGTCCAAGCGCGCAAGTACGATCCGTACCGCCCGTCCGAAAACACAAGCGCATGGAAAAGGCCCCGTACGGAGCGAACTTTGTACGACCCCTACCCCGAGTACACTTGTGCCGGGGTACGAGTCGTATGGCCCACCCCCACATGTACGGACCGTACCCCTCACCCCCCGTATGTACGGACCATACCCCCCACCCCCGTATGTATGGACCGTACCCCCCACCCCCGTATGTACGGACCGTACCCCCGGCATACCCCGCACCCACGTATGTCTGCACCGTACCCCAGGCATACCCCCCACCCGCGTATGTCCACACCGTACCCCAGGCGTACCCCCCACCCACGTATGTCCACACCGTACCCCAGGCGTACCCCCCACCCGCGTATGTCTGCACCGTACCCCAAGCGTACCCAATCCTCACGTATGTACGGACCGTACATACGCGAGTATTGGGGTACGCCTGGGGTACGGACTGTACATACGCGAGGATTGGGGTACGCCTGGGGTACGGTGCGGACATACGCGGGTGGGGGGTACGCCTGGGGTATGGTCCGTAAATACGGGGGTGGGGGGTACAGTGCGGACATACGCGGGTGGGGGGTACGCCTGGGGTATGGTACGTACATACGGAGGGTGGGGGGTACGGTGCGGACGTACGCGGGTGGGGGGTACGCCTGGGGTATGGTCCATACATACGGGGGGTGGGGGGTACGGGCCGTACATACGGGGGGTGGGGGGTACGGGCCGTACATATGCAATGTTGGGGTACGCACCGTACATGATGACACGTACGATGTGGGTGATGGCATGTACGTCGCGTAGCGGGCCCCCTTTTCCTCGTGCATCGCAGTGTACTTAGCTTTTCTGGCACTTTTTGGCTCCCGTAAAAATATAGCCGTGCGGAGTGCTGTAGGTACGAATCTTACTTGCTGGTCCGTAAAATGCTGCCTGACGTACGCGCTGTCCAGGATCGGAATTGTATGTATTTTTTAGCCGTATGGTGTTTTTTACGATTCGTACGGAAATGGTATTTCTGTACGAATCGTACTTGCTGGTTTGTACGGTGGAATTCTCGGGTACGAGTCGTACGGAGAAAACGCTCCGTGCGACCATTTGTACCTGGCTTTTACAGGATCGGAATCGGCACCTAAATATAAATGATTTATTTACTATTAATGATCATCTCTTTTGTAATTAATTAAACATTACTTCCCACCCTTTAACACTATGAATCCCACAACCCACACCAGAAATGAATAACTCAATTTCCATAATTAATTTTCAATCAATTAATTAATATAAATTAACAACTAATTATTAATCAAAAATAAATTACTTCACAGACTTTACCCCATACACCCCACAATCCTCACCTAACAAAATCACACAATTACCATAATTAATTATTATTAATTACCAATTATTTAATTAGAAATACATTACTTTCCACAATTAACGCTATAAAATCTAAAGTAAATAAATAAAAAATAATCATTTATTTGTTCAGAATCAAATTGCTTCCCACCCTGTTTCCGTATAAACCCACAACTCGCTACATAACTAAATAATGCAAAATGTAATTAAAATAAAATTCATACCTACAAAAAACTTTTAAAAAATACATAAAAAACATAAATATTTATACAAAAAACATACATTTAAAATACGAACTAAGATACATAACACTAATTAGAAAAATCGATATTTTAAACATCTATATTTTTGTAAACAATATTAATGACTTCTTTAATTTTAAAAACAATATTTCTTTCCTTATATTCAATATTCTTGACCACAATATTCTTGCTGTCAATATTTCTGAATCATGATATTTCCAACTCAATATTTATGTAAGTCGACATTCCCAAGTCGATATTCTGTGTGAGGTACAGGGTAGTGCTGTACAGTGGACTACGGCAAAGTGGAGTGCCGTAGAGTAGAGTGGTAAAAGTGGAATATCGTACAGTGTAGTGTCATGGAGTGATGTTGTGTGCAGAGGAATAGTGTAGAGTGTTTAGGAGCACATAGTGGAGTGGCGTTGACTGGAGTTTTGTACAATGTAGTGGTGTACAGTGTAATAGCAAACTGTGGAGTGGTGTAGAGTGGAGTGGCATAGAGTGGCATAGAGTGGAGTGGGGTAGACTGAAGTGGCGCACAGTGGACTAGCATAGAGTGGAGTGGTGTATTGTGGAGTGATGTAGAGTGTAATAGCATCTAGTGGAGTGGCGTAGAGTTGAGTGGCATAGTGTGGAGAGTGGAGTGTGATGCTTGAAACAGACTTACTGTGAAAGTGGGTGAATGTATTTAGATTTAATGTGGCAGAAATATAGATTATGAGGTGTAAATGGTAGTTTTTAGTAGTAGGTGTAAATAGTGTAATACTTGTAGGTGTTAAAATGTTTAGTTATGAAATGTGGGGGGTGGCCTAGTATGGATATAACTAGGACTGCAATATGCACTGCTATAAAGTTATTTCAAACATTTAATTCTTTTCACATCAATTCACAGTGATCATATACATTTTTTAGATATGAATTTCTATGGTTACACGATATACATGATCATTCAATATATGTACACTTGTACAAAATTGTTAAACAAAAATAGCAAATCAAATTACAATACAAGCACCCAATGCATTTCGGGACATTCGTGGTCCCTTCATCAGGGGTAAACTGTAGAAAGAAAAGGAGAGAGTATCAAAATCTTGCACGTTGCGTAATCAATAGATAGTGGTTTGAACTTAAAGTGAGGTATACGATACCTTTTTTAGTATTTGGTTGGGAATTCGCGAGTTCGCGTTTTCATTTTCTAAAAAGATAGTATGAAAGTAGAGGTTGAGGAGAACTGATCTCTCTAATTATTGATTCGATTCAAAGCGCATTGAAAAACCCAAATTGATACCTGGTCTGTTGTATGTGGTTCTGTGTGTTACATGATACGGCAAAGTATAGGGTCTGCGAAAATAACAACTGAGTTTTAGCCATACTGTATGGAAAGTAACGATAGTAAACGCTGTGAATAAAGCGGAGCTCACCTTGATTAAAATAGTGCAAATGGCGATGAAGCAGTTTTGTTTAAGAAGAACCAAGACCAGAATAAATGTGGACCGTTGCCCGTAAAGTGTATGAAATGAAAAGATAAAACCGTACGCTTTAGCTGAAGGTAAAGATTTAAACCCGTATCAAAAAGTAGAGGTAAATGGGGAGATTTGCTTACCGAGTCAGAGGAGAAGAGTAACGATGTACGCTTCCACGAGCACTCTCAGCCGCGGTTTGCTGGCTGGTCAGTTTCGAGGGAGTTTAACGTCGTGCCGTAGGCGTGAACACTGAAAAAAGACTCGGGGCCTGTCGACAGTGAAATACGAGATCCTACTAAATGTTGTAAAGTGGATAATTTGCGATGGTGAACTTTAATGAAATATTTAGAACGTGTGAATATTCCGAGTTTGTTGCCTAGAATTTAAAAAGGTTTAGAGCATCGCGAACTGATCTAGTGTAAATAGAATCCTCTAAATAAAGTTATATATAAAAAAAAGAAAAATCCTCATGGAGAGAAAGTAAACGAAGTGAGATTGGTGAATGTTATTCTCTGCTATGTTATGACCTGTTGTTGGAGGGTTTATGCGCATAATTTCGATATCTTTGAACGAAACACATGATTGATTTTCATGTTAACATAATTTCGACATCTTTGAACGAAACACATAATTAATTTTCATGTGAACATATAAATACAGAACATTCTGAAACAAATTGAATCTAATCCTATGGTGTCATATCCATGGACATTCGATCTGATAATACATGTGTGTGGAATATCAGGTATGGGATGAATGTGGGTTGAATGCGTTTTTGGATGGGGGTGATTTCAAAATGAGTTAGGATCCCGAGGTGGGGTATGAGTATCAGATAGTGGTGTTTATCTAGAGAAAGCAAGCCATCTCAAATTTATCATTGAGTCCGTGTGGAGTAAGGGTTTTAAGTTTCTTGATCCAAAATGCTTCTCTTTGTAGTAGATACTTTGAGTTGTCACGATCTGTGTGCTTTGGTACTTCTTCGATGATTTGGAATTTCAGTTGGGCGATTTGGTGTCGTGATTCCTCCCAATGTGTCGCTATGCTTGAATTCGTGTTTTTAGTGCGTATTTTGCTTTTGTGTTCTGTTAATCGAGTTTTCATTTTTCTCTCAGTTTTGCCGACATATAGCAATCCGCATGGACATTTGATGGTGTAGATTACGTTTTCAGAATTGCATGTTGTGCTGCTGTGTATCTTAATCTTTTGGCCCGTAGATGGATGCAGTAAGATATCTCCTGTAATCACGTTGTTGCAATGAGTGCAGTTCCAGCATTTTTGGGTGCCTTTACTTAGTTCAAGAGTCCGTGTCGGTTTCTGTCTTTTAGTTAGCATTTCTTTTAGATTTTGAGCTCTTGTATAAGCAAACAATGGTTTGTCTTTGAACAGTTCTTTGAAATCGGTTTCAAGTTGAAGTAAGCTCCAATGTTTGTGTATGATTTGTTTGATCTTCCTGGATGCCGTGGAATATTTAGAAACAAAGACTGTTCGTGTGCTGGTCCCTTTTGGAGCTTTCTTCAATAGCTCATCACGTGATCGAGTTTTGACTTTGTTTAATTGCTCTTTGAGTAGATTCTCAGGATACCCTCTGTCTGTATAATTCTTTATCTGCTGTTGCCATGTAGATTCGCATGCCGTATCGGTAGAAGAAATTCTTTTGGTTCTCAGGAATTGGGAAACTGGTAAATTCCGGATCAATGAAGGAGGATGAAAGCTACTAAAGAGTAGAGCATTATTTCTGTCTGTTGGTTTTTTGTACACACTCGTGTGTATTTCACCCTGTTGAATGTCTATCCAGACGTCTAGAAATGAGATTGATTTGCGGCTTATGGTGTGGGTGAATTGTACTCGAGGATCTATCAAGTTGAGTGTCCGTATGTTGTTGATAAGTGCTGGTTCTGACTGATTCCAAATGAGGAAGATGTCATCTATGAAGCGTTTAAAGAATATCAGGCCTTCTTTCCATGTGAGATCCTTAAGAATGTAATCGTGTTCGAACTTGGCCATGTACGTGTTAGCGTATACAGGTGCTCCCGGAAAGCCCATGGATGTGCCGTTTAATTGTATGTAGAACTGATCGTCCCAACAAAAATAGCTGTTTTGCAGACAAAACTCTAGTAATTGTAGGATGAAATATTTGGGTATTTGTGTGTTTTCCTGTTGCAGTAAAGCCCATTCGACTGCTTCAATTCCGTTCGCATGTGGTATCGAAGTGTATAATGCTACCACGTCTATGGTGCATAAAATCCAATTTTCTGTGTTTAGGTCTTTAATCATTTGTATGTTTCTCAAGAAATCCGTGGTGTCTTCAATGTATGTGTCCCAATTTTGAACAAATGACTGCAGAAAAGTGTCAATATACCGGCCAGGTCTTTCAAATATGGAGTCGCATCCAGAGACGATAGGTCTGAAGGGAGGGTCCATCAGATTTTTGTGAATCTTTGGTAGTAAGTAAATTTTGGGTCTCCGTGGGAAGTCCGTCATGAGGTATTTTTTAGTAGGTGAATCAATCCAATTGAGCTCTTCTGCTTTCTCTAACATTAGATTGAGATTTTTAGAAATTTCCTTTGTGGGATCTTTGTCCAGTTTTCCATAAATTGCTTCATTCATGATGTGTTCAAGGACTTTCCTTTGATAATGTTCGGAGTTCATGATTACTAATCCTCCTCCTTTGTCCGCTTTCGATATCACGATTGTTGGATTTCTGGCTAGTCTAGTTAATACGCTTTTTTCAGCCCTACTCAGATTTTTTGTTTTGTTAGAATATTGGATCTTTTTCAGATCTTGTTGTACCAATAATTCAAATGTGTCCAGAGTTTTGTGGGACGCTGGAGCAACAAAGGTGCTCTTAGGTTTGAAGGTTGGAAATGTTAGCTCTGTGCTAGAATCGTCAGTTGAATCTTGAGGGCAGATGTTAGTAAAAAAATTCCGCAGTCTCAGTATTCTCATGAATTTGTAAAGTGCTACTTCTGTCTCCAGTTCTGTGCTGTTGTAAGTGCTCACAAAGGACATGCCTTTGTTGAGTACATTTTCTTCAAATGGTGTCAGTTTGAGAGAAGAGATATTTATTATGAGGTTTTCGTTTGACTTCTCAGTCCCTTTTTGCTTTTTTCTCTGTCCTTTTCCTCTCCTTGTTTGTCGATGCCACTGGTTGTTTTGGGTTGACTCTTGTCTGGTGGTCTCCCATGTTCTGTGCTGGGGTCCAAAAAAGAAGAGGAACCAGAAGTGCTAGGTATTGCGGTTGATAAACTTTCTTCTGGTAATTTTTTAGTAGCCTTCGAGCTGGTGGTGGTTTTAAGGGA
This sequence comes from Triturus cristatus, assembly GCF_964204655.1. Taxonomy (NCBI): domain Eukaryota; kingdom Metazoa; phylum Chordata; class Amphibia; order Caudata; family Salamandridae; genus Triturus; species Triturus cristatus. The sequence continues at coordinate 122,867,333 of NC_140590.1, read as the reverse complement.
TGCTCTCTGAGTGTCAATGTCTGAATCGGACACTACGCTTTCCTCTGAGGATACTTGGGTAGTTTTTTTGGTAGTAAACCTACGTTGTGCGTATACTTCGGCCCAAGTGTAAGCTTCATTCAGCTTATAATCAATTGTATCTCTTTTAAATTTTCTCAGTTTTGTTTCTTGTAGCTCTTTGCCGTATTTGTCTAATTTTAAATTGAGATTTTCTAAAAATTGTCCCCAAGGTTCAACTTCCATTCTTGTGGATAAATCAGTTTTTAACGTATTTATTTCTTCTTCTAAGTCGTGGATTGTTTTTGACAGTTCCTCAATTATCAGCAAGATCAGATCCAGTGAACATTTATTTAAAATGGAGAACCATTTTTCCATGAATTGTGAGTTGTTTTGTAGCCTAAACAGCATAGGACGTATTGATAATCTTAAGCCACGTGGGATCCGTTTAACTCGATGATATTGTATCAATGTAGAAGCATGTAAGCGTTGATTTAGTTCTCTTCTGGTAAGATATTCCAACTGGCGTAATTGCTGTGTGACTGATCCGCTCTGTGCGTCAAATGATTTTGTCTCCTTTATTAGGTTGTAGATTTCGTTTGCATCTTCTGTTGTATAGACTTTGGTTGTGGCTTTGTTTTCAGTTATGTTGGCAATGGATTCAAAAGACATTTTGTCGTGGTGCTGTTCACCAAAAAGCGCAAAAATGTGAAAACGTAGAAATGGGTGGTGAGCGCACTCGTTTTGAAATTATAGAGCTAATTTTTTAGCGGTAAGCGTGCAAAATTGCCATATGCTTGCGTGGCACGTGGAATGAATGAGGGGGGTGGCCTAGTATGGATATAACTAGGACTGCAATATGCACTGCTATAAAGTTATTTCAAACATTTAATTCTTTTCACATCAATTCACAGTGATCATATACATTTTTTAGATATGAATTTCTATGGTTACACGATATACATGATCATTCAATATATGTACACTTGTACAAAATTGTTAAACAAAAATAGCAAATCAAATTACAATACAAGCACCCAATGCATTTCGGGACATTCGTGGTCCCTTCATCAGGGGTAAACTGTAGAAAGAAAAGGAGAGAGTATCAAAATCTTGCACGTTGCGCAATCAATAGATAGTGGTTTGAACTTAAAGTGAGGTATACGATACCTTTTTTAGTATTTGGTTGGGAATTCGCGAGTTCGCGTTTTCATTTTCTAAAAAGATAGTATGAAAGTAGAGGTTGAGGAGAACTGATCTCTCTAATTATTGATTCGATTCAAAGCGCATTGAAAAACCCAAATTCATACCTGGTCTGTTGTATGTGGTTCTGTGTGTTACATGATACGGCAAAGTATAGGGTCTGCGAAGATAACAAACTCTCAAACTGACACCATTTGAAGAAAATGTACTCAACAAAGGCATGTCCTTTGTGAGCACTTACAACAGCACAGAACTGGAGACAGAAGTAGCACTTTACAAATTCATGAGAATACTGAGACTGCGGAATTTTTTTACTAACATCTGCCCTCAAGATTCAACTGACGATTCTAGCACAGAGCTAACATTTCCAACCTTCAAACCTAAGAGCACCTTTGTTGCTCCAGCGTCCCACAAAACTCTGGACACATTTGAATTATTGGTACAACAAGATCTGAAAAAGATCCAATATTCTAACAAAACAAAAAATCTGAGTAGGGCTGAAAAAAGCGTATTAACTAGACTAGCCAGAAATCCAACAAACGTGATATCGAAAGCGGACAAAGGAGGAGGATTAGTAATCATGAACTCCGAACATTATCAAAGGAAAGTCCTTGAACACATCATGAATGAAGCAATTTATGGAAAACTGGACAAAGATCCCACAAAGGAAATTTCTAAAAATCTCAATCTAATGTTAGAGAAAGCAGAAGAGCTCAATTGGATTGATTCACCTACTAAAAAATACCTCATGACGGACTTCCCACGGAGACCCAAAATTTACTTACTACCAAAGATTCACAAAAATCTGATGGACCCTCCCTTCAGACCTATCGTCTCTGGATGCGACTCCATATTTGAAAGACCTGGCCGGTATATTGACACTTTTCTGCAGTCATTTGTTCAAAATTGGGACACATACATTGAAGACACCACGGATTTCTTGAGAAACATACAAATGATTAAAGACCTAAACACAGAAAATTGGATTTTATTCACCATAGACGTGGTAGCATTATACACTTCGATACCACATGCGAACGGAATTGAAGCAGTCGAATGGGCTTTACTGCAACAGGAAAACACACAAATACCCAAATATTTCATCCTACAATTACTAGAGTTTTGTCTGCAAAACAGCTATTTTTGTTGGGACGATCAGTTCTACATACAATTAAACGGCACATCCATGGGCTTTCCGGGAGCACCTGTATACGCTAACACGTACATGGCCAAGTTCGAACACGATTACATTCTTAAGGATCTCACATGGAAAGAAGGCCTGATATTCTTTAAACGCTTCATAGATGACATCTTCCTCATTTGGAATCAGTCAGAACCAGCACTTATCAACAACATACGGACACTCAACTTGATAGATCCTCGAGTACAATTCACCCACACCATAAGCCGCAAATCAATCTCATTTCTAGACGTCTGGATAGACATTCAACAGGGTGAAATACACACGAGTGTGTACAAAAAACCAACAGACAGAAATAATGCTCTACTCTTTAGTAGCTTTCATCCTCCTTCATTGATCCGGAATTTACCAGTTTCCCAATTCCTGAGAACCAAAAGAATTTCTTCTACCGATACGGCATGCGAATCTACATGGCAACAGCAGATAAAGAATTATACAGACAGAGGGTATCCTGAGAATCTACTCAAAGAGCAATTAAACAAAGTCAAAACTCGATCACGTGATGAGCTATTGAAGAAAGCTCCAAAAGGGACCAGCACACGAACAGTCTTTGTTTCTAAATATTCCACGGCATCCAGGAAGAGCAAACAAATCATACACAAACATTGGAGCTTACTTCAACTTGAAACCGATTTCAAAGAACTGTTCAAAGACAAACCATTGTTTGCTTATACAAGAGCTCAAAATCTAAAAGAAATGCTAACTAAAAGACAGAAACCGACACGGACTCTTGAACTAAGTAAAGGCACCCAAAAATGCTGGAACTGCACTCATTGCAACAACGTGATTACAGGAGATATCTTACTGCATCCATCTACGGGCCAAAAGATTAAGATACACAGCAGCACAACATGCAATTCTGAAAACGTAATCTACACCATCAAATGTCCATGCGGATTGCTATATGTCGGCAAAACTGAGAGAAAAATGAAAACTCGATTAACAGAACACAAAAGCAAAATACGCACTAAAAACACGACTTCAAGCATAGCGACACATTGGGAGGAATCACAACACCAAATCGCCCAACTGAAATTCCAAATCATCGAAGAAGTACCAAAGCACACAGATCGTGACAACTCAAAGTATCTACTACAAAGAGAAGCATTTTGGATCAAGAAACTTAAAACCCTTACTCCACACGGACTCAATGATAAATTTGAGATGGCTTGCTTTCTCTAGATAAACACCACTATCTGAAACTCATACCCCACCTCGGGATCCTAACTCATTTTGAAATCACCCCCATCCAAAAACGCATTCAACCCACATTCATCCCATACCTGATATTCCACACACATGTATTATCAGATCGAATGTCCATGGATATGACACCATAGGATTAGATTCAATTTGTTTCAGAATGTTCTGTATTTATATGTTCACATGAAAATTAATTATGTGTTTCGTTCAAAGATATCGAAATTATGCGCATAAACCCTCCAACAACAGGTCATAACATAGCAGAGAATAACATTCACCAATCTCACTTCGTTTATTTTCTCTACATGAGGATTTTTTTTTTTTCTTTATATATAACTTTATTTAGAGGATTCTATTTACACTAGATCAGTTCGCGATGCTCTACACCTTTTTAAATTCTAGGCAACAAACTCGGAATATTCACACGTTCTAAATATTTCATTAAAGTTCACCATCGCAAATTATCCACTTTACAACATTTAGTAGGATCTCGTATTTCACTGTCGACGGGCCCCGAGTCTTTTTTCAGTGTTCACGCCTACGGCGCGACGTTAAACTCCCTCGAAACAGACCAGCCAGCAAACCGCGGCTGAGAGTGCTCGTGGAAGCGTACATCGTTACTCTTCTCCTCTGACTCGGTAAGAAAATCTCCCCATTTACCTCTACTTTTTGATACGGGTTTAAATCTTTACCTTCAGCTGAAGCGTACGGTTTTATCTTTTCATTTCAGACACTTTACGGGCAACGGTCCACATTTATTCTGGTCTTGGTTCTTCTTAAACAAAACTGCTTCATCGCCATTTGCACTATTTTAATCAAGGTGAGCTCCGCTTTATTCACAGCGTTTACTATCGTTACTTTCCATACAGTATGGCTAAAACTCAGTTGTTATTTTCGCAGACCTTATACTTTGCCGTATCATGTAACACACAGAACCACATACAACAGACCAGGTATGAATTTGGGTTTTTCAATGCGCTTTGAATCGAATCAATAATTAGAGAGATCAGTTCTCCTCAACCTCTAATTTCATACTATCTTTTTAGAAAATGAAAACGCGAACTCGCGAATTCCCAACCAAATACTAAAAAAGGTATCGTATACCTCACTTTAAGTTCAAACCACTATCTATTGATTACGCAACGTGCAAGATTTTGATACTCTCTCCTTTTCTATCTACAGTTTACCCCTGATGAAGGGACCACGAATGTCCCGAAATGCATTGGGTGCTTGTATTGTAATTTGATTTGCTATTTTTGTTTAACAATTTTGTACAAGTGTACATATATTGAATGATCATGTATATTGTGTAACCATAGAAATTCATATCTAAAAAATGTATATGATCACTGTGAATTGATGTGAAAAGAATTAAATGTTTGAAATAACTTTATAGCAGTGCATATTGCAGTCCTAGTTATATCCATACTAGGCCACCCCCCTCATTCATTCCACGTGCCACGCAAGCATATGGCAATTTTGCACGCTTACCGCTAAAAAATTAGCTCTATAATTTCAAAACGAGTGCGCTCACCACCCATTTCTACGTAGTTATGAAATGTGCCATGGTATACCGTGGTAATTTCACGGTATACTGCGCATCATACAGATGAGAAGGCAGTATCTGATTACCTAATGCCTGCATTTGCAAAACATAAAAGGCAGCCATGTAGTTTTCAGCACACTTTTGCTGCATTGTGGGTTAGGCCCTTAAATAGGTCAATAATAGGTTTTATTGTTGCTCCCTAATTATTGCCACTTTAAAAAATAATATATATATATAGGTAGAGAAATGTATTTATACTTTTCTATATATTTTTACAGCACTTTTTGGACTTTTAGAGAGTGGTTGATGATAGCTCTGACTGGCATGTCACCTAACCAGGTCTTTGAAACTCTTGTGCATGTATATGCAAAGATTTATGAAATCCATCATGCATAAGATCACAAACCCAAATGTGTGTGCAGTTAAACATGTATGATTTTCCACACAAATCATCATACTTGTTCAAATTCAAATACCCATGTATGCACGTAAAGACCCATTAACATGTCCATTGGACTCTGTTCTATGTTCTCACAGTCAGCACTCCCTTCAGTCAAACATGCATGCCAGTGCATACAAACGCTCATGTGTGCAAGGTTGAACTGTGTTTTAAGTTCGAAGCAACATTCCTCTAGATTCATTGATACTGTTATGTAAGAGCACACTGGTGCATACTGAGGTACACACTTTAAGAAGTCCTGCATTATCAGTTATAGATGAATTGAAATGAGGTGGATATTACATGTGAGGACTTTTTTAATGCAGGGCAAAGGATGCCAACATGGAGTCCAGAGATAAAATGGAAGCCATGGGTGACAGCACGGTGATCTACAGTGGCATTAACAAGACCCCAAAGGTATGTGCTTTGAGTAAGGTACAGTCCCTATGACGACTTTAAGCTAATGAATACAGAGATGATGTTTTGGGCCTATTCCGTGAACGTTCTGATCTAATCATTATTTTATTCTGGTGTTCTTTTGTTGTGTAAACGTACATTGTATTGACAATGAGGTCTGTCATAACTGTCCGACGTCTGAACAACAACAATCCGGTGTCTGAACTACACTCAACAAAATTTCTATCTAAAAAAATATCTAAATAAACAGAGGTTGTTATAAATGAAGTTGGCATGGAAATGTAACCTAACTCCCCAGCGGAAACGAGAGGATCATTTCATAAAGTGGTGTTAAGGTAAAAATTCCAATCTGCCCTTCAGTAAAGTGGCTGGGCAGTCAAATTATGTTTTTAGAAAAGTGATTTTATATGGAGTTAAGATCAGGACATTGGTACATGTATTGTCGTAACTACCAGAATTGTTACGCCGCTGGGCGAGCTGAAGATCCCTTATGTTTTTAGTACTTTGAGTGTTTGGTGGACCTGAGTTCTGCTGAAATATCTGTCCAGCTCTTTATGAGAGGCAGACCACAGGGTGGTGGTGCTAGACTAAAATAACACTGCACAGTTTGCCATGCCTAATCTAAAAATGTTTACTTGAAGAGCCTAAGTAGCATCCCTAGCAGCCACCATGGTTACACTGGTGCTGTGCATTGTGACTTGACTTTCTGGCCTCTTTTAGTGATCTCATTTGTCTGACCAGACCCTTTCAACTTTCAAAATCTCTTAGTTCGATCTCTTTTTAAAACAGATCATAAAAACATCAATTCATCAAATAAGCCATCACACAGTATTATAAGAAAATATCCATAAACAACCACAGTTAAAAACATTTAAAATCATTTCAGAATCATTAAATGTAGGCTCTACCAGTAATAAGTATTATTTAAAATCATTTATGGGAGCGACCGTGCACTTTGAACAATTCCGATAACTAAGACCCCCTACATTTAAATACAGTAAATTTATCCCAGTTATTGCAGCGATTTAAATCAGGGGATCCCAGTTCTTCCTCCTTCTCATGCATGCCGACCAAAAACATGCTACGCAGAAGCAAACAAAGGGGTCATAAAGTGCCTTTAGAAAATACAATGCCTCCCTACATTGAGTAAAATTGTGATGCCTTAAAATCGGGAGAATAAAAGCTTTCCTTTCAGTGTGATAAAAACTTGCAGAAGAACACTATGTGGAAGTCCGATTAGGGTGAAGGATGGTCACAGGGGCAGGGGGGCAGATCTGAGTGTTTAAACTCCCTCACTGGGTGGGCTAGCATAAGAGGGATATAATTCAGGCAGAGACGCAATAGAATTAATCTATGGTGAACAAAGCTAATACACAAGAGATATGAAAATCCGTTGCCCAATCTTGAGGGGATAAGATCATATACAACTACCGCCCTTTGTTTGTGATTTTTTTTCCTCTGAAGAAAGTTAGCTCTTTGAAGATACGACTCAATTATCTGCCTCTTCGAGACCTTCCTACACAGTGAGGGGTCCCTGAATAAAGGTCCCTGCCCAATTGCGATCAATTCAGCCTCTACATAGATGAGCCAACCAATCCTGCCGTAGTGGTCCGGCTTCAGGCAGCTGCCGATTATACGTTACATTAAGTTGTCCGTGGACCTACGCCAGATTGAGAGCCACAGCAGGATTGGGGCCAATTTGATGGAACCAAGCAAGTAAGGTAACCCCAATTCCAGACGTAACGTATAGCTTGAGTGTGAATGGGGTAAGGATACCCGATTTAAAAAAAAGGTATCTTCCATTTTCTGAATATGGTCAGCGTTTGCCATCCCCCAGACTCCCACCCCATACGTTACCATTGCCTTTGTTTTGGCACAATAGATGTTTTTATTCATGTCCAGAGGACTGGCACTCAGCTTTCTTGCAAAGCCCTTAATAGCCTGCAGATTCCTTTCCATAGCAGAAGTTATTCCCACAACCATGTTTGTCCAAGAGTGATTCTTATCAAATAGGACCCTCAGGTAGGAAAAGGAGTCTACCACTTTGAGTTTCGTTCAGGCCAACTGGAAATGGGGGTATTTTTCTCCTCTTCTGGTGCCAGCTATGACAATAAATGTTTTTGCCTCATTTACTCTAAGATCTCACGAGGCCATAAATGAGGCACATGATGTTATAAGAGACTGTAAGGCAACCCATGTCTTGGCAATCATGACCACATCATCTGCATACGCCATTCTCGAAAGGGGCCTGTTATCAAAAATAGGCACATACAGGGGAGCGCCAGTCAGGGCGGCCTCCACCCCATTAGTATAGATAGAAAAAAGAAACGGGGCGAGGACACAGCCCTGCCTGACTCCCCTCTCGATTTTAAATGGGAGTCTACATTTCCCATTTCAGCCACACCAAACAGAGGAAGAGGCTTTGGCGTATAACTGGCAGATGAAGCTGCGTATCAATGGGTCAACCCCCATCTCTTCCACTATAGGCCACAACTTCTGGTGGGAAACGCAGTCAAAGGCCGCCGAGAGGTTCATAAATGCAATATAGATCCTCCCCCCCTTTCACTTTAATGTATTTATCAATACAGAGTGACAAATTAAGACATTGGTCTACCGTCCCCTTTCCCTTCTGGAAACCAAATTGCTCTTGCATCAGTATGTTATTTTCTTCGGTCCAGTTCTTCAATTTGGATAATAGGAGCCAGCCCATAAGCTTTGCAGTGGTATCCAGAAGGGAGATGGGACAGTAGTTCTTTGGGGAGCCTCTATCCCTTTTCTTATAGATGGAAGGGTATGGGGTAAAGGTGTGTGCATGCGCTCAGCAGCGTTAAGAAGCATATCTCTGTAGATATGGTGCTTCCCTGCTCTCTCCTTGTCACGCAATGCAGCACAGCATCCCTGGGTGCTGCACTGCATTGGGAGACATGTTCGTAAATCTGAGCGGTTAAGTTTACCAGTGCTGGTTTGATTTTTCCCAAGTGGAGGAGCTGGAGTTGGGTGTCATTTGCACCTGGAGTGATGAGACCAATATCAGAGGTTAGATCTTGTTTTTACCGGAATTGGCTATTTGCCAGGTGTGGGAATATGTATTCCTGCTAGCTCTCACAGTAGTAGAGACTCCCTGTTGTAAATGTCCCCCGCATGTTGAACCTCTTATGCATATACCCTGGTTTTGTCTGAGATCTTCAAAGTTATTTTACTTTGTAGGGACACAGCCTACTTCTTTTTTCATGTATAAGATGCATCTCGTGCAATTTGAGTATGCTTCCAATTTTAGAATTATTTTAATTACTAAAATTTACTACAATGAGACAGCAAAATAAGTTTGATCCCCTTGATCACATGAAGAAGGGAGCTCATGGGGAAGGGAGCTAAGGTATAGCAAGTCTTCAAGTGCAGATAGTGAGGACCAACTCTGTCTTCTGGAGGAAGAGGTAACAGGTGAGATTAGCCACCTGTGCAATCATTTCAAACCAGTCTCATGTCATAACTGCAGTCTAATTGTGTGCAAATGAAATCTACAATGTATTTGCAAGGTGTTAAAATGATAAAAGCTTTAATAATATAAAGACTTGGGAGAACATCCTGGCTCTGGAGGTTTCTTCCCTTCTAGTTGTACATCTATGTTCCCATAATTAAATTACTCCTCTCCCTCTTGTGTGCATTCTCTGTAGGGTCCCAGGACTGAAAACAATCCTTGCACTAATGCCATCACAATGGACTCCAAAGAAGATTTGTATGAGAACTTCAGACGTGACATCATTCAATACTCGTCCATCCACTTCTCCAGAGCCAAGCCTGGGAGCCAGCCCATCCCAGTTCCAGAAGAGACCTTGTATTCAGAGGTCAAAGTGCACTAGCTGATGGGCATCCCTAATTTCATGGCCCATGAAACTTTAGGTTTCCTATGTTTTCAGTGGAATAAGAATGATTTTCTGTACATACACTGACATGCCAGTATATGCCTACACTTCTTAAGAAGTGCCAGCAAGGGTCCATCGTCCCAGGGAAGAAACATTCTGTGCTGCTATTGGTGGTGGTAATCTGTTGGAGGATGCAGATTATGATGCGTTAACTCTCATTGGCTGCAACATTTATAGACTCTAATGCTTAGACAATAGGTAAGCTTGCTGACTGTACATCTCTGTGCTGGTGATTGGGTCTGGAGTTTCTCAAACATGTATACAATGGATAACAGCATCCTAGGTGGATCATGGGTGGAGATAGGAGTCTGAAGGTGTCTAAAAAAGTAAAAATCCACCATCTTTCAAGTCATCAAATTGAGCAGACTGAGGCCTTTTGATACTGAGTACTGACGAGGATGCTAAATTACTTGGGAATCAGCTTGTAAGTAATCTGCTTTTGGCAACATTCATGTTAGGAGGTTTGAGGCAGAGTAGCAGCGGCCATGATCCCTTTTGAATGAGACGGAATGGCAGGATGTGTTTCTGTGTTTACAGGGACTACACCAGGGTTATTTCTTGCAATTGGACAATTCAAATGTACTATCACTAAAAATGTAAACCATTTTGTAATAAAGCCTTGCGCTTTTAAGCAGTGATACCTAGGTGCGCAATTGTATTTGTATAAAGTATTCAAACCACCCCTGAGAGGGTTAATACTTGAAAGGAGGGGCCGAGTCAAATGAATTTCAAACTTTATTTCGCAGTAAAATGCATAAAAATACATAGAGAAAAACTGAATTCATACAAATAAAATCTATAAATACTGATATAGTTCAAGATCAGGTTTGACTAAGATATTGAGAGTCCTTTTTGAATGACATTAATTGATATATCGCCTGGGCTACCTCATAAGAACAACAATAGATAAAAGGTTCAATTTTACAATAAATATTTAAAATTCATACATTGCAAGAGAGGAAAAATTCTTTAAAAACTATGTACACCAAGATCATAATCTAAAAAGGCCATGATGACGATATTACAAAATATCGAAGTTCCTTTGATGCTTCTTATTTTTCTAGTCTACAATAAGTGCTCCTGGTATGGCATAGCACAGATCCTTTAGTACAGTACTCTAGGGGGCAGATCTATATTGGAGATGCGCCACTTTTACGCCGCCGTTGCGTCACTTTTGTGACGCAGCGGCAGTGTAAACACTGCGCCACGTTGCGCCATATTTACATCATGACGCATCTATGGAGATGCGTCACGATGTAATGCCCTGCGCCACGTAAAACCTGCGTCAGGTTTCACGTGGGCGTATCGACAGAGGGGGGGGGTGTTCCGTCGCAGGAACGCCCCTGAAAAGTGACTCAGTCAAATCTATAAGATTTGACTGAGTCACTTTCCCAACGGTGATGCGCCAAAACCCTGCGCCTGCTTGAAGCAGGCGTAAGGCTTGACGCACCATGTTAGGGATAGGGTAGGTTGGAACAGTGCTGGAGTTGCGTCGCGCTTGCGACGCAACTGAAGCACTGCGCCAACCTTACGCCATCGGATGCGTCACGCATCTGTTTATTCCTGCGCCATGATGCGCCGCATTGTAAATGCGGCGCATCATGTGTGGCGCAAGGGTATACTTGCGTGACGCATCATTCCTGGCGCATCCTTGCTGATTTGCAGGGATGCGCCAGGAAACATAAATCTGCCCCTATATATGTATGCAGGGCCTGCCCATCATGTGAATTAATCCAAACTTCATTAATGAGGGCGGGAATTGCATTTGAGACAAAATACTTAATTCAAAGTGTAAGCAGATTTCCTTATGCTAAAACTGTAAATTCAGTAGAAGCCCACTAAGAAAGAGGCAGTAACATAGCATACCATACTTATGGAGTTTCTAATGCTTTGAGAACTACCAGTGCTGCTGCTGGAGACCGCAAACTAACTTTCCGCAGCAATGGAATAATAAACTTCATCCTCTCCATGGCAAAAAAAGAACAATAACATAGAATATGGATTGTTTTGACGTTTCATCACATGGGCAGAGGGGAAGGTGACTTATTGAGAATAAATTCAGCGGATGTCCCAGCATTAACGGAATGTAGTTTAATCAGAATATAGTCGGAATATAATGATGCCGGCAGTTCTCTACACAGGAGAGGTATGAGAGGGCACCATAGTGCACTTGAAGTAACCCCTGATATACCTTTATGGTGTTTTTTTCTCTGGATCTTCCACGTCAGTCCTTTGCACTTTTCTCCATAAAATGTTCTTTCAGCTTTGATTTAGAGAAGCTTTCACAAAGAGTCTGTATGTCATAGAGCCATACTAATCCCAGAGAGCTCAAGGATTGCCTAACATAAAATAAACATGGGATTTTAAGGGCATAATCTAATGCCATAATATCTTTTAAAATCTATTGATATTGTTCCTTTTCCATATCGATAGCCACATCAATTATGGGGCTAATTTGATAGCTAACAATAAGCTGTTCCCTTTGGAATTCTTATCTGATTAGACTATCCTTATCCATACACACTCATTCAAATGTACCTCAATATGTAAACAATGAAAATTATAAATAAATTACCTTGCCAGTATTATAAAAATATCTCCTTCTTTATGGCAAGATGTTCTAACAAAATTATTATTTCGTTTTACACAGTGTTAAAAATACAATACAATTATAATTTCATTTAAAAAACATGCTATTTCATGAATGGGAGAAACACAATTTAATCTCATTCACCTTTGTGTATTTACAATTCAGGTGACAAATTCTTGATGTGAGGATATGATCCCACCCTTCTAGGGGGAAAGACATGACAGTACTGGTATACCCGGTAGAAATCTAAAAGAGCCCTGGCATCACAAAATGGATGCTGCAGCCACAGACACGAGTCTGGCCTCCTGCTGCTGACCGAAACTCCGGCAGGGGAGGCCTGGACAATAGGTTTCCTGTCACAGGGAGGTGTAACCACCTCCCAGACAGGCTTATGTGTATTGGGTCTGGGTGGGAGCACTCTCTGAGTGCTTTGAAGTCCTGCACTGGGGACACATTTGGTGTCCCTGTGCATAGTCTAGCTCAAACTGGTTCAGGGGCTTCCAGCCCCTGCTCTGGCATGAAACTGGACAAAGGAAATGGGTGTAGCCATGCCTCTTTCCAAACTCTCCCATAGGTGGGTCCCTAAAGCTAGTCCAACCCCTTCCTTAGGTATAAGTAAGGAACCTCTGTAACCGGAACTTTAGATATCCCTGGACGAAACTCTGAAGCTGAATCCTGGAACTTCGACGCTCTACTAAAGACTAGACGACTGAATAAATCTCCCTTGGGGTCAAGGAGTGACTCCCCTGCGTGGCAGGCACCAACGAAGCATTTTGCCAGTCTGCATTTCTGAAGTTCCCACCGCACTCTGAGGTATTTACAGCCCAGGAAGAGGATTTCCAGATATTTCAGAGGCTGACCCGAGTCCCCAGCCAAGTTGAGACCCGCAGCCCTCGTGAGTAGCATGGAACAGGAACTCCTGGTCACCGTGCATTTTTGCAAGTGCATTGACTTCTCAACACCTCTTGAAGTCGTGCTTAGGGTTACTTGTAGCCCCCACCTCACACAGAAGATCCACTGAAGATTGTTGGCCTAGGCACCCTGAGTGACCTGTGGGCGGCCATTTTGTGTTTCCTCTCGAGGTCCCCATGCAATCCCTGGTCCATCAACTGGTGCGTCTCTGAGGGGGTAACTTTCATTTTCCTTGGGCTTCCCTGGTTGCTCCAGATGTGCCCTGACTCCCTACCAAGTGGTGAGTTCCTCAGACCTTGCTGGTCTGCACCGAAGCATCTTCCTTCTTTCTGCATGGGTTGCTGTTGGCAAGAGTTGTTGTGTCCAATCCGGGCACCAACGCTGCAGCAGTCGACATCCTTTGCGGGACAGCTCGAATCCAGCTCCTGGTTGTCCTCGACGCCTCCTGGTCCTCGTGGCTGAAGAGTCAAGCTTCACCTTCTTCACCTGAAATCACCCGACAACGGTGGGCATCCGCCTATTGCCTTCCTGGTCACTGGCAAGTGACCCAGACTCTGTCCTCTCTGCTTTCAGGTTCTTCTCGACTTCGATCCAGGCTTGCATCTCTTCGGACACTTTGCATCTTCCCGGCAGCAGCACTTCTTTGCCAGCTCTCATTGAAATCGACGACTGGACCCAACACCATTTGACACCTATGCACCCGGCTTCCCTTGATGAGGTAACATGAGTACTCCGGTGCTCCCGTGGGTGTTGGCCCTAGAGCTTCCTAAATCCAAAAGGGTTTGGTCCTGACTCATTTCTAAGTGTCCTTAATCTTTAAAAATCTAACCGCGACTTTCCCCATAGAAGATAACGGGAGCTTGCGGCTGTGTCACTACCTTGGGTGGTTCCTTGGGGTCCCAGCGATTCTACAGGCTCTAGGCCTTGTGTCTAGTTAAGTCATGGTTCTTATACCACTATTTTAGTATATGGTTTCGCTCGCCCCTAGGGCCTGACGTGTATTTGTGCTATTTTACTGTCATATTTGAAGTGTAACTTATGTGTTTTGACCTCTAGTCTCATAAAGAGTCTAGGAGGGTGTAATAAATACATATAATTTATATACATACCTGGTGTGATTGTCTTTTATTTAGGCACTCAAGAGATTATAGACTGGTAAAACAAGCTGCTTTACATTCCTTCAAGACTTAGGCTGAAGGCTGCTCTCCATAGCTACCACTAGGATAGCTTTCAATAAAGGTTGTCTTTAACCTTTAACCATAAAGGGGTTGTTTGGACTGGTACAGGGTGCCCACTATAACTAGTGGACAGCATATACCAGGCCAGCTTCTCACATAATGGGCCACTGATCCTCTAGGAAAGGAGAAAAAAGGTGTGACTGGGAGGTTCTGGAACCACTGGAGGAGCACCAAGATCACACAGGAGCCAGGGACTGCATCTATGCCACACTGACCTGTTTGTCAGCTTTGTGTGGCGAGACCGGAGTCAACGGCAGAGGCAGGGAGCATTGCTATTGAATGCATATCAACCCTACAGTAAGTTTTAGCTTCCCAGTAACTCCGGGATGGGTGCTGCCAATTGATCTTTGACGATGCGCCCTGGACCGAAACCCTGAACATTATACATACCACGGAGCCGGATCAACATGGCCCATGCCTGGTGGCACTTTGATGGAACTTTCGATGGACCTTGGACGATGCCCCCTGGGCGGATACCAAAACTGTTTGTACTCACCTCGGTGCACGAGCAACCTTGGCCGATGCCCGGTGTAGCTATTATATGCAGCTAGAGAGGAGTCTGGCCCTGGTTTCACCCCCTTGGCCGTCACCTACCCAGCTGGTCATCTGACATTGTTTTCCTCATTTCAACATTGTGTTTCCCTTCCTGCCCCTCCTCCTCCCTCCATTATTCTTTGATTTAATTGATGTAACTATGTAACCTGTAACTCGCTGATCCTCATGTAAATCGTTCTGATACCTCCGGGTCTAGCCAGTGCAATATAAAACTTCTCAAATAAATAAATGAGCTAGGAGGATGGAGAGAGATATGGTATTGAACAATGCTGATCAATCAAGTAACACAAGCAGCGCTGGTTCGGACCTGTCTGTACTGAGGCGAATGGAGTCAAGAACTTCCAGCAACGCTGCCTCAGTACTATGGTTGGGCCAGAAGCCAGATTCACTTGCATGCAACAGATTATTGTTTTCTAAATGTGTGGAAATCTGTTTCTCCAGTACTTTTACTTGGGCTGGGAGAAGGGAAATGGGTTGATAATTGATTGGAGCATTTGGATCTTCCTGGGGTATTAAATAACTGATGCACTAGTGGGGTGATTGCCTTTGCCCCGCAAGCTAAGAGAGAGGCAGGGCTAGGATCTGAGGGGGAGCCTGATTATAGGCCACTTATGGCTAGAAAGGTATCTTCCACTGAAATGGGAGAAAAAGAGTCTAAAAAGTTGACTGTTCTACTGAAGGTAGGCATTGGAAGAATCAGGTCTATCTCCTTTCTCTCCTTTATGCCTGTGAGTTCCTTTGTACTATCTTTATCCAAGCAGTTGTTGACCTTTGGAGGTGGAAAGCTAAGTTGAATTGAGGTTATTTTGGATTGAAAGGTGCTAGCAAGTTCTTCGCACCATTTTTTCGAAGATGGTTTAGAGTTAGTCTCTGCTTCAGGCATGGTGAAGGATTTGATGATTTTGAAGATTTCCTTAGAGCAGTTGCCAGCAGTTCAGATTTTGCTAGTTAAATCTCCTTGTGAGACTTTCTTTATAATCTGCTTTTTTTGTTGTGCAGTATGAAATTCTCCACTGCCTTTCTAGGCGTTTGCATTCTAGCTTTAGACTTTTTAACCCCCATTAGTGCCAGGGACTAGACTTTTTAGGGCGATGATGCTGTGACCTCCATACTGGAGCAGGACCTAGGATTGTGGTCTCTGACCAGTTATTTATTCGGGTTGTGTCTACCTCCTGATTACCTGATAGGGTGGGTTTGTCCACTTCATGTGCAGAGCATAGGTCCTCTGGTTGAATTTTGTGAAAGGCGCTTACCGTACTGGATAAGTTGCCTTTTGGAGCTGGATGGTTCCTAAGCTTAGGCCATTTAAATCTAAGCAAATAATGGTCAGACCAAACCAGCGGCAACGGGGATCCACTTTGAAAGGGCAAGAGGTCAAAATTTGGTCAAGGGTGTGACCGGCCATATGTGTGAGGGCAAGAACAAACTGGACCATGCCCATAACAGCTAGATTCTTCAGAAGTATTGCAGCATCTCTTGCCTCTGCTCAGTCCATGTGAAGGTTAAAATCACCCAACACTAAGCAGTGTGTGAAATTAAGAGTTATTGGGGTCAGGACGTGGCAGAGAGAGGCTAAAAAGCCTCCTGAAGGGCCAGGAGGTCTGTAAATGAGTTCCCCTCATACCGATTGTTTCAGTGAGAGAGTGAACGTGAAGCCCAGAATCTATGCCCCAACTAGATCCATTGGGGGCAGAGAATTGAGCGTATAACACTTCTTGTAAATAATGGCGAGGCCTCCCCCAATACCTAAAATGTGATCTTTCCTCATAATCTTAAAACCAAACAGAGTGGCTGACTAAATGTCTGGGCCTGAGGAGTCTGAAAGCCATGTTTCTGTAACGAATAGTACATCAAAGTGTTCGTCACACAATAGGTCACATAATTATTGGCGGCGGGTTTTGAAAGAGAACGAGTATTAATCAGACCTGCCATAAAGTGGAAACTAGTATGTAAGTGCTCCCTTAGAGGTTGCTTCCTGTCTTTAATACAGAAACCACACAAACTGCATTGGGTTACAGAGAGACAAAGGATAAGGGGGTTAAGAGTGGTGCATGTGAAACTTTTGGCCAGCTCACAAAGTTGTTGAGGGCTATAAGAATTGCAAGCCGTCTTTGCCCTAATAGTACCGGCATAGTGGCTGGCGCTGGTCGCTTCTGGGGCGCTGATGGGCGCTGATGGGCGCAGACAGGCTTCCCTTTGACGGGCCCGCTGTGTTCATCCGCGCAGTGTCCCTGGTTACATGCATTGGGAGGCAAGAAAGACTATTGCGCGCACTTCCAAAAAAGGCCGCTTTAGTCGTCCCCCAGGAGTAAAAATGTTTGACAGACACTGGGCCACTACCTAGCCGAGTAACAGTTGATTTCCTCCCCCGCTCCACCGGAAAGGACTTTTCCACCAGCTCAGGTCAGTTAGCCTAGTTTTCAGCACAGTACAATCAAATTCAATGTTTGCAAAATATTCGTTTTTTTTAGAAACTACAGTTTAAAATGCACAATGCCAAGTTACCATTAAAACCAGAAAACGAAGGTTGTAGATCAAGGGGAATGATGCACGCAGTAGTGAGAGCACCTAAAAACGGGAAAGAGTGAGAGAGACCACCAACGCTTCTGCTATTGGCGCGTCCGCGCAGCTTCCCTGGTTAAATGCATGATCCAGCCTGAACTGCCAAGCCACGTCTTCCTGGAAAGAAGCATCCTGGGACCCGTTTCGGGGTAACACCCTTCATCAGCCAGGCTAGCTTGAATGCAGTTGGCAGGGTATGCCCAGACGTGGGTCCCTTGCTCTGAACTGAGATAGAGCACAGGCTGGATTCAGGGACCGAGTTTGGCCCACTGAACAAACTATCTCAAATCCTGGTTGGTGGATTATTATGATGATTTCCGTCGAAGATGCGTTGTGCAATCAAAGCAGCTATACATCAGCTCTGAGGCGAGGTCCTGCATCATCATTGAGGATGCCGCAAACGAGGGCTTGAGATGCAAAATCCAGTGTCGAGGATGTTTCATGCAGTCGGGTGACCCTTTGGGTCCAAGGAGGTGCAAGCCTGTGATGCGGAGTCCGGCGCCATCGTCGAGGCTACCGTTCATGAGGAGTGTGTGGGCTTACGCTGAGGATTTATCATTAAGCAGTGGTTTCAAAGCTGTTGTGGGCTGCAAAGGAAGTGCAGGTCTTTGAAACGGGTTTGATTCACACAGCAGAGACGATGCGTTGGTTCTGCTAAAGGTTAAGCTGCTCAGCAGAGGAGATGCCTTATTTATGCTAGGTCCACAGAGTCTGGTACAGCAAGTTAAGCCCACTTTCAAGGTTGCAGGACTGGCGTGGACCAGTTGGCAGTAAAGATTCACAGATGACAGATTACAGGTGTTGGTGTCAAAGTTGTTGGAATCTTCCTCCCTGAGGCTCAAGTCCAGCAAACTAGCCCTAGGAGTCACTCTGGGATCCTGGCTTCAAAGAGATGCAGATCCAGTCCTTCTCACCCAGGCAAGAGGGCAGCAGGCTAATGGTCAGCACAGCTGGGCAGTAGTCCTTCAGGGCATCAGTCCAGCAGAGTGGCAGCCATTTCATCAGCACAGCAGTCCCTCTTCCTGGCAGAGTATCCACAGGTCCAGAAGTAAACCCGAACAGTTGGTGTTTGAGGTCCAATATTTAAACTTGGTACCCTTTCTCTGGAAGGTGGGAGAAGCTTCTAGAAATTCTCTTTGAAGTTCTCAAGCTTCCTGTGTTCCGTGCCCTGGCTCCAGACTAACTACAGGGGTATGCAGCCCTTTGTGTGGAGGCAGGACATAGCCTATTCAAGTGTAGGTAGGGCTCGGCCCAGCTCTGCACTCCCGTCCTTCCTGTGATAGGCTATCCAGACACACCTAAGCTCTCTATTGTGATTGGATGTCTAGGAGGAATACACAAGGTCCAACTGTCTGCTACACCCAGTCATGTGACCCAGAGACTTTCTGCAGGCCCTAATTGGATAATGCAGGAAACTTCCAATTTTCTAAATGTCATTTTTCAAAATTGTAATATAAAATCCGACTTCACCTTAAGTTAGGATTTTCCATTACAATGGCAAACACACCAGACATGAACTGGGTACCTGTTCCCATTTAGAAATGAATGATTATTAAATGAAACAATGTTACTGCAATGTTATCCTATGGAAGAGGTGGGTATTGTAGTAGTGAAAAATGAATGCAAGGCTTTTTCACTACCAGGACATTTGAATCCCAAGAGTACATTGCCTACTTTTTAAATACATTGATGTCCAGGCGCTATCCTAGTGATGACTTGCATTTATTGAAAAGGAAGGTTTGGGCCTGGCAAAAGGTTTATTTTTCCATGTTGAAATGTCAGTGTAAAACTGCACACACAAGCTGTGATGGCAGGTCTGAGGCATGTTTAAAGGGATACTTAATTGGGTGGCATATTCAGTGCTGCAGGCTCACTAGTAGAACTTGATTACAGGCCCTGGCACAGATAGTGCCACATTAATAGGGACTTACATGAAAATTGAATATGCCAAATGGGTATAAACCAATTCAATCTTGTCCTAAGGAAAGTACACAAGCACTTTAGTAGTGGTTAATAGTGGTAACGTGCACAGAGTCCTTAGGCCAGCAAAAACAAATTCACTAAATAGTGGAGGGTAAAGGCAAAACATTTGAACCTGACACATCGGAGAGGGCCAGGTTCACCACTTTCCATCTACTGCCATGTTCAACCATGGGCCATTCAAATGGATCCCACTGGCCCCAGCACACAGGCTATCACCACACACAGAGTCATACTGCCATACACAGCCAGTGTGCATAAACCCATACAATAGGCACAAGGAATGTCCGAGCAAGATTCGGGGGTTCAGATAACAGCCCTTTCAAGAGCCTCATTATAGAGGGGTCGGTCAACTTATCTCTACATGATACAGAGAAATAGGTCTCATCATACTACTGATTAACAAAAAACAAATACGTTGCCACCCATTTACCCTAGGCAAATGACATTAGTTCTATGCCCATTATGGCGCATGCTCTGTGCTCCCTTCAAGGCCACAGAACTGGTTGCATAACCAGGGACAGCCCCAGGCATCTGCGCGCATGCTAGATTAGCATGATACAAGGTCCAAACTAGAAATTTGGGATCGCAAATTTAAATACAACCAGTCACTTAGTGCAAGGGTACACTTCTGTTTTTTATGGAAGGGATATTCCAATCAAAATAAGCCAAATGAAAACCCTGCAGACAACAACTCAGCAACTGAATAGAAAAAAGGTATTTCAAAAACACCTAGGGGCTGATTAGGATGTCGGTCGGTAAGCCTCCAACTGCTCGTTGGAGGCTAACCAACCAACATCCTTGGTTTAAATTCTGACAGCCTTATTACAAAGAAGGCAGTCGGAGGGTAAACCTTGGTTCCGTCGGAACGCCACATAATCCCTTACGGATTGGCGTTTCTCCCAACGGAATTATGATGTCGGCTTCTGACAGGAGGCTTTCCATGCCGGGCTTTCTGACATCAAAAGCCTGTCAAAAAGCGACTTCGGGGCCTCTAGCAAGGCCCCTTTTCCTCCACGGCCTCCAGTTTCCAACCACCACACAAGCTCCCATAGGGAAATGGGAGTTTGCGACCTCACCACATGCAGTCCATCGCAATTGCGGTTTTGAACCGCCGACCTGTCGGTTGGTCAGGTTTGAAACCACAGAGATGTGGGTCTGCTGGCCCAGTGGACAAATGCATCAATTAAAGGGAATCTGTGTTTGACACCATGGTCACAGGATCAAATCCTGCTAGGCGCAGTCAGACTTTCATCCTCCTGAAGTTGTTCAAATGAGCATCATTGAGCTAGGTAGCACCATTTCATTTATTTGTCAATAGTGCCAAGAAAACATATGCCTCTTATGCTACGTAAAGACAAGGTCTGATGAGTCATGTTTACTTACCTTGTAATTCATCTCTGTTACATGCATTTTTCTTATAGCGCTGTGGTACTTTAGAATTTGGGACCGCGTAGGAGGCAGGGCCCTACCCCTGTCTATTCCGGTATTAGCGAACCGCGAATGGTCAATGCGGTATGTACAAGTGCTTTGTTTAACGTTTTAGCTATGAATGCACTATGTATACGATATTATACATTGACTACGTGGGTTCCATCTTAGAGCGGTGGCCATCTTATGGTTGCCCTCACATAGGCTACACATTACAAGCAAGTACGGGCCTTTAGAACACATGTACTTTCTGTTTGATTTCTCTGTGACCTGTGCAGCTTGGCTCCGCTGCCCCAGGTCAGTCCGGTCTCACGAGCTCCCCGTCCTACGGCCACCTGTGATTAGCATCAGGGTTTGACACACCATAAAGCCTTTTCATCCTACACAAGCCTCCGGCTAATCTCTTTCACACCTGACTCTTCCTGTTTTATGGCTTGTTTTCCAAACAGGAGATGTTCGTGTTTATTGGGGCCTGTTGATATCTGATGTGGCATCTGAGCCTCGCTGCGTAAATAATTGTGGGCTGGCCTAACTGGAATGTGGGATGGTCATCATGACTCTGCCTTTTCGTTTGTAATGTATACATTTGAATGACCATGCCATAAAACAAGGAATGTGTGCCTGAAGCATGATATTTTGTATTTAAGGAGAAGCTCGTTTCTGTAACTTTAAGCAGTCTCCTGAGAACATACATTGTGTTGTACTTCTCGGATACCTGTAATTGGTCTGCAGCCAATAAATCGATCTTTGACTTCACTCAGAAGACTCTGTGTTTCTGTAGGTCTGAAACAGGAAGAACCCGAAGTTTTAGGGTGTGTTCCCCTGCACCGCTGGGCTTAAAATTCCCAGTACTTCAGCGCTCTCGAGTAACACGCAAGGAAAATGCAGAACTTCCATAGGCAGCCTTTTTGTAGGGTTCAACTGAGCCCTTAAATGCAATTAAGGTGCCATTGGGCCCGTATGTGAACGAACATATTCTTCAATTATTTAAAAAAAAAAAAAAAAAACATTAAACAAGGTCGAAGTCACCATTTTTTAAAATTTATACTGTAGACTCAGTGGCGGCAGTCTCCCTCCAAATGACATTGGATAGCCATGTACTTTGGAAATGCTTATTAGGAACATTTATATTTACTGAAAGTTTTAGACTTATTTTTTACTTTTCTCTGTTCCCTTCTCCAGCTGCTTGGTACATCATGTCATAGCAGTCCACATATTAGTTTGTACTGCGGAGACTTAGGTCCTGATTACAAGTTCCTCATAATATTGACCCCTGCGTAAACCCCTGTTTATGCAGGGGTTGGAGTTACCGGTTTTGAGGAATTTATCGCAGCCGATATTTATCAGGTACGTTAGATACGTTAAATATCTCAACTTTCGTTAAGTTTCAGCGGGATCAAACCTGCAGAAATTTAACAGGGGTAAAAATATGGTATTCACCATATCATGTGGACTTTGGTGCGTTAAACCCCAATATCCACATTTTATTCTCCGTGAACTTATAATAGGTGTTATTTATCACACCCGATGACGTACCTCAAGGTATCATTATTTATCAGGGGTGATATGTAACTTCTTAGATCAATAATCAGCCCCTTAGAGTGCTTACTCTGAGTTTTGGCAGGACAGAAAATGAAACGATTGTTTGCTTTACAGCCACTGTGCTTAATTTTTGCCAGTGTTTGCAGGTGGTTACTACTGGAAAAGCAGGCTCTGCTAAGAGGAGACGGAATACCATTTCTCTGATGTGACATTGAGGAAGGAAAGGATGGTTGCGGTGGTGCTAGATGTGGGTGGCGGGTCAGCTGTTTTGTCATTGCTGAACCACTTCTGAGCAGGTGGGACAATATTATTTCTTCCGTACAACAAAGAACCCACTTACCACTCTGGCATACATTAAATGGCCTTTGGCAGTAAGTTGGGTGAAGTGTTTTGAATGCATGTATTTACTGGCGTGTGAATGAAAAGTGAAATGAGAGAGCACCGATTAAGACAACTGGAGAGCAGAGAAAGTTGGCAGCGGAGAGGTTTAGGGAAAGAACAAAGCAAAGTTTAGGGAAACAAAGAGTGCACAGGCTGTCCAGGAAGTTAAAGTAGGGTAACCAGGCATCCTAGATTTCCACCAGCTTTCCCTGTAGATTGCAGCAATTTTGGCTTACGGCCTGTTGTTAGATCGAACCTAGCATTGCAGCACATGCGCTGCACGCTTTTCGAGGCATGCAGTATTCAGTATAGCGTGGAAGCTTTGTGGAAGCTCTGCCCACTCTCCACCCATCTTTTTCATTGGCTTAGGTTTTAAATGCTGCCTTCCGATTGGTTCTAGGCTTGTTAGTCCCTCCTCATGAAGAGCATGTAGTCATTTGTATCCTTCCATGGCTACTGGCCCCTTTACTTCGAGTGTTGCACAGTATGTTTTTTTTTATATTGTGAGCACTATTTTCTTCCCTTGCCTCCCCCTCCCGCTGTCCATGCCTTCTCAGACCCGCCCTCCCGTTGTTCGTGCCTACTCACCTGCCCATTTGCAATGCAATAGGTCTTGCGTGAATGCGAGTCTTATTGCATTGCAAATGCTTGTTTAATTTAACTACTATGGTGCCCGGATCACGTATATAGTGCGTGTTTACTCACTGCTTGTTATTTATTTATTCTTGCTCTCTTATGACAGTGCCTCTGCTTCCACTGTCAGCGCGATGGGTCCACAAATACTGCACGCTTTCCCTTTAAAGAGCTTGCGCTGCTCCTCAGCCTGGAAACTTAGCTTTGCCCTCCTGTTCTCCCTCCCCCCCTGTTGATGGGAAGGAGCCCCGCAGCCAGAAGCAATCACACGTCCCTCCCCCTTCTCACAGCTCAGCCTTCAGCGAGAGCAAGCCTGACCGAGCCCCCTTTCCATGCCTGCCCCTCCAGCACTGAGCTGTGGTGTTGGGCCTCAGGCCCACATGACGAGTAATGACAGACACGGACAAATGTATATGTAGTGTAGTAAACTGGCCTCTAGCACGTACACCCGGGCCTTTTTATTAGCGGGGCCACGTCACCCGTGACGGATGGGTGTGGGGTGCAGTGTGTCCAGCCCTCAGGGGAGTGGCTGGAAGTACAGCTTCCTGCGGGACACTAGAACGTGTCTCGCAGGACACTACATTCCTCCCCAACTTTATTGAAGGACAAAGTGTCAGTCCAACCTGTGGGGAAGAAACAAACGGTTAACTAAATACCACAGGGTCCATCAGTCTCTCAAGTCAGGTGGCAGGACGACATCAGACATGGGCTGGTGAACTTGGCTAGCCGTAGAACCTTCTCGGCGGACACCCGTAATTTAACCTGAGGGACTCAGGACACGACTGCTGGCTTGGAGACATCCGCTGCATACCGTCAGTTCGCTGACAACGCCATGTCTTGCTGTCTTGCATGGCTTCCTCTTGACTGACGTTGGTGATGGTCTGTGGTGAGTTCTAACAGTTCTTTTTAGGGTGCTGCATCATGATCATGGATGGAGTCTCAAGTGAGAATTTACAGAGGTGTTGCCAGACCGACTATCCCTGTTGAACCACTTGGCTGTGACTGGTACCCTGTCGGTGGGGCAATGTCTCTCCTCGCTCTCCCGCCTGGGGAGGCCCATCGTCGGGGTTGCTGTGGGACTGTAGGAAGGCTGCGCTGGAGCCGCTGCTTGTGTGCCGTCTGGGGGCAGCTGCAGGACCGCCGAGGAGCCGTTGCTTGGTCGCACGCACAACCCTCCCGGGTGGATGAGTCTTGGCCAAGACTTGCACTCGCTGCCGCAGTTCCGGTGTAGGCCAGGTTCACAGCTGGTTTCTGGTTCCATTTAGTCGGCTTGTGTGGCAACGGTTTCGGACTCCAGTCCATCGGTACTCGGGGAGTGGTGTTTGACGCTTGTGCTGATGGCTGGCGTGGTGATGGTTGCCAGCCATGTGGCGAGTTGGAATGACAGGTGGTGGTGACTTGCTGGGAGAGTTTGGATGTCAGGATGGACCTGGGCAGCCACGTGCCTCCGCCTTGCTGATGTTGAGTGTCTGTGGTGGCTTACCATGTAGAGTGTGTGGATCCTCTCTTGCCTGGCTTGGGGCCACTGCCGACTCCATCTTGAGGCGGTGTGAGGAAGGACACTCAGGGCTGATCTTCACCCGTGGCATCTGCGGACAGGAGCAGGGATGCCACTTGACTTGGACTGCCGACACTTGGGGAGTGGCCGTTCACATGGGGAAGCGTTGTGGAGAGACGCGGTTCGCGACTGCTGCAGCTTACATTCGGTTCTCCCGTGAGGCTGTGTCCAGGGACGTTGGTCCGCCTTGGTGGCTGTCGGATGTGTCAGGGTGTGCTCTTGGCTTGCTGGGAGTCCTCGATCTTCTCCCTTATCTGGCCTGTTCAGTCCACCTGTGTTTATCCGGTTTTCAGGGTGACAGGGCTGTCACTCCCCTTTCATCGAGGGCGTTGCACTTACACCTCGAGGCGGCGCTGTCATGGCACCGGCTTCTGCTTTCGCTCCGGCGCGCTCCTTGCTTGATGGGCGACATGACGTCCAGTCGCGTGTTGCTGGCGTTGGAGCGCCTGTTGCTGTGGCGGCCTGCCACGTGGTGTGTGCGACTCCTCTCTTGCCTGTCGCGGGTCACCGCCGACTCCATCTTGAGGCAGTGTTGAGGAGGACACTGTGTCACTTTCGGGCCGTGGTGGGTGTGACTCCTCTCTTGCCTGTCGTGAGTCACCACCGACTCCATCTTGAGGCAGTGTTGAGGAGGACACCGTTGCTTTCAGCCCACCGCAGGGCTTCGCTGTGGCAGTGGAGATGTGGGTGCTCTCCTACCGGGGCGTCTGCCTGTGCTGTCGGATTCACTGGCGTGGCCTTCTGCGCGCTTTGGACCAAGTGCGCTCCGTCTTCTTCTTGGGTGCTCTCTTCTCTGGCGGTGGCATGGGACAGCTACTGGTGGTGCACGTGAAGTATTTCGGGGTTCCCAAGGCCTACACGCTCCAGAGATTACCCACATACACAAAAGAACTGTTGGCACGGAAGCTGTAAAAGGCAAAGAACAAATTTATTAAGACCCCATGGGGTGGTGGTACACTCAAACAGCACCCTTCGGTATTGCAAAAGGTATCACCCCGAACACCGGTGTGACCCCGTTTATATACAATTTTGGGGCAATAAAAGATAGGCGGCACAAGTTAAGACGCAGTTTTAGAGACATACATAGTCATGTTTTGGAATACTGCCAGCTCATTGGAGGGTTTCAAACCCGCTGGTCAGTTAGCGGCACATTCCTGAAGGTATACGGGTCAGTGAGAACTGCGCATGTGTGGCTTGACCAGTACTAAAAATATCCTGTTGCTGGGCAGATGTGAGTGGTCAGTGGAATGGACAAAGGACTAAAGGGCACGTCGGCCACGAGGCCGCTCAGGATCTAAGATGGCCGCCACAGTATTCAAAATGGCGTTTATCATATACAGCCAAGTTAAGGAGGACAACGTGTAGGTTCAGCTAATCGCTAACACGGACGGGCCAATTACGACAGACGACCCTTTTAGCGTTTAGCTGAATCTACCTCATAATGAACATAGTCTGGATGTTCGTCCTCGATGTCAATTAACATAATTTGTGTCACCTCCTTATGTAGCATCATTTTATCGTGGACAAGAGCTCGTCTCGATGGCAAACAGGCCGATAGGCACATTGAACATAATGCAGGACCACATTGGATACACAAACAGATAAAAAACATTGCTCCCACAAGTATACAGAAAATTGTCAATAGTTTCCAGCCCCAAGTTGCAATCATGGACCAGAACCATCCAGAAAGTGTCCAAGTTCCATTGTCCGGTTGTATTTCGGCAGCTATTTTATGCAGCTTTGAAATCGCATCATACACAGATGGAGAATTATCAGGCACGTAAACGCAACAGCTGCTTCCAATGATCCTACATGCCCCCCCACGATCAGCCAAAACAACGTCCAGCACCATCCGGTTTTGGAGGGTGACAATTCTGGAAATCTGCAGTTCTTCGGTAATATTCCCCAGGGCAATAGCAGTGTCATTTGCAACAGCCTCAACAACACGTGTCAGGCGTCTGATCTTCCGACTGTTCAGTGCGGCCCCCACAAAGGAGAATAGTCCCAGATTGAAATCCACATATTGTTGCAACGCAGTGTCCGTTTGATCAATGTCCTCTAGTGCAACAGTTCGCTTAACCCTGTTTAAAACAAAGTCATGGTACAGAGTATAGTCGTTGTGATACATCGGTGGGGCAATGAATACAGGAGGTAGCACAAACGATACATAACATGTGCCCAACCACCCCACTGGAAGCTGATGGTACCCCTTCGTTCCACAGATGAAGTAGGTGTTTCTGGATGCAACAAATGAAATGCCATTCGGGCTATCGAACGTGAGAGTAACGTTACATTCACTTTTCCCCACTGCAATCGTGCCCTTATTTCGGATACATAAATCAGCTTTCGTAGCAATGACATTTATAACATGAGCACTTGATACATTCACATTTCTCTGATTGCTGTATATTCGTGGAGCAGACACATTGTCGGGCTTATACTCTTCCCATTCAAAACGTGTACCCTCAGCCCGTGGAAACCCATCCTTGTCATGGGGACATTCTTTATTTAGGCGGAAAAGCACCCCCCCTTTGGTTGGCCATCTCAAGGTAAAGAGGAGGGTGTACCAGGCATTGCAAGACCCATTATGCGAAAACGGGAGTGGAATAAGTGGGGTGCCCCCTCTCTTCTGGTGCCCAGGCAACATTCCACACACCCAGCAATTAGAGGTATTGGTCATATTATGTGTGTGGTGAAGAATCTGAATGAAGCTGTTATTTAAATACGTTTGACGGTGGCGTTCTTTATGAAAAGGCAAGGTAAAGTGAAAATGTTCAGACGGTGCCGGGGTAGTCGGCAGCAAATGTTCACGTACAGGCACCACAAGTTCGACTACCCAGGCAATAACAGCTATCACCACAATCGTGAAAACAAAAAGAAAGGCACCCAGTATTTTCTTATCTCGCGATGCCATCGATGCCATAGTGCAAGAAAGTTTTGTGCAAAGTCTCAAAGAAAACAAATCGTTCACAGTTTCTCACAAATAATCTCTGATACACGTACGTGTATACCTGAAAAAAGAAAAATGCGGTGCTGAACTCCGAGGTAGCCGTTGTTTTCTTCTCCGGGCCAAGACGGGTGTCGCTACTCTGGCAGAACTGATCCCCCCCCCTTGGAATTCCCGGTTTCCGTTTCACAAACCTGGAGCGGTTACCAACCAGTTCAAAAAAGGGAAAAATCTTCTTTATCGCGGTCGTAGATTGTAGCGCTCTCTTCCAGCAGCAGCTTGGTCCGGGAAGGCTCCCTCTACTTCGGCCGACGTCACAGCTGGGCTCTTTTCTTTCTCCAAGATCTCTTTATAATCAGTAAGCACAGCAGGAGTCACCAGATCCGGAGAGACTCGGCGACAGTGAGTCGAATGCACCCACCGCTTCCTGTTGGTCACTCGTACTGCGGTGCGGGTTGCCAGAAGGACCTGCTCGGGGCCCTTCCACCTGGGCTCCAGACTGCTTGCTCTTTCAAACGAACGGATCATCACACGATCCCCAGGACGAAGATCGTGGCCCTCTCCAGTAGAGTTATCAGGGAGCGCTTCTCGAACCTGTTGGTGAATGGAGAGCAAATCATTTGTTAATCGTGCCAAATAATCATTCATCATAACACAAGGCACATCATGTATTAATCGCGGCTTGGGCACTCCCCAAATATTCATGGGGCGGCCAAACACCACCTCATAAGGTGTAAGGCCAGTTCGTGAATGGGGCACTGATCTAAGAGACAGTAGTGCTAGCGGCAACGCATCTGGCCACTTCAATGATGTAGACGCCACAATTTTGGCCAGCTTAAGCTTCAACGTCGCATTATACCGCTCGACCAAACCTGCTGACTGAGGGTGGAATACAGCGTGGAACTTTTGCTGAATCCCCAACCCCTTCAGTACATACTCCACAATCTTTCCGACAAAATGGGGCCCATTATCGCTCCACAAAAATTTGCAAACTCCAAAGCGAGGAAAGAATTCCTTAAGCAACACCTTAGCTGTTGTCAAAGCCGTATTGTCTTTCGTGGGGTAGGCCTCAACCCATTTGCTAAAGGCACACACCACCACTAAAACGTACTTCAGGTTATTGCAGCGCTCGAGTTGGATGTAATCCATTTGAAGGACTTCAAACGGTGCAGAAGGTGGAACGAACCCTCCTTTCGGAGTATAGGCCCCCTTTCCAGGATTGTGTTGCAAACATACCAGGCAGGTCTGCACTACTCTCTTTGCAGTGTTCGCAATCTCGGGATGTTCCCAAACTCGTGTTAAAAGCTGAGTTATTGCAAGAGCTCCGACATGCGCCAGTCCATGCGTCATCTGGACCATCGCCTGTAAGTAAGCCGCAGGCAATTTCCACTTCTCCATGTCTTTGCTTCTCCAACATCCCTCATCATCTAGCACCCCATCTACTGCCCAAGCCGCAAGTTCAGATTCTGTAGCTGAATTTTGTATATCCCGTATCTCTACTCTAGCATCACTCCATCGTTCAGCCTGCGATTGTACCACGTACATGGGGGAGCTAGTTTGGGACATAGCCGTTTGCCTTGCTATGCTGTCTGCAAAGGCATTTCCTTGGCCCACCTTATCCGTAATTTTCTTATGGGCACTGCACTTCACTATCGCTACTTTTTTAGGGCCAAGCAGCGCATTTAGGAGATCGCGCACTAACTCTCCGTGCATAATGTGCTCCCCATGTGACGTCAGAAACCCGCGTTCCCTCCAAAGAAGCCCGAAGTCATGGGCCACTCCAAAGGCGTACCGGCTGTCTGTGTATATGTTCACACATAGGCCAGCACTCAATTCGCAGGCTCTTGTTAAAGCTATCAGCTCTGCTGCCTGAGCCGATTTTTGTGGTATTCTAGCTGTTTCTACCACCGTCTTAAGAGTCGTGATCGCATATGCTGCGGAAGTCGTGCCATCTGGCAGCCTCAAACACGATCCATCAACCCACAGTTCCCCATCCACATCCGGAAGTGGCACATCCTGTAAGTCAACCCGACCCTTTGTCTGTTCCTCAGTCAGGAAAACACAATCATGATGTTTTTCTTCCTGACCCTCCTCGCCCGGATAGGGCAATAAAGTCGCAGGGTTCAAAGTAGCGCATCTCTTCAATGTTATGTGCGGCGCTAAAAGTGTCAGCTCATACCCTGTAAGTCGTGCACTCGTGAGGTATTGGGTCTTTGTTTGATTTAACAGGGCGTCTACTGCGTGAGGAACTAACACCAGCAATTTGTGTGATAACACTATGCCCTCACTCTGTCGTACGGCTACTGCTGTTGCCGCTACTGCTCGAAAACACCCAGGCAGCCCTCGTGCTACAGGATCCAAAATGGCAGAGAAGTATGCACATGGTCTCTGCTTATCCCCGTGTAACTGCACTAACACTGACAACGCGCACCCATCATTCTCGTGCACGTACAATGTGAAAAGTTTCGTGTAGTCTGGTGTTCCTAACACGGGTGCAGAACAAAGGGCCTGTCTCAACTGTTCAAAGGCTTTCTGACATTCGTCTGTCCATTCAAGAGGCATTGGTGTAGTTTTGGACAATAATGCTAGCAGAGGTTTTATGATATGTGAGAAACCCATGATCCATTGTCTACAAAAAGATGTCAACCCTATAAAGGCACGCACATCTCTCTGCGTGCGGGGGACTGGTGTATCTAAAATCGCCTGAATTCGATCAGATGTTAATGCCCTCCCCTCCTTAGACAACAGATGACCGAGGTAGGTCACCTGGGGTCTACAGTATTGAAGCTTTTTCTTAGAGACCTTGTGGTTGTTTTGTGCCAAAAAGGACAGCAACGCAAGCGTGCTCTGTTCACATTGTGTATAGGAGTCAGCAGCAAGCAAAAGGTCATCCACATACTGGATGAGCGCAACGCCAGACTGCAATTCGAAGGAATCTAGTTGTCGTTTCAAAGCCTGGCTGTAGATGCTAGGGCTCTCAGTATAACCTTGGGGAACACGACAAAATCTATACGATTTATTATTGAGCGTAAAACCAAACAGATATCTGCTATCTGGGTGAACAGGGATAGAAAAGAACGCATTCTTTAGATCGATAACGCTAAAAGTGGTGGCTGTCGGTGGAACCAAAGTAAGCAAAGTCGTGATATCAGACACCACTGGGTATTGGGGAATGACAATTTTATTTATTTCACGCAAATCAATAATAAATCGATAGATCCTGCCATCTGAATCTCTCTTAAGAATTGGTAGAATAGGGCTGTTACAGACATTATAAGGGACCTCCTCCACTACCCTCGCAGAAATCAAATCCTGAACAATATGTGTTAGTGCAATTTCACCTTCCTTCGAGATCTTATACTGTGGCACTCGTGGTAGAGGGGCCCCCTCCTTAACAGTGATATGTATTGGTGGAATACGCATCTCTCCCACATCCGTATCTGATGTCGCCCACAACGCGTGCGGCAGAGAGGCCAAAGCGGGGATATCTAAAATGACACAAAATCTGTCACGTGTAGGGCAGTCATCAGGATCAGGGTAGTTGTCATTCAGAATAACCCGCACTCCTTCTGGAGCGCAGCGTATTGTTGCTCGAAAATATTTGAGTAAATCAATGCCCAAGATATTATCTGGGGTATGGGGCGATAACAAAAATTGGCCAAAACTAAAGTACTTGTCAATACATAGTGCAAGGGGCTTGGACAATGGGCTGGGGGAGGGTGTGCCATCAAACCCTACACACGTAACCATTTCGCCAGACAGGGGAGCCCTCGGAACCAAGTTTTTCGACAAAGCGCTACGAGTAGCTCCTGTGTCGACTAGAAACTGATCAGTAGAACCCAAAATACCCGCTGTTACATATGGACCTTGCTGATCTACTGGCACTTCGACTGATTCCTTACCCCATCCTACGCGATCCTATGCATGCACATAATCCTGATGTTCCACATTCTCTCCTTCCAAAATCTGATATTGATTCCGTCTATCAAACGTATTTCGTTCGTCCTGACCACGGCCCCTCTCCTCAACCTGTCTACGATCACCTCCGCCACCTCTCGCTCAAGTATAACCTCCTCTTGACCTTCCACTGCCTCGACCACGCTGACTACGCTGTTCACGAAGTACCGGACAATCATCGGCCCAATGCCCAAACTCCTTACAATAAGCACACTGATCCTCCGCAATGTCCGTACGGCCATACGACGCATTTCCTCCACCTCGTCTACCTCTATCATTCCCTCTACTCTGTGTTCCCCGAACCTGTGCCAACATCACCTTCGTTTTCAATTCCTTCGTCTTTTTCTCTACATTTTCTTTAGCCTCCACTTCCTGCCGCTCATAGTACTGAGCCATAGTTAATAAGGACGCAGGGGTCGCCGTGGCCCAGGAACTCTCACTCGACTTCAATCGCTTTGCAATCTCTGGTAGGAGATTAGCCACATACTTATCTACAAACAAATGCCGACCCGTATCGTCAGTTAAAGATTGACCACTGTAATCATGAAATGCCTCCTCAAAGCGTGTAAAGAAATCTGAGACTGTTTCATCTGGTTTCTGCTTGCACGACGTTAACATGGTCCAATCTATCTTTTTGGCAGGAACAAGCGTTTTCAATTTATGCAAAATAGCTGCCGGAAGATCTAGAATTAGCTGACAAGGCTTACATGCTGGTTCTCTATCTAAATCTGCAGCATTTATCTCTTTCCAGGTCCCCCCCAAAATCGTTTCATCATTAGTTTTACGAATTTGCCTCCACATATCAGGTGGTAAAATTAACCCAAAAAACAAATCTATATCTACAAGAGTCATCACACAAGACGATATAGCCCCCTCTACCCCCTCATAGAATGCCGCTGGGTTCTTTCGGAGATCAGGTAAAGAGTTTTTAAGTGCCATGACATCTGCTCTATTCCATGGTGTATACACCCAATTGTACACAAAATATCCCTTCGCATCCTTTGACAATTTATCATCATCCGTACCTTCCCCTTTTGGTGGAACATACAAAGGCGCGGCTTCACGCATAGGCATAACATGCAACGCAGAGCTCTTATCTGAACCACGAAGAGAACACTCCTTAACCGCCCCGTCGTTTCCCGGCTCGGATTCCTTTTTCCTCCGTTTCAGTTCCTGGCGCAAATACGTCGTCTCATCCCGCAGCGCGATCAAATGCTTGAACAGGTCATCCACATCTGTAAGATCAAAATCACCTTTAGCTAAATTCTCACGATATACCGACAAAGCTTTAGGTTCTAATGTTTCAGAAACTTCACGATATGCATTTACAACTTCATCCGCTAAAATGGACAAAAAATACATTAATTCAAGATCCGACCACCCCTGTTTCTCCGCTAACACCTGTTCCTGAGTAACACAATGCTTATTCACTTTACGAGCCCAACTGCGCAAATGAGCAGACCTCTCCGCAGTAAACCTGAGAGCCGATACCCCTTTCTGGCTCACTTGAATCTGCCCATCATCCTCGGAATCCGCAGCCGGAGCCGTCGGTGAAACGTACGGAGGCGGTGACCGATCTAACAAAGAAAAATCATCAATTTCATTATTAAGGACAGGATAAAGCGGTCGGCGAATAGGAAACTGCCCAGTCATTTGCAATTTACGTTCCCGTTCCTCCCTCTCTTTCTTCTCCTGCGCCTCCTTCTCCTCGAGCTGTAAAGCCTTATCCCGAGCAGCCTTACGCTGCTCTTTATCCGCCAAGGCAACCTCACGCTTCATTCGTTCACGCGCCGCTTTCTCCCACATTTGTACACAATCAAACATATTTTGTCTAGACCTACGTTGAAACATACATTGCTCGACAAATTGGATTTTACTCAAATCGTATGACCCGTGTAGGGGCCATTGCAATTCGGAATCGGCCTTAGTGTACTTATGCCATAATTTACTGTACATAATAGGTGGAAGGCCGTGCTTGATATACATGTCCCTATTGGGTGTTCCCTCTGGGGGAGCCGGCTGTGATTCCGCTAACCTAATTGATGCATCATCTCCTAAGCAACACATTCCCCGGAGCTTGCTGAAAACAGGCATGTTCGAAAAGTATCACAAAAGCGTGACACCAGACCAAATGGCACTTACAGTTCTTCACACAATTGTGCCGCTCAAATGAAAAAACAAGGTTAGAGAAACATCTCTACATGCCTGCCTATGTGAAGTGCACTACACATATAAGTTCAAAGATCACAAATTCAAAATGTTAGCTAACTCAGATCAAAGTTCACAAAATTCGGCGAGCGTCCGAAGACTGCCTCACCGATCACAAATCTCAAGACTTCAGTAAGCGCCCGAAGACTACCTTACCGAACACAAAGCTTACCAATTCTCAAAAGTCCAGATTCCAACTGCCAAGGTCTTGTAAGCCAAATCAGCCAAACGGCACTTTCTCAGTGAAGCGGACACTCGAAAACTCAGTCGGAGACCGGCGCCACCTGGAAGGTCAGATCGGAAGGAAAGGAAAAAACACCTTGGCAGCCAAGACTCGGGTCACTCGTGGCAGTGCGCGTCCATGGCGAGTTTCCAAGCCTTCGTCACGACCTCTCCTTCGGGCATCCGAGTCGCCGATGAGTCCCTTCGTGGTCGCCAATTGAAGTATTTCGGGGTTCCCAAGGCCTACACGCTCCAGAGATTACCCACATACACAAAAGAACTGTTGGCACGGAAGCTGTAAAAGGCAAAGAACAAATTTATTAAGACCCCATGGGGTGGTGGTACACTCAAACAGCACCCTTCGGTATTGCAAAAGGTATCACCCCGAACACCGGTGTGACCCCGTTTATATACAATTTTGGGGCAATAAAAGATAGGCGGCACAAGTTAAGACGCAGTTTTAGAGACATACATAGTCATGTTTTGGAATACTGCCAGCTCATTGGAGGGTTTCAAACCCGCTGGTCAGTTAGCGGCACATTCCTGAAGGTATACGGGTCAGTGAGAACTGCGCATGTGTGGCTTGACCAGTACTAAAAATATCCTGTTGCTGGGCAGATGTGAGTGGTCAGTGGAATGGACAAAGGACTAAAGGGCACGTCGGCCACGAGGCCGCTCAGGATCTAAGATGGCCGCCACAGTATTCAAAATGGCGTTTATCATATACAGCCAAGTTAAGGAGGACAACGTGTAGGTTCAGCTAATCGCTAACACGGACGGGCCAATTACGACACACGATCTGCACCAGTCTTTCTTGGGTTGTCAGGGTGGAGGGGTATCTCATGACGTTGCTGTCTGTTCGGCTTGCTGCCTTGGGGCCTTGCTGACTGATGGGCACCCCTTCTCAATGGTCCGGGGTCTGAGTTTCTCTGGCAGCGAGTGAAATGATGCCCTCCTGGGGGTGTACAGTTTCTCTTTTCCTGGTCTTGGCTGCTGTGTCCGCCCGGCTCTCTTGCCGTGATGGCCGTTCGCCACTCGGGGTGGGTGACACAGTTTCTTTGCGCTGGCGGTGGCGTCTGACAGCCACTGGGGGGGAGTGTGCACCACACTCATTCTGTTTGCATCTTTTGGGGGTGTCCTTGGTCCTTGCTGCTCTCACATGCAGTGTGCGGAGGGCTACTCTATGGGCATTCCTCTCTGAGGGCACATCTCACTGTGTCTGGTGCAGTCTGTCCCAGCTCTTGGGATTGAGCAGGCAGGCTTTCTCTTACTGTGGAGCGGCGCTGGGCTTCTGGTCGCCCTTTGTTCTGAGGCGCCCTTTTCGCCAGCACTGCTCTCTTTCTCTCTGCTGTCTCGATCGCCTCTTGGACCTGGTGCCAAGTGTTGGGGCTGGGAGGCCTTTACTGTGAGAGCACCTGTGATGCTGGTGCAGAGTGCCAGTCACCAGGTATTGCTCCAGCTGTCGCCTCTCGCAAGCTGATGCAGCAGTGTTGGATCTACAGGTGCATTGTGTCTGGTGATAGAGGCGCTGGTGCTGGGCTGTGTGCTGCTGTGGCGCGGTGTCCCGACCCAGTAGGTGGGTGGCGCTGCAGCTACAATGGCTTTGCTGATGCTCCCAGGAGTTCAGGCAGGCATGGTGCAGGAGGGTGCCAAAGATGCAGACGGAGGGACACACAGCGCCAGTGAGGTAAGACGGCTCCTGTAGTGGTGGGCTCTGCGCCTGGGCTGCGGTGTGCTAAGCGTCCTTTCTTTGAGGCTGTCTGACTCTCCCGCAGTTGCTCCGTGCAGGCTACTGCCTTGGGGGTCTGTTCCTTTCCGCCGCACCTCGTGGTTCCCTTGAGGCCGGGGTGTGACAGGACCGCTGGCCTTCTCGCGTGGTGGATACCCAGGCCTACCAGTGGCAGCACGCTGTGCCGGTCATGCCAGGGGCCTGATCGGGTTGGGTGCAGTCTTTGTGCTTTCCCGCTTTGGGTCAGTGCCGCCTCCTCTTCTTTGCCGCAGGGAGGATGCCAGTCGGGTAGCGCTGGGAGGCTGTGGGGACCCGCACAGCAGGCGCCACCTGTATTTTTCCTGCGTGCGTGGGCACAGGGGATGCAGTCTCAGGGTCTGCACGTGCATTTCTGCCCGCAATCTTATTGTGTAGCCCACGTTGGCCTGGAGGTGGGGTGATCTACCAGCAGCGCAGAGTTCACCGTTTATTCTGCTGGGGCAGGCTCAGTCCCGGCTTGTGGGGGCCATACTGGCAGGGACTGTGGCCGATTGACCATAAGGGTAGGAGTCCACTCACGAGGGCATTGTCAGGAGCGCGCCTCAGGGTGCAACTTGCAGACTGCGGCAGAGTGGCTCGTCTCCCCTGAAGTTCACCTCGCAGGGGCTGCCACTTCCCAGGCAGGCCACGGGAGCCTTTCTGTCGCTTCGGAGTGTGCGTGGCTTTGCAGGTGCTATGGACGCGGCTGACTCCCCTACAGCTTGCAGCCTTGCTGATCTATGCTCTGCTCACCTGCAGGCACTGTGGCCGTTGAACGCTTGGTGTAGGCTCTGCGCCCACATGGGCACCGGAGGAGCTCCGGGAGGAGGATCCTTGTTTTTGCAGCGAGGTTCAGCGGTGGGGTTCCTCGAGTGCTGTGTGAGCTGTGATACTGTCCTTCCTTTACCTCGCACTCAGGACATGTTCCGCTGACAGCAGGGGGTGCCCTAGACGTGGGCTAGACTGTCCCCCTTTCAGGCGAGATAAAGTGCTGCCAGCGCACGCATGGGTGTCGACCCGCTCGTCGCCAATGTGGTGTTGGGCCTCAGGCCCACATGACGAGTAATGACAGACACGGACACCTGGATATGTAGTGTAGTAAACTGGCCTCGAGCACGTGCACCCGGGCCTTTTTATTAGCGGGGCCACTCGTGACACCCGTGATGGATGGGTGTGGGGTGCAGTGTGTCCAGCCCTCAGAGGAGTGGCTGGAATTACAGCTTCCTGCGTGACACTAGAACGTGTCTCGCAGGACACTACATGAGCCAGGCAGAGCGGGCACTCCATCTCTCCATGCTCGGGCAATCACCGAAGGGACGGAGAGGGTGAGCTGGAATGAACAGCTGCAGCCCTTCTCTGCCTCCGGAGACCGCTTCTCTGCTCTCTTGTCACAAATCCCCCTTTCCTGGTTTCTGCCTGGCCAGGCTTGACGTGTGCAGCTTCACCCAGCCCCAACTCGCTGCTCCGACAGCTATTCTCATGTAAGTTCCAACCAGCCCCGCTGTCAGTCAAGTCTTCTGCAGCCCGCTCCCCCACTGTGGATTTTTGTAATTTCTTTTATTTCTTTATGTGGTTTTCTAACTAGATACAAGGGCATCAATGCAGTAATATAATGTGCCTAGTTATTTTAATGCGGCAAAAGGCATGCAAGGGGAGTGGATTTGCCCAGCTGAATTTCCTACTACACGAGAACGCACATACGCCTTCCTGCGAGGAAAGCAGGTACTTTTAATTTAATGTGCCTAGTTATTTTAATGAGGCAAAAGGCGTGCAATCGGGCAAGGAATCTCCTACAACACGAGAACGCACATATGCCTTCCTGGGTAGAAAAGAAGGAACTTTTAAACTTACACTTTCAACCATCATAAGCAGGGATTACATTGGAGTAAAGGAAAGATCCAGTAATTGTAGGTATGCTTGTAACTAGAAGCTCTCATTATCCTGGGTTTTCAAAACAATCAAACATAAACAAGCATTGACATAGCCAATAGGTCTCGCCTTTGGGACCTTATAACTGTTTAGCCATGCAACAGTTGATGTGGTTGCACCAAGGATATTGTGCTGCATAACTAAATACTTATTAGGTCCCAAAATCAAGACCTACTGGCTATGCCAATGCTTTTTATTAATAGAAAGCCTTTGTTGTCAAGCCATCTGTTATACACTTACACGCGTATTCAGAAACCATTACCGAATAAATAGGTGATTTAATGTTTGACAACGGTCAAACAAATGTTAGAGTTAAAAAGAAAAGGCAGTACCTTTTAGCGCTTGGTTTGTCGAGCTTCACTTCTGCCTTGTTTAGATCTCCCAAAGAAGTCGAAACATAGAGACCCTTATTTGCTGGAAGTGCATCTGGCATGTCCGCCCCTAAAGGACTGCTCTTCCAGCAAACATCCAATCCTCACATCAGCCGGTGGCATACATGTCTTTTTTTAAGCAAAAGAGTCCCCATCAACGCAAAAAAGTATACGTACTAAAAGAAGACATTTGCTATGCAAGTGAGCACGTTGCAAGCTTCCCAGTCGCAGGACTTACTTCCCGTCTTCTTACGGAGATCTATAAATCCCATTGCCTCTGCTTTACTTCCGACTCTAAAAACATGACAGGTGGAGCTAGGATGGAGAATTAAGATTTCATACTTCGGGATCAGATAACAATAGTGTCAATCACACAGTTTGACAGAGGGAGAAACATGGAAGCTTTGCAGCTTCGGACCACTGATGAATGACTGACTACAGGGCACTGCTCCCCTGTCTCGCCGAGTAAAGAGAGATCGACCTAGCAACTGGACAAAAACCTCCAGGAGCGTAAATAACGCAAGTATCATTTATCAAACTGTTTGTGTGAGTTACACTGTTGTGAGCGGTCCGTGGAGGGAGTTCGGTGGGGCAGTGAGGCGGGGCGGGGGAGGGCAGAATTCCTTTGTGCGCGCTGCATCGCAAAATGCGATGTAGCGCGCGCAACGAAATTCGTTTTATTTATTTAAATGTGTACTTACCTCCGTTCATCCATACTCCGGTGTTTACATTTCCCCACTCTGCCCCTCCCCCGCCCCGCCTCACTGCCCCATCAAACTCCCTCCACGGACCGCTACTGCTATTGTTATGGACGACTAGTTCTGATATACTAATGCTGACAACAGAGGGATGTTCAGTGACCATAAACTCTGTTGACCCAAGAGGGCAGTGATTTTGCGGCTGAGACCTGTTGACATAAAGATGGTAGAGTGATAATGACTGTACACCAGGGACACTCAAAGTACAGCCGGGGGTGGTAGATGGGGGGCATCCCTCTGGTGACCAGCAGCACTAGGCTTCTGTTCACTTGACAGAGCAGGAACATTCAGAAAGCTGTGAAATAAACGGGCACACTTTAGTTAACTATAGTAACGGTGAAGAAAACGGCCCTAGACAACTTATTTTTAGGAACACCTTTAGCGGTCCTAGTTAGGAACACCTTTGGCGGTCATAGACAACTTATTTTTAGGAACACCTTTAGCGGTCCTAGTTAGGAACACCTTTGGCGGTCATAGACAACTTATTTTTAGGAACACCTTTAGCGGTCCTAGTTAGGAACACCTTTGGCGGTCATAGACAACTTATTTTTAGGAACACCTTTAGCGGTCCTAGTTAGGAACACCTTTGGCGGTCATAGACAACTTATTTTTAGGAACACCTTTAGCGGTCCTAGTAGGCAACTTATTTAGTTTTAAATGCAATTTGTAGTAAACATGTAAAAACATGATAAATTCTCTGTAAACTACCGAAAGTATAATGTATTGCCATGCATGAGCGTTTTACCTTAGCGGATCAGATTATATCACTGCATTGAAAGGCATTTATTAGCAGTAATCGCTTTTTAAACATGCTCATGGAAACATCATGCCGCCCCCATTCTGAAAATGTTATTGGTGAACCAAGAGGCAAGTTATTTGTCAGGTGTACATTGTGTGTGGCCTTGGTTGTTACACAATTGGAACAACATTAGTTTATTAAATAAAACACAAGAGAAG
The DNA here is from genome assembly GCF_964204655.1 of Triturus cristatus. Lineage (NCBI taxonomy): Eukaryota > Metazoa > Chordata > Amphibia > Caudata > Salamandridae > Triturus > Triturus cristatus. The sequence goes on along the minus strand of NC_140590.1, from coordinate 122,826,926 downwards.
GTTACGTACAGGACACATCCTATTTTAAGGAGCTCTCATATGTGGTAATGAAGGAATTGGAGGCAAAGCTAAATGAACCAATTGCCTAGGATCACACAATTCCATCAAGTGGGTAAGTCAGGACCAGTGCTTAATTTGTAAAATATTAAGTGCAGGTGCTCCCAATTTTTTTAGGAGACCGCACCCACTCCCCCCTCTCCACCTACAACCTCCCATGACTGACCAAGTATTACACTTTCCCAACTAGACAAAACTAACAATGTCGATCAGCACAGTGACAGCCATCACTGGTTCACTCGTAAGAGCTGGCATTAGCACAGGTGGTGCCCAGTGCAACAAACCTTTTTGATGCCCCCTCCAACCTCCTTCTCCACGGATTCCCTTACTACTACTCTCCATTAGTGCCCCTCTCCATAGTTCAGTTCCTCTCTCAGAAACATTTCATTTGTTTTTATAGCGCTGCTCATACAAGTGCAGGGTGCCAGAGCACTTTATACCACAGACACATTGTACAGAGACAATGAATCATCCTAGGAACTGTAAAAAAAAAAAAACAATGAGGATTAAAAGGTGTAGGATCACGTCATCTATAGTTAGGAACGCATTATATTTTAATAGTGGTCTGGAAAGCACAAACTCAGGGTTTAAATGTACCACTGTAATTGGGGTTGCTTTTACTAATAAGAATGCATGTTTACCCAAACTAACTAATGACAGTTTTTATGCCACTGCGTGGAATAGGATTGCCATTTATTAATTATAAGCAACCAAAGGATCTCAGTTACAAAGCAGTAACCCACTGAACTATCCACATAAAATACAGTTCTGTGACATGTAAAATACACATTCTTTCCAGCAGGCATGTTAACCCTCTGTACTACTGGTGAGTTAAAACTTACACTACACAAAACTCTAATCCTTCTCCAGCAGGAACATTAATCCCCACGTTATCTTTGACTTACCAAGAGGAGTCACTGACAGTGGTAGTTAAATATCTGCTGCCTCAGGATGGTCCATTTAGCTTTAGACTGTGGAGTCCCTCACTGCAGGCAGCTGCGCTGACTGCCATGATGCTGTACTGGAGACTGGAGTCAGTTACCGGTCATAGAGGGAAGGCTGCCGCAGTGAAAGAGGTGATGCTGGCTTTCTTCTTTGCAGATAGCACTGTACTACTTTGCATCTAATATGGAGCTATAGAGATAAGTTGCTTTGAGAGGGCATGGTGTGGCTCTCAACCTGTCTTCAGAGCCATGACTCGATCTTTAGGCACTTGGCGCCTGCTCTCACCGTGACTGGCATAGCCGCCAGCAAACCTCCAAAAGCAGAAGGGCACTCAGGGCAGCACATGTCAAGAAGGTCATGGCTGTTCCATACTGTACGTCTTCTGGCTGCCGCAGCAATTCTTGGTGGCAAGATCAAGACATCGTGCATCGTCCTGGGCCAGCCACAACAGAGGCCTGAAGGGCTGGCAAACCATGATTTCCAGGGGCTGCTTGCTGCAGCAGCAGGCCAGTGCATGGTTTGAGGTGGCAATGCCCACATGGTCAGTGACTGGCTACCGCCCTCCCCCTATGACCTCACCACCCCCGGACACAGGAAGATAGACGTGGTATCTTTGGAAGGCGGGAGGTCGCAAGACCCCCCGGCCGTATTTATTAAGTTATAAAACAATAAATTTTATAATTGCATAATAAACAGTTATACAAAAATCAGCAGGACATTAGATACATTATTGTCAACAGGTGTGAGTGACTATCCTTAACAAAGACTCTAATACAGATTGTTTCCTAACCGAGTCTAACATCCTCCTCTGCATTTTTGTATACTAACATTTCTGGGCCATATGGCAAGGCCGCTAACCGGTGTCAGGTCCTACTAGCTGCGCCTCCCCTACAGATGTGCGCATGCGCAGCCGAGCCCGGTAATTACCCGGTCCACGCCGTGAACTTCATTTACCCACTAAAGGAGGGCCCTTACTCTGCGCCATCCGGTGACGTCATGAGTATGCGCGCGCGGGGTGGCTACCAGCCTAAGGAAAGCGTGACTCCCCAACCCGCGCCCCTTTGAAGCACCAGTTACCTTGCCCCTGAAGTTCTAGGAGGGGCCAATGGCCCCTCCCCCTGGGCGGGAACCTCCATCGGATGACGGGGCACGTCCGTTGTGGGGGAGCGTCCAGGCAACAAGGGAGTCACATGGGCGCTCCCCACCTCTTTATTCTACAGTGGCCCGCCCCCCTCCCCTCCGACCCGGACGTCGATTAACGACATCCGGGTCAAGGTGGCAACCAATCGGTGGCAGGGCGCGCCCCAGAGGACACGCCCCACCACCGAGAGGTCCGGAAGGAAAGGGGGAGGTCGCCGCACCGCCATGCAGGCTGGGGGGCCAAGAGCCCCCCCTTTCCATTCTAATCAAAATGGTTCGCAAACAGCACCACGTGTCTCTGTCAGGGGCAGCAGCAGTTAAGAAAATTGTGATGCCAGCCTGAGACTGCATTCAACACGAATGTGCGCTCTGTTTGTAAAACATAAAACAGCCCCAAATCCATGTGAGCTGGGCCCTGGCCGTGCAGCGCAGATTCTGTCTGCGCCTCGCCCTCCAGGGAAGAATGCACCAGTACTGAATGCACCGGAACCACCTGTCCCAGAGGCTGAGGTCGGCCCTCAAGACGGATTTGTGTGTTTTTTATATCCGGTGCCATTACAAAAAACAACGTGTAAAAAGACAGTTCTAATCCCTGAGGCCATCTTCTGTGAGCTCCGAGGCAGGTAAATGAAGTGCGCAGCAGCAGCGCTTTTCTTTTTTAATTATGTGCAGGCTGCATTGCTTCATTCGCATTCAATTTGTAGATATGAATGCGTGACTAATTCTTTTTAGGGCAGTGATACCACAACTAAAATGCATTAGTGGGAGGGAAAATTGATTCAACAGCCCCGGCCCTGGGAAATATGTGCCGGTGCTGAGCACCGGAAAGCACCGGCACAAATTAAGCACTGGTCAGGACTGATACCAGGTTTTCACAATTTGCAATTCTGCCACCAGATCAGTGTCTTTCCCTCTCATGTTTAACATTAGAAGTTAATGCTTTGACTTTATTTCTTGTTGCATGAGAATAGAGCGTTGGTGGTAGACAGGAGTCATGTGAAGGTTTGGTTTGCTAACCACACCATGCATCTGCTTCACGTCCTCCTACGCCCACCTTTCATCACCCCAACCCTCACACTGCTGGCATCGGTGCGGCCCTCGGGCATGCCACAGACAGTACTTTGAGGCCCCGGGGAAGAACTCATGCTGTAAAACCATCAAACACGATTTTAACCCTTAACCTTAACCCTTAATCGATGATTTAATCGATAGGATATCCAATCTAGGTAGTTTTATCAGGTATCTGATCCCCAAGTATAAAATCTTGATTCTCCATCTAGTTCCACCATGTTACGTACAACCATACGTCTGGTGTTGTCGTATGCTACAACTAGCGGGTGAGGGGATTTTTAAAAATACACGTGGGGTCATGCCAGAGGGTGGAAAACCCACGATACCTCATCAATATTTTCGTGTTTTGTGACTAGCCAGGGAGAAGGATTGGTGTTCTCTCCTCTTCTTTGATGATAGGGTATTGCTGCCACAGTTCTACATCACCCACATAAACTGGGCACAGGGGCAGTGTAGGTGGCCACGTGCTACTGCCTGAAACAAATACAATCCTCATTCCACCACAGCAAAGAAGCGGGAATGCATTCCGTCCTGGAACAAAATAGAAACTAGGTCTCTGATAACACACACCCCAACTAACGTGAACATGACACAGTCACATTAAAACCAAAGTAGAGCAGTAAAACAGAGGTAAACGCACAAGGAGAAGCGTCCTGCAGCAGCTAGAAAACTGATACACTTGGGAAAGCCTCCGAAAGGCCACTTTCGCTGCCAAGAGAGGAATGTGTGCTGGCAAGGCACCAGAGAGCACTGCTCGCCTCCAGAGACGGGCAGCGCCGCTGTGTTATGTAATCCCGAAGACACACATGGCCGAGGCCCAGCGCAGGAGCTCACGGACCCACAGACCACCGCACCTACCATGAAAAGCCACCGCTTCCCCATCTGTAACCGCTGCGCACTGGGCCACTGAGAGGCCACCGAACAAGCCCCTAGCACAGAACCACCCATACTTGCAATCTTCGCACACAAAAAGTAACACATACTGTTTCGGAGGACGACGAGGCAGCTTCCATGGCGCTCCGGAGGGTGCCAGAGCCCGCATGCTGGACAGCAGTGACTGGCACGGGGTCAGTGCCACCCCCACCCACCTCAGCAAAGGCTGGCACACGGCTTCTAGAGCGAGCCCGGGGCGCGTGAGCTGAGCATGACTCAGCATGACTGTGGACTCACTAAAAACACTTGCTTCACCCAGGCTGGACACTAGCAGGGACAGGGAGGCAACCTGCACACTGCCCAAACATACCAGGCCTCACCTCGTCCAAGAAACTGCAATTCACCAAAAAGTAAATAACAAAAGCTACAGTATCATTGCTGAATGTATATACCAATGCAAACTTCTAACGGGGAGCTATTTTCAGGACAACTTTGAACAAGCGTGCGCGCCTCTGAACAAGTGCGCGCGCCTCTCGTGCTGAATAAAGGCAGCAGGGGAGGGGAGAGAGGAGGGGTCCTGAACCTGTTTCCCTTGCGGGAGCGAGCAGGAACCATATGTTTGTAATTAACACATGGTTTGAAAGCTCGCTCCCGCAAGGGAATCGCCAGACGTGCACGCGTTGCCATTGGAATCAATACAACATGTGCACGTTTTTGCCCGCCAAGCTGTGCCGATGGCTAAAGGTCTCTTTTCATATGTAGCGCCATGCACGCTGTGTAGGCGAGACCTAAAAACAGCCTGCACACCGACTTCGAGAAGGAAACGTAGTTCTGTTGCATGTAGATATTTGGATGGGAATGCAGCTGTGCCCTATGGATAGAGATCATCTCAAGTAAATGTCTCTTGGCTTTTAAAAAAAATTAAAATTGTATTCTCCAGGGATGTTTTTGTTTTCTGCTGCTTCTGAAAGAAGTGCGCTGGTGATTAATGACCTCTTGCTGCAGAGTTGTATGATAATTACTTATTGCATACAGTAGTGTACCGGTTAAATGTCTCTATGTCAAAATGACACCAGTGCCAATAAAGTCCTACCACCAGTTGTACTGTTCAGGGATAAACAGCTGGTTTTGATATTTTTTAAGCCAGCTCAGAGCTTATGCCATTTTCGCTGGTAAATACTGTAGATTTGAACAACCTCATTCCATAAAGTGGGCAATACCCCAGTAGAAGTGTGTTGCCAACAGTATCCTGTTGAAATGGTTTCCTCTGGTATGCAGTGTTAATTTGCTTGTTTAATCGGTAACCTCTTACCGCATACACTTTTTTTTCTCCAGTTTGCCACCATTTTGGAATTAGGTCCACGAAACTTGAAATGATTGAAGAATCTTTTCGTCTTGCAGTGCCAGCATTGCTGTAGAACGTCATGTAAAATGTCGAAACTGCTTCTGCATCCTGGTAACGTGTATTTGGAATCAAGAACTCATGTTATCCAATCTGGCATATCAGAAATTTCGCAGGACCCTCGCTAACAAAGTCATCATGTTAAGCTATCAGGGAGTAAACAGGAACATATGTTACAGATGGTCTCTAATTATAATTTCTCATTCAATTAGTAATCATATTATTATTCACAGAGGCACATAATGCAAATAATAGTGTTGATAGTATATCGATAAAACTAACAAATTGACTAGCCACCACACAATTCCACAACTAACAGTTCCTCCGATTCAACCCATATAATTTCACTCAAACCGCATGCATCCACTCCACTGCAATCCAAAACACATGGGTAAAAGACATTATCATTTACAACGCCAATAGCTCTAACTCTAACCAATGTGAGACTGATTGCATTGCAAATGCTTGTTTAGAGGGGGTCAACTTGAAACATTTTTTGAAAACACACTTTACTGTTTTTTTTAATTCTTTTTCAAGTTGACAGAAACATGTATATGCAGAGTGAAAGTTATAGTACAGTGAAGGTAATGTTTTCCGTTATATATCATACAATCTATAGTCTATGGATATCATGTGACTCTACACATCTTGGTACAGGATATATTACATGTGCCATCTCACAGTAGTACCTGATATAAGAGGTCACACATGAGTGTATTAATAATAACAAACCAACATAACATCTGAACTTCCCTATCCCCCCACCCCTCCTGGCTGGCTCTATCCCAGTTAGAACTCTCGGCCATACAGTCTACCCTGTTGGCCACCTTGTGCCCATAGTGGCATGTGTATAATATGGGATTTGGAGGACCATACTACTTATGTGTATTATTCTGCGACCAATAGTAGTGGGGAAGTTGGCAGTGGATGGTCATTTTCATGCTATTCATCATTTATACTAGCAACAGGCGCTTCTAGGGCCTTAAATGCCCACATTAGTAGTCCCATTCCATTGAGATTAGAGTCTAGTGTAGGCCTCGGGCCTCCTCTCGTCTAATGGCAGCGCTCTCCGCACTACCCCAGCGTGTCACCTCTCTATGCCAAATATAAACTGACTATCCATTGTCTGTTCTATAGGAATACATGTTCTGGTTCTTAAACTCTGGACTACGCCCACCCAAAATTCAGCTAAAATTGGGCATGTCCATAGCATATGTAAAATGTCAGCATTTTCTAACCTATACCTGGAGAGCCAGTGTTCTGTGCCCGGGAACATACGCTGTAAACGTTGTGGAGTGAGGTACGCCCTGTGTAATATCATATACTGTATGAATTTGAACTTGGCATTGTGAGACACCTTTTAGGGGTACTCCAACAGAGAGGCCCATTCCTAGTCAGTTAATTATTTCCCAAGGTCCTCAGACCACCTGTTACGCAGGTCAGTGAGAGATACCCCAGCTTGTGCCCTGATGGCACGATATAGCCATTTCATGAGGTGACATCCCCTTCCCATAAGATGAAGTGCCTGTGTTAATTCATGTGTTTGGGGTTCCTCTCTGTTTAGGGCCCAGTGCTTTTTAACATAGGCGAGGATAGTTGCGCGTGTCATGTGTAGGTTGCCAGAGACCCCATTTTCCCTAGTGAAGTTCTCATGCTCCCTGAGAATGCCATTGTTGAAGAGTGGCCCCACTGTGGCAACCCCCTCCTCAGCCCAACAGCCGGTGGTTCGAGTTGTAATCAGTCCTGTGGGTGTAGGGATTCCCAGTAAAGGCACATTATTAGCATATGAGATATTCCGGTGCGTATATTGCACCGGCCAGTGCCAGTAAAAAAGTGCTGTGTGTAACAGTGTTGGTGCACTTTGTGGGATTTTCGAGCGAGGTAGAACCAAGGAGTGTAGGTCACCTCAGTTGATGTCGCGAATTGTGTAGCCCACCTCCTGCAGATTGCGGTCTGCCAACCAGTATGACAGCCATTGTAGTTGGCTTGCGTAGCAATAGGCACGGAAATCAGGTGCCCCTAGTCCACCCTTGTCTGTCACTAATTGTAGTTTGGCTAGGCCCACCCTTCGCCGACCTTTCCCCCAAATTAGGTCAGAGAGTAAGGAATCCAATGTTTTAAATATGGGAGTAGAAATTACCACCAGTAAATTCGTGAAAAAATACAGTAATCATGGGAGGATGACCATCTTTGAGATAGCCACCCGGCCCATCACGGACAGTGGCAATGAAGTCCAGAAGATCGTTTGGGAACGGAGTGCCCTGATAGCCCTTTTCAGGTTGCCTTCTAGTAGGTCTTGTGCTTCTCTATAGATGTGGATGCCTGGATACTTGAATGTTTGTTGTGCCACCGCGAGAGTGAGCTGTCCAAATTGTACGGTATCTGGATGTATGCCGGGATGGAAAAAGACTACCTGTGATTTTGCCTCAGACCCGGAGTGGGCCCTTGTTCATGAACCAGGTTCTATGGCTATAGAAAATGTTGTCTGCGTATGCAGACAGTACATGGGTGGTATGCCCTAGTCTAATACCCAATTGTTCCATTTCCGACCTTAACTTAATGGGCAAGGGTTCCAGCACAAGCATGACTAGCAAGGGTGACAATGGACACCCTTGATGAGTGCCTCTGCCTACTGGGTATGTGCTGGAGATATGGCACCCTGTGCGGGCTCACGCCGTGGGAGCTGTGTATAGTAATTTTACCCACTTCAGGTATTCCAGTGGTACACCAAATTTCCCCAGTGATTTCACCATGTAGTCCCTGTGGAGAATGTCAAATGCCTGTTTTAAGTCTAATGTAATGCAGTCCGCATTGTGATCCCCAGTAGATGCTGGTCCCATGACATGGTATAGGCGATGAATATTCAATGAGGTACTGTGCACTGGCACTAAGCCGCATTGGTCCGTGTGTATCAGGTTCCGCAGGTACGGGAGGAGGTGGAGAGCCAGGATTTTACGCAGTATTTTATACTCTGTGGCAAGTAGAGAGAGGGGACGGTATCCTGAGATGTCTGTGGCCGAGCGTCCTGGTTTAGTAATGAATACTACCTTTGCCTGCATTGTAGTGGAGGGAAGGTGCCCTGTTTTTAGCGCTGATTCGTAAAGCTGCTCTAGCTGTGGGACCATAGTGTCTGCAAATGTGGTAGCCCAGCCAGGCCTGGGGCCTTATTGCGTGGTAATGCCCACATGGCTTCTCTAATTTCTGACTTAGTGTTGGGGCCCGATAGAGCATCTTCAGCGGTGCTGTCTAGTTGAGGAAAGGTAGGTCTTCGAAAAAGGTGTCTATGATGTCCTCTGTCTGTTGTATTGGGGCTTGATATAGGGTTTCCACCGTTGGGTGGTTACAGTGTCTCACTTTGGCGTATTAATCTCATGTATGACTACGGCGGGGGGCGCATCGCGTAGGATACGTGCCAGCAGATCACCAGATTTGTCTGCCTCCATGTGTTTTAACTAAGTGTATGACTTATAGTCTATTACTCTGAGACTTTCCAGCAGTTCAGCGTATTTGATACGCGCCTCCTGCAATTCTGCTGCCTTAGTGGGGTCCCGTGTCTCTCCCTGCTCTAGTGCATTCATACTGTTTTCAATGGTTTTTAGGTTATTGTGTATCTTCTGTCGTGCCCCTGCTGTAGTACTGATAGCTACTCCCCTAATCACATTCTTCCACACGTCCCATTCTATGTGTCTGGTGGAGGCAGATTTGGTGTTCTCCGTGAAATATTTCTTGATACCATCTGCCATAGTGTTCTTAAAAACAGGATCCTTTAGCATCTGAGGCCATAATTTCCCGGTGGGGACCGGGGTGGGTGTCACACCCCAGGCAAGGGTTAATTCCAGTTGGTTGTGGTCCGACAGGGTTTTGCCCAGATAGGTAGTATATGTGACTTGCACTGTCTATCCTCGTGTGTAGCTGGTGGCTCAGTGAGGAAAAGGAGTACTCCCTACTGGTCAGTGTTTTGAGGCGCCAAGCATCTCCCAATGTCCAGCCCTCTGACCACCTGACCAGTGCCTCAGCCTGTATAATGGATCCCGCTCCCTGAATGGGGGGGTGCGAACGATCCATGACAGTGTCCATGACCGCGGTGTAATCGCCGCCTAGAATTCATGGGTGCACTGCCCAGTCTGCTAAAACAGTATTGATGTTCACCAGGAATTCATCTTGGTCGAAATTACGGGCATAAATACTCCCTTTTATCACTTGACCACGTAAGACCTGCTCCTGAGTAGGATTACCACCCTGGGATTTCTGAGCGAGTTTGTTATGACGTGATCTCCGAGACCGCGGCATCTTCTGGCTGTGAAGCAAATTTAGCGTAGAGGACCCGGATGTCGTCGGTGGGAACATAATCTCCAGCAATTTCTCTGCCTCCTCCGGAGTGTCAAAAAACTTCGCTTTTTGATCCTGTATGACTTTAAGGTGAGCTGGGAAGAGTAGCGCATACTTAAACTCCAAGGCTCTAAGTCTCTTTTTGGTCGCTATGTAAGAGGATCTTCTGCGCTGTACGAGAATCATGTAGTCGGGGTACAGTATCCGGGCAATCATAGGAAGGGGCATGGCTCCTGCTGTTGGACGTCCCAATGGGATTCTGTGTGCTCTCTCCACACAGAAAAAGTCTGAGAGGCCCTCTGTGACCCAATGTTCCCTGAACCACTGCTCAATGATTTTGGTGGCGTGGGGCCCTTCACATCATTCCGGCAGGCCTAGAACATGGACGTTGTTTCACCGAGCTCTTCCTTCTGCATCGTCAACCCGCGCCTGCAGTCCCGTAACTAGCGTTGTAGTTGTGTAAGTTGAGCTGCCTGTTCCTTATGCTGCGGTACTAATTCAACTATGGGAAGTTTGTTATCTTTAATGGTGGCGGCGAGTTTGGCATGGTCTGCTTTCAGGAGAGTGAGTCCTGTTGTCAAGGAGCCAATTTGCTGCACTATGGACTTTCTGGAGTCTCATACATCTTGGAGAATTAGGTCCAGTTTGTCGTGTTCTGAGACCATATTTGTTGGCGGGACACAGCTCGAGAGGGATGGCTGAACGGTGGCGTCCATATCCTCTGACTGTTGTGTGCTTGCGGTGTTATTCTCTGGAGCTTTGCTTTTCAGGCACCCCATTGTTACTGTTCCTAGTGCAGGGAGACAGTTTGATTCACCTATTAACAAGTGTGCCTAGTCAATTGCGACAACTCCACTTATGTATTAGGTAAGACCATGTCTTCAGGGGGGTAAGCCCTTCACAGTCCGCCAGGTGTGTAAACTGACCACTGTAGTTACAGCGAGGACTGTGCTTTAAATGGTGAGCGGGCTCTTGTGATTGAATCAAAGTAAAGCTTCCGTAGTCTGACTTTACCAATTTGCCCTTTATCCCACAGTGTGTTGACACAGGCACTGAAGTTAGCCCTCTGTCCAGCTTATCTTTAACCATATATCACTGTGATTGTCCTTTAGTGCATCACATGTGAGCCTTCCACCAAGTGGTTGCTGTTGCTAGGGTTTGTCAGGACCATGCAATGTCCCAGGGACCCCTGTGTTCCCTCTCCAGTGCCAAGTCTTCAGACGGACGGAGAGGAGTGCCACGATCGGTGCCAGAGATCCAGCAGGGTGCTTCACCTCCTACAGGGCCTTATTATACAGAACCAACCTCACTGAGGGGGGAACATGTCCATCCAGCCCTGGGTCGGGCCCACAGGTTCTGGCAGTAAACCAGAGTTCTCCCAGCCTCCACACCCGAGCAAGTTGTCAAGGGGGAAAAAGAAATGGGCACCATGTCCGTGGGGGTGAGGGCGCCGCGATACAGTAATCACAGCGGTCGTCCAGACTCCGCCTTGAGCTGCCGCCAGACTGCACGCAGCAGAGATCACACTTCTTAGAGGCACACCGTCCTGTATCTGCCCTCAGGGTCCGCAGCAAAGGCAGGACTGGCATCAGAAGAAGTCTGCAAGCACAGGACTCAGCCACCAGTCACTCGCATCCATGCCCCGTCCAGGTCCGCGGCAGTAGTTAGGTTCCCCGCCCGCCACCTGCCGCAGTGAGCCCAGGAGTCCAAAGAAGTACAGGCGAGGGTGGGGCTACGGCAGCGCACCGCCTCAGGAGACCAGCGAGCCCCGCTGGTAGGACAGCGTCCCCAGCTATCCAATCCACAGGGTCTCCGCCCCCACGCTGGAGCCCCTCGATTATTCAAGGCCTCACAGGTGCCACTGACGCAGACAGCTAGGACCTCCGTTTCACCAGCACCGATACGGTCCACAGGATTTTGCCCTGCAGAGCAGGGTGCACACACTTTGGCCAGATGCCAACAGGCTGCCTCCGGTACACGCTCAGCTAGGATCAATCACTACATCCGCCCTGGGGGAGCACCCTGGGGCCCTCCCGCTCTCCGAAGGCCACAATGGTTCCGTGAGCACCTCCGTCCACCGCAGCAGACCCGAAGCTCAACCGCCAGCCGCACTTCAGCAAGGATCCGTCCAGGACCACGGGGGTCTCCCTGATCACCCCACTCATTGCTTGTCACAGGAGGCCCTGGATGCCATCGATGTTCAGGTGAGGGGGGACGGCCGCATATGGTGCACTGTCTCTGGGTGGGAGTAAAGTAGTTTTATTGTTTCAATTCTGCACCTCTACATTAGCACATATTTTAAACACCTCGAGCAAGTGACATAAATGCCACATGACTCCAGTGATAGGTAACTTTTTGTTGGCTAGTATTCTAATTGACTGAGCCATATTGCCTTTTACAAATGCGTAAAAAAAGTCTGTTTTCCTCATTTTATTACCCTCCCCACGTTTTTCGGTTATGGCAGTAAATTGTTCTTTTATGTCAAGGGGATTTGCTAGAGCACTAACGTTTCAGCTGGTGGCATCCGTAGGTGTCCTAGCAGAGTTCAATGGTGAATAGGAGTGTCTTTAAAGCCCCTGTGAACTTGACATGTTCATTAATTCTTTCATTTTCGTGGGAAGAGTTTCAGGCCATAGTAGTTAGGAGGGAATCTTTTTACCACCCTAACACTGCAGGAATTTGTAAGCATTGCTTGAAGACAGGGCATTGTCTTGTGATTGCACCATGCATATTTCTACCCCAGTTGTGGAGTGCGAGATAAGCTGGCAATACGGGGGTCAATTCCGATCCTGGAGAAACCGGGTACGAACCGTCGGTCGGAGCATTTTCTCCGTCCGACTCGTACCCGGTAAAAACACCATACAAACATGCAAGTATGATTCGTACGGAAACACCATTTCCGTACGATTCTTACAAAACACCGACCGACACAAAAACACATACAAATGTGATCCGGGACGGCGCGTACGCGATAAGCGGACGGAGTTAAGCAGCTTTTTATGTACCAGCAAGTACGATTCGTACCGACAGCACTCCGGACGGCTATATTTTTACGGCACATACTTGTGTGCCGGTAAAGCTAAGTACGCCGCGAAGCGTGAGGAAAAGGGGGCCCGGTATGCGCCGGACACCCCCCCAACCCCCCGTATGTACGGTTCGGACCCCCACCCAACCCCCAAATGTACGGTGCGGACCCCCACCCCACCCCCGTATGTATGGTGCGGACCCCCACCCCACCCCCGTATGAACGGTGCGGACCCCCACCCCCGTATGTATGGTGCGGACCCCCACCCCACCCCCGTATATACGGTGCGGACCCCCACCCCACCACACCCCCGTATGTACGGTGCGGACCCCCACCCCCCGTATGTACAGTGCGGACCCCCGCCCCACCCCCGTATGTACGGTGCGGACCCCCACCCCACCCCCATATGTACGGTGCTACACGCTGGGGGTCCGCACCGTACATACGGGGGGGGTGGGGTGGGGGTCCGCACCGTACATACAGGGGGGAGCTGGGGGTATGGCGCGGACATACGGGAGGCCTGGGGGGACGTCACGGACATGCCAGGGGGATGGGGGTATGGCGCGGACATGGGGGGTGTTCGGCGCGTATGCGGGCACATGTTTGGACATCTCCGTGGTTGCTGTGGAGGTTCGCTCCGTACGGTGTTTTTACCATACGGTTGTGGATTCGGACGGACGGGACGGATCGTACTTGCGCGTTCGGAAGTCGGTTTACCGAGTCGTACGTAAAAACGTCCGGGGATGAGTCGGACACTTTTTCCGACCCGAGGACGTGTCGGGGTATATATATACCCAATGCGATTCGTATGGTGTTTTTTACATACGAATCGTACTTGCCAGTTTGTACGGGACTTGTACGATTCGTACGTAAAAAAATCCGGATACGATTCGTACGGGGAATATTTCTCCAGTAATTCTTCCAGCAAAGTGCTGCTAGTGGTGAAATGTAGTTTGATTTTAAGCCATATGCTTAATCACATAGGCCATGCTTGCCCTTTTTAAGGACCCCCACTTTTTTCATCCCACTTAAAACCCTGATGGCAAGCTCTTCCATTTCTGGTGCTTTGCAGCAGTTTTAAGATGTTCTTAGAGTTTCCCATTGCTCAAATGGACGTAAGTTCTAATATTTATATGTTTCCCTCATCTTCATTTCTTGATTTTGCACGTGAGAAAGTGTCACTCATACTCGTTAAAAAGTCACTCATAATTATGCTGAAATTCTGAAAATGTCACAGATAGCAATCTGAAACCTTGGCAGCTATACCTCAGCACAGTACTCTGGCTCCTCGGAGTTCCTGCGTGTATGCTAACTGTTCAGCGCCTGCTATCGACGAAGACAGTGAGTTGCTTATCAAAGAGGCTCTGAGTGTTGATGAATGGATTGTGTCACTTTCTAGAAATAAGCATGCAGACAGATAGCCCATGTGACAGACGACGCTGGTTTTTGTTAATTTGAAGGTTAAGTGCTAAAAACCACCCTCTGTAGGACCAGTTGTTTATGTTTTTTGTTTGTATAACACATCTCTAATTAAATGCTTTTAAAAAGAATAGTTACACACCTCAGATTTATTTGTCCTGCTTTCATTTTAAAAAAGGGGTGTAATAAATCGGTCTTGTTAAAACCTGACCTTCATCAGCTGCCGAGTCTGGGATCTTTGAATGTCCTACATACCAAGACTTGACTCAATTAGGAAAATAGATAAGCAACTGCCAGGAGATTTCCCTCAAGCTGCTGCATAAATCACACATGTGGTCAGTGCATAGCAAGGGTTGCACACGGCCCTAATGCAAGTAAGGAAAACCATCCTCCTGCTTACAGGTTGAACAGTCAAATGCAGCCATTGTGCAGTGCAGTGGGCCCCTCACGTCCCTGGCCACTAGTTCTACTTCACTGGCTGCACCAATGATAGGTATGCCCCTGAGCCTGGTTAAGTCCTCTAGCGCTCTTACAGCCGGCATAGCATTCTGCTCCTTGAAAAATGGCTCACGGCCTTCGCTACATTTTTGTAAGGTACTCCATGTCAACAGGAATGCAGTTTTCCACGTTTGATGTTTGATTTTACAACCTAAGCCATGCCTAGCGTTTTCTTTTATCACATCAATTGACCCTGAAAACAATGATCTGTATACACTACAGGTGCATTGTGTGCTTTGTGACAGGGAATCAACTAGTAACGTTAACCTTTTGTGAAATTCTGATAAAGCTCGTAGGTACTGTCATAGGTTGACATTCCGAGAAGCATCCCGCATTTTGCATTTTTTGCTGTTTTAGGACCTTTTTTTAAATATGTGTCTTCTACTATTACATGCCCATTCTACTGAGGATTCTGGGTTGATTTGAGGTGTGTCACGTCAGATTATCATATACAGATACAGATCCCCTATGAGTAAGTGGCGTAACGATAGCCCCCGCAGTGCCGGGGGTCCCCTGGCCTCCAGGTGGCCCACTCTGGCAATGTGCATGGGCGGCAGACTTGTATGGGTCCAGAGCATGGGGTGCCCCCTCCATGTAACTTGCAGGGGGGCCCCCTCAAGTTTCCTTACGCCACTGGAGGCCACTAAACTTCAATGCAAACAAAATACTGACTTAGCCGTAAATAAGAAATGACTGGCAATTAGAGACGTAGACAACGGGGCAAGAATTAGCGTTTTCTACCAATATCCCCCAATTACCTGGCATTGTGAGTTTCTAGGTCCTGAATAAAGGTGACCTCACACTTCTCTGATATACTGTGCCCATTTCTGAATTTCTTTCCTTCTTTCCAGACCCTTTGCTGTGCATTTTCCACCTGCATTTTTCATATGTGCTTGGTAAACCACTGGGCTTTACTGGATGCATTTAGGGTAAACGAGAAGGGCAGTGTCTTCTCCTGGGATAAAACCCTAAGTGACTCACAATTACTTTAATATGCTTGTTTTCTGATAATTGTTTAGGCCTGAAGATGTAAGCAAGCAGTACTTTAGGTGTTTCTCTGCGATGCCAATTGGCAGAACCTTGACGACCCTTTCTCATACATTAGGAATGTAAAATGCTATATGTGCACAGGATTCAAAGATATTGTTTCACAGCAGTCATGGATTCAGGGTCTGCAGACCTTATGCAGTGAGTCATCGACCTGATGGGAATACATTTCTGATTTCAAGGGGAAAGAGATGAGTGGCTATTGTAAATGCTGGGAACTCACATACAATCATAACTGTACAAATCAAAACAAAACTAACATCTTGGTGCTCAGAGGCTGAGAACATGATTGTTTTTCTCATCTATGGTTCAAATGCATCGCCTCCTCCTGTTTCTAATGATTGTGCAATTAATGCTGCTTGATAGTCAAGCTCTTTTAGAGTATTAAAAAAGTGTGTGGAGGAGGCTGGCTTAGTATATGGTGCTCACTTATGTAAGTGTAGCACTCTGCCCTAATCCAGACAACCCTTATGGTGATTTTAGTGGTCTTAGACATACTTAGAAATCTCTCCAAGTGGCAACTGTGGAGAGCAGCCTTCAGGCTTAGCCCAGAAGGAGTGTAAAGCAGTTTGTTTTAACAGTACTAATCATATAGTGCAGATTAAGTGAAAAAGAACCACACAGTGTAGTTATAAAAAAATATATTTATTATAAACACTCACTAACACATTGCCATATCTCCTACCTGGAGTTACCCACAATATACACAATAGTTTGGCAATCAAACACGTAAGTAGAACAAATACAAAGTGGTCTCCAGGAAGACCAAACCATATACTACTAAAGTGTAATGCGAACCACGACCTAAGTCAAGACTAAACCCAGAAGATGTAGAAGAGCCGGGGCCCCATAGATACCCCGGGAACCAGGATACCTACACCACGAAGCCGGTGCATAGGTGCCAAGAGACGTCAGAAACCTCTGTAGACCACAAATGAGGATTTCAGTGAAGATGCCCCTGGCGAAGTAGGTGAGAAAGTCAGGTGGAACCTAAATGTGGATTTCAAATGAGAAGTACCTGCAGGCAGAGGTAACAGAGTCTATGCCACTCAGGAGCGACCAGGAGGCAAGGAAGACGAATGCCCACCGATGTCGGGGATGCAGGAGAGTTGACAGTGCCCTTGGAGCTGCAGCTGTGTGGACATGGTGGTGCTGTGGAAGACCAGGAGACGTTTTTGTGCTGTCCCACGTCGGATGTCAAGAGCCAGGGGGTCAGTGTCTGCTGCGAGCACCAACAGGCCTTGCTAACAGCAACAAACTTTGTATGCAAAAAAGGTGTGGTGTCGGAACCAGAAAGGTCCAAGTGACTCACCATGAGCAGGTAAGTCAGAGCAGGCCAAGCAAGCAGGGAAGCCCACTGGAGCGAAAGAAGACACTCAAGATGACCCACGGGCCGAAGGTACAAGAGTCGTAAGAGGACCTCGAGTAGCTCACCAAATGATGAAGGCCCACAGTGCAGAGGATGTGGTGCAGGTAAAGATCTTGGTTGCATGACATGCTGGAGCTTCTTGGAGCCCAAAGATCTCTGGTGGAGAGTCAACAAGCCTTTGCAACGGCAAGTAGGCGCGGTGCACATGGGTACTGTTCCAGCAGTTCCGACGAGGGATACTGGCTTCAGACTTTCTGTGAAGACAGTGCAGTCCTCGAGGGAGTTGCAGAACCACCACCTGTGTTGCTGAACCTTTCGGAGTCTTAGCTCAGGAACCGCAGACCGGTCAACTTTGTTGCGGTGCCTGCAGATGCAGGGAAGTGACTCCTTCACTTCAAGGGATATTCCTTTGGGTGTCTTGGATGTCCACAGGCCTCTAGAAGAACCGGTATGGAGCACAGGCCCAGACTACGCAGAAGACTGGCAGGACAACAAGACCAGGAGCATCAGGAGTCTTCCCGGTTGCAGTCTCAGCTCCCCTACTCTGCACACCTTTAGGAAGAGCATCAAAACCTTGCTTTTCGGTTGACTCGGAGTTGGAACCCACCCCCCCTCCAGCACCTTGAGACCCTCACAGGTGAGTAGCATGCTTTAAGCCCCCTAATCGATTGATTAAAAGCAAGGTCCAGCAAAGTCCAAAGTGCCCAGAATGCATGTATCACTTCAGATTACATTGAGTCAATTAAGAAATAGAATGGTAGGGGCCTGAACATGGACCATCAGCTTAGTAAATGATTCATAACACATGCACACTGTAAGAAGGAGTGTGGGTTTCCTGATAGAGCTTCTTTGGATTGTAGTGTTCATGGTACGTCCTTTCTAATAGCAGAAACCTGGCAAAAGGGCATTACAGCACTTTACAACAGGCCCCACCTATGTTAAACATTGTTTCCATTGTAGGCACAGGAAGATGAATTGATTTGCCTAGAATCACAAGTAGCTGCTCTAAAGCCAGTATTCGATACTGGGGACTTCATGTTCCAAAGTCGACAGCTTTAGTCACCTCAGGGTAAGTGTTTTAATGTGGGCTATAGGGAGTGGTAGGTAGGCTCCTAACACCAGCAACAAGACCAACATAGTTCTAGGTCTTAAATAGGTTCTCTATAAATTAGTCCCTTGCTCAACCTTTGGAAGCTGACACGGAACAAATAGGCTCAACTTAGGAGACAGGCAGGTAAAGCATTTAAATACACCAATACAGTGAATAAGTAAGACACAACACACAATAAAAATCCCACACTAATTTATAAAAATAGCAAATATGAAAATACAATGTAGGGAACCGGAGATATGAATTTTTAAGAAGTAAACACTTTCTAGTGCTCAGAAACCAATAGCACCACTTCTGGACATCTGGTTGCGCTTGACCGGGACAAAGTCAAAGTTTGAGGCAGACCATGATGGAGCGCAGTTCGGATACCCCACATGGTAGGCCTCAGTCAAAATTTTAAGTTCGGACTTAGAAACCTTTCTGGAGCTTTTTCCACCAAGGACCCTCGTTGCTCACCACCAGTCTGCATTTGGTGAGGGTTTGCTGGCTTGACTTTCAGGGAGCACCCAGTCAAACTCTGGAAGTCAGACCTCCGGAGCTCTTCAGCAGGATGAATCTGGAATCTGGGTAGGGTCATAGTCGAATGTGGTCGACTTGTCTCTCGCGGTCGGGTTGGTCAACTCTTGGAGCTTTTTCCAAAAAGTTTTCCAAACCTCTGGAGGTCCTTCTAGAAGTTCTCCTGGTGGTTTTGAAGTGTCCAACACACAAATACAAGGGTCTGCAATCTCCTAGATTGTCTTTGGTAGGCCTGGGCTTCATTTCCCACTATGCACTTATCAACCCCTTATAACTCCTCAGGACGCACTCCAGGATGGGGACTCTGGCTGGAAAAGGATCAGTTAAGCTCTGTTAACATGTAGCTGCAGGAAGTCCACTCCGTACTCCTTCTTGATGCATGGCAAAGTCCTCAGAGTTGTAGTCCCAGATAGCGCAGCAGGCGCAGTCTTCACCAGGCAGGCCCTTGGGTGCAGATCAGGTTTCCAGCCAGACAATTTAGATTTTTCACATCCTGGTGGGCGGAAAATCTGGATTTCATTAAAGACACAGAGGCTAAGACTATGCAAATATCCTATTTTTGATAGTTCACAGAAGCAGCAGTTGAAGAATATAGAACTTAAAGGAACATTCTAACAAGTTATAAAGTCTCCTCCACATGCAGCCTTCTTCCTTCTTCCAGCTCTGCGAACAAGATAGCTTCAAAGAAACTTAAACTTCGGTGGATAACAGTTCACCAGTAGTAATACCAAACAGAGGTAACTTCTTATTCTGAAAGAAAACCTAATAATGCAGATATTATCTGACATAATATCTTTAATACCACTTGCGGAGTTACAATGTGATGTCGAGGGCTAATCTGAGCCTCCATGTCCTTAATAAAATCCAGATTTTCTGCCCACCAAGCTTGAAAAATCAAAATGTTATAGCATGACACGGAGGCTAACGTTATGCAAGTTCAAAGTTTGTTTAACACATTATCAATCATGTTTGTGATTGTTCTGAAATAACAATTCTTAAGCATACTTTCATTGGACCAATCTGTGGCCCTAAGAACATCCATATCACTCTCAATCATAACCTGCTGGGTAGGTGAAGAAATGGCTCTATGAGGCCTTTTATGGGAAATTAACAGTTTCCCTGCGTTCCCTCCTAAACTCTCAATTCTCTCATATTCTTTTAAGCACTTCACTACACAAAGTCTCCCGTTCTGAGAACAGAAAGAATAGAAGGCAGAAGATGACATAGTTTATGTTATTCTTAAAATAGAAACATACTCCTTCAGGTTGATACGCCCTGCTAGTGACATTTAAGGCCTTCATGACTGAGGTCTCCCTAAAAGACCCAGGCAGAGTAAGACTGTAAGTTTATAAGAAATGCATTTGAAAGACAAATTAGAGTTCTCCCCCTAACTAGCTAAGACCCGTAGGACATCATTAACATCCCACAAGGCAGTGTATTTTGCATTGTGAGGGCTCAGGACCCGAATAATGTTAATTATTTTCTTAGTGAGTAAACTCTAGCCCACACAGACACCATTCACCAAACAATGTCCTTCTGATATAGATGATCTGTAAACATTAACTGCTCTATAGACCAGACCTGAGGTAAATAATTCAGATAGGAAATTGATTACATGTGCTAGATCAGTTGAAACTGGATCGTGACTCAGTTGAAGACACCAATAAACCCATTTCTTGCAAGCCAATCAATATGTTTTCTTTGTTCAATATGCCCATGACTCAGATATGAGTTGGAAAGCACCTGACAAAAGACCTGGGATTCACCACTGTCTCATGAAATTTTCCAGGCCTCAGTATCAGTAGCCCTTGCTCTACGAGAGGGTGTGACTCTTCTTCTGTGCTTAGAATTACTTCCTTGAATGATGGTATTAAGATAGGGAAATCTATAGTCATTTCCAGCATGATTGGGAACCGGACCTGTGACCTCCAAAGGGATGTTATCACCACTATAAGGGAAACCATAAGGTGCTAAATCCCTCCAATCCTGGAAGAAGGCATCTACCCCCAAAGCCTGAGGGTCCAGCCTCCAGTTGAAAAATCTTGTCAGCTGCGTTTTCAGTGTGTCTGTAAAGAGGTATGCCCCTGGGGGACCCCATTTCACTTGAATAATCAGCAATATGTCCCTGTCTAACCTCCAATTGCTGAAATCTTTAAAATTCCTATAGAACCAATTTGCCACACCATTCCTTAACCCAGGAATGTTTTCCACCACAACCAAGACGCCTTTGCTAAAGTAATACCCCCAAATGACCTTTGCTAAATCTACAAGTCCCTTGGAATGAGGGTCTCCCATGTTGTTGACATACCTCACTGCCGATACGTTGTCCATGTGTAGCATCACACAACACTTCATCAAACCCTGGGTAAAGCAGCTAACTGTGAATGAAACTGCTAGTAATTGTCTTCTCTTGATCTGTCCAGCGCCCCTCTGCATATGAGTTACCACAGCTCGCACCCCATCCTTTTAAACTTGCATCCGATTCAATTATTATTTCCGTCTCCTTCCCAAAAATGGCTCTGCCATTCCATGCCTCTACATTCCTCAGCCACCACTTTAATAGTTTCCTTGCCTCCTGGTCCAAGTACAACATTTGGGAGTAAGACTGTGTGGCTCTCAATGTCCTTAATTAGAGTTTAGGAGGACCTGGTAATACAAGGGGCCCAGCAAAATCGCTTGGATCGTTGAGGACAGGAGACCCAGCATCCTTGCTAGAATCCTTAAGGGAAACTCCTTTTTCCACAGTATTTTCCTTTGCTCCTTGGGGAGCTTCCTTAAGTTGTCTTCTGGTAATTTTAATTCTGACTTCACTATGTCTACGGAAAAGCCCAGAAACTGCATTTCCTGGCTCGGGACCAGGCACATTTTTTTCTTCTTTATGACAAACCCCAGGTGTTCTAGTAAATATATGGTGAGATCTGTATGCTGGGAGACCACGACTCTGGTTTGAGCCATTAGTAGATGTCGTCCAGGTATATTATCATCCTGACTCCCCTTGCCTGAAGCCAGGCTGCTATTGGGTGAAGGACCTTTGTAAAGCACCAAGGTGCCGAAGAGAGGCTCAAAGGGATACTGAAAACTGCCAAAGCTTTCACTTCCAAATAAATTGGGTAAAGTTCTGATGCGGGGGCCAAATTGAAACAGTCAAAGACAAATCCTTGAGATCTAATCTTGTCAGCCAGTCTTCTTTTCTCAGTACATCCCTCAGAAGATGGACCCCTTCCATTTTGAAATGATGGTAGGTAACCCACTTGTTTAGCTATTTCAAATTTTTTACCAGTCTCAAACCTTTGTCATTATTCTTTCCTAGGAATATATTACAGGCAAAACCTGACTCTGTTCCCTCTTGAATTACTCCTTTGGCAGCAATTCCTCTACCTTTTGTGACACTAAGTTCGTATCCTTCTGCGAGAACTCCATTTCTTGTGAAATCTTCAGTTGGACCAGTGTGTCTACTAATTCAAACTTGTACCCTTTGATCATGTCAAGAACGCAAGAGTCCTGAGTTAATTGTGTTCTAATTCCCACAAAATTGGGCCAGTCTTCATCCCATCTTTATTGTGGTTCCTGAAAGGTTTTTCCATACCCGTACCTGCAGAGAATCCTTTCTGCTTGCGATCACCTCTGAATGGTCTCCCACAATACCTCTGCTTTTGTGGATAGAAGGTTTGGTAGGTGCCAAACCTTGACTGTAGAAATCTTCCACCACGGCCCAGTAAGGGTCTTGTTGTGGTTTGACCACAGCCGAGGAACAGACCCCTTGTTCTCTCAGCCCTGCCAAAAACCTTATCCAGAAAAACCCTCTATGTCTTTTTAGGATTTTGGAATGGAGCTAAATACCCCCACATATTTGGCTATGTCTCTAATAAAATCGTCGCCAAAGAGGAGCCCTTGAAAGGTATGGCCATCTTCCTTATTGGCCAACTCGACCAGTTTAGGTTCTATTTTTAGTAAGACACCCTTACTTCTTTCATTTGATATTGCAGTATTTGTGTTGCCTAGAAAGCAGATGGCCCTTTGGGCCCATTGGGGCAGCTCTTTGGTGTCAACAGATGGGTCTTCAAGGTAAGCTACCTCAGCCATTTCAAAAATGTGGTTAGGGGTCCAGTGATGTCAAGCAGATGATCCTGGCAAGACTTCAGGCCCTTGGCGATCCCTTTTCTAGTGTCCTTGCCACCCTTGGCAATGAATGCCACAACCTTGGCATCAAGGTCGGTGGTCATTCCAACCTTGTCAGGAAGGGAGGGGCATGGACATTCTGATCTTAAGCGAGACCTGACCTCCTTTGGTATCTCTTTTCTAAGCTAAAATGAGAGGTACTCAGCAACATGGTGAGAGGGCGCCCACTCAAGGACAGGGGTGTTTGAAAAGCAGTTGGGCAAACATATCATCTCCAGGGGATTAATGATACCCATTTTAGATCCTGAGGCCTTACATGCCTCCTAAGATGATCCCATCCTCCTGACCTCTAGCTTCTCAGTATCAGAACCGAATTTTTCTAGGGCCTTGTTTACCAGGTCCTCCAATTTATTTTCCAAACTACTTCCCAGAGATTCCATAGACATGTCTGCAGTTAATTGATTAGAGGGAATAAATCTAAAGCAATGGACAGTGTACCAGACATGAAATGCAGCATCTGTACCGTGAATCACCCATACAGTATCAATAATGGACAAGAATGCGTGCTATCAAACCAAAAGGGCCCCCTGTCCAGCAGCTCCTCCCCACTAGAGGGGATACAACACAAACAACCACAAGGATGGTTCAGCACCACAATCCGTCAACAATAAATCCGTGAATGTACAAGACTACTAACAGTAGCAGCTAAAGCTAATCACTGCTAATACAAGCTTTAATCGTTTCATTCTTCTTTTTTATTTTATTTAATTAGGGCTGAAATGTAAAAACATATATATCTGCAACATTACAGCAGACACTGTACAAACACGTATACAACCATTTTACATACCACAAACAATATTTACACCAGTATTGTAAAGCTATGACTTTTATATTGCAAAGCTCTTTCTTTCATAATGTGAAGCTCCCTCTATCTATATTGTAAACCTATATCTATTATATAGTAAAGATATCTCTTTTATATTCTAAAGCCATGTCTTTTTTTATTGCAAAGCTATTTCTTTTAAATTGTAAAGTTCTCTTTTATATTGTATAGCTCTCTCTTTTATTTTGTAAAGCTCTCCTTTTTATCAATCAATCAATCAATCAATCAATCAATCAATCAATCAATCAATCAGGAGGTTTATAGATCGCACTACTCACCCGTGAGGGTCTCAAGGTGCTGGGGGCGGAGCAGCTCCGGATCAGTCAAAGAGCCAGGTTTTGAGGTCCTTCCTGAATGTGTGCAGGGCCGGGGAACATCTGACGTTCACCAGGAGCTTGTTCCAGGTCTTGGTTGTGATGTAGGAGAAGGCTCTCCCGCCTGCTCTGTTTCCGCAGATGCGGGGGACTTCTGCAAGGGCGAGGTCGGCGGAGTGGAGGTTCCTCTTGAGTTAGTGGAAGGATACTCTCTCGTTGAGGAATTTTGGTCCGATGTTGTAGATTGATTTGTAGGTGTGGGTGAGGAGCTTGAAGATGATTCTCTTCTCAACGGGGAGCCAGTGAAGGTCTCATAAGTGTTGGGTCATGTGTTCGTGACGCAGTGTCCCGAGGACGAGTCTGGCTGTGGCTTTCTGAATGATTTGAAGTTTGTGTAGAAGAGTTCTGTTGATTCCGGCGTATAGGGTGTTGCCGTAGTCCAGTCTGCTGGTTATGAGCGCATGGTTGACGGTCCTTCTGCAATCAGGGGGATCCATTTGAAGGTCTTGCGGAGGATGCGCAGCCAGTTGAAACTGGTGGAGGCGACGGCGTTGATCTGGCGGTTCAAGGTGAGGGAGGAGTCAAGGATGACGCTGAGGTTTTGTGCATGGTCTGTCGGGGTGGGTGGATTCCCAAGGGTGGAGGGCCACCAGGTGTTGTCCCAGGAGGTGGAGAGTCCGAGGATGAGGACCTCAATTTTTTCTGAGTTAGCTTCAGACAGCTATCTTTCATCTAAGCTGTGACGTCTTTTATACCTTCATGGAAGCAGAGTCTGGTGTCTTCGGGATTCTTTGTGAGTGAGCGAATGAGCTGGGTGTCGTCGGCGTAGGATACTATGCTGAGCCCATGCTGTCTGGCTATGGCAGCGATGGCGGCGAGGGGGCAAAAGACACACAGTTGATGGACGGAATGCAGAAACATTCACGCCCAGTCAAGCGATCTGGATTAAATCCATCATTCTTTTGCCTACCATGCCACCCCAGTTTAGACCTGGCCATATGCAAATCAGTCTTGGCCCTGAGACTCATGGCGGCGAGGGGGGCCATGCAGATGTTGAAGAGCGTAGGGCTGAGCGATGATCCTTGGGGTACTCCGCAGTTGATATCGGTGGGTTCGGAGAGGACGGGAAGGAATCTGATCCTCTGGGTTCTGCCGGATTGAAAGGATTGGATCCAGTCAAGGGCAGTTCCTTGTATTCCCACGTTGTGAAGTCTGACTGCGAGCGTGCGGTGTGAGATGGTGTCGAAGGCTGCGTAGAGGCCTAGAAGTATGAGGGCACCGTGTTTCCCTGATCGTGTAGTGTGTGTATGTCGTCAGTGGCGACGAGGAGGGCGGTCTTGGTGCTGCACTTGCTGCAGAATACATACTGGGAAGCATCTAGGATGGCGTTCTCTTCAATGAAAGCGAGCAGCTGGGCATTTACGAGTCTCTTGGTGACTTTGGCCATGAAGGGGAGGAGAGAGATGGACCAGTAGTTTTTTAGGTCTGTTGGGTCGGCCGTTGGGTTCTTGAGGAGGGGTTTGAACTCCCCCACTTCCAGTTGTCTGGGAAGACGCCGGATCCGAAGGAGGCATTGATGGTCCATCCTAGTTCGGGTGCGATGGCGGCGGCAGCCCTGCGGAATATGTGCAGTGGGCAGCAGTCTGTTGCGGCTCCTGAGTAGTTTTTCATCATGGTTGCGGTGATTAGCTCGACAGTGGTGGGATTCTAGGTCATGATGGTTGGCTTATCGGCGTCGGTGGGGGGGTGGTGGTGTCCGGCGTCTTCTCGCTGAAGTTGTCGTAGAGGACCTGGATCTTCAGATGGAAGTAGGAGCTGAGTTTGTCGCAGAGTTCTTGGTTGCATTGGTCTTGACTTTGTCTCTTATGAAGGTCCACTTGGTGTCTCTTATGCGCTGGTGGTAATCCTTTAGGGCACTCTTGTGGTTGTTCCATGCTTCCTTGTTTTTCTGGCTTTGCCAGGTTTTCTCTAGGCATCTGCAGGAGCGCCTGGCTTCTTGCAGTTTAGAAGTGAACCAGCCGGGCGTTGTTAGGCGGGGTGCCGGAGGGGTGTAAGCTTGTTGGCACAGCAGGAGATCCAGCAGTGAAGCTCTTTGGCTGCAGAGTTGGTGTCGGTCATGGCGCTGGGGGTGTTTTGGAGGAGTGTGCTGTTGAGGAGTTCCTCTGTGACCTTGCTCCAGTTCCTTTGTGGCAGACACGGGGTGGGCTTGGGTGGGGTGGTGGTGTTGAAGGTGAATTGGACTCAGTGGTGGTCCGTTCAGAGGGGCTGGGTGTCCCTTCTGCAAAGATGGGGTCGAGGGTGTGTTTGGCTCTGTGAGTGGAAGTGTTGACCAGCTGCTTCAGTCCGAGGTTGGCGAGGTTGTCGAGGAGAGTGGTGGAGTCGGGGTCGTTGCAGTTTTTGAGGTGGAAATTCAGGTTCCCGAGTAGAATGTAATCCATGGAGGTGATGGCGTGGGGTATGGCGAGCTCGGCGATGGTAGTTGCGGATTGGGTGTGCGGTCCCAGCGGTCTGTAGATGAGGGTGCCGCATAGTGTTGTCCTGGGGCTTGTCTGGATCTGGAAGTGGAGGTGTTCAGTGATGGAGTGGGGGTCACTCGTGCTAGAGGTGGAGAGGGGTCTTGTGTGCGATGGTGAGTCCTCCTCCTGGGTGGTGGGGGCAGTCCTTTCTCTGGAGCTCGTAGCCGTCAGGGATGGCAGTGGCAATGTTGGGGCCTGCGGTGGCGTTGGTCCAGGTTTCCGTGAAGAAGGCGACGTCGGGTGAGAGGGTGTCGATCAGGTCCCAGATCTCTATGGCGTGTCGGTGCAGGGAGCGTACGCTGAGGAGGATGCATGTCAGGGTTTCAGCGGTGCATGCGTCAGGCGGGCCTTCGGTTGTTGTGGGGGCTTTGTTGATGGTGAGGGATCTACGGCGGTGTCTGCACGAGAACTGTTTATGGTTGGTGTTCGGTGAAGATCTTTTGCAGTCAGTGTGTCTTCCGGGATTGAGTGCATGGAGGGTGGTGGAATTGTAGCGGTTGGGCCTAGGAGGACCAGGGCTCCTGGCGCTGGCCACGGTCGGGACACGGACGTGCGCAGATGGGCTTGCCTTAGGTGCACCCGTTGCACGACCGTAAAGACCGGAATTAAGTAGGGGAGGGAGAAAGACTGTAGGTAGGGAGCGGGGGCTGTGACGGGGGGGAGGGGCCGCAGAGCAGCAGCGGAGGGAAACAAAGGCAGAACTTAAAGCTAA
Organism: Triturus cristatus; assembly: GCF_964204655.1. Taxonomy (NCBI): domain Eukaryota; kingdom Metazoa; phylum Chordata; class Amphibia; order Caudata; family Salamandridae; genus Triturus; species Triturus cristatus. The sequence goes on along the minus strand of NC_140590.1, from coordinate 122,799,577 downwards.
TGGAGAAAATAAATCACAACACAAGAATCAAATACAGAATGCAGTCATTCTAGAGACTCGGAAAACGCTAAGGAGGTCACGTGGGCACATGAGAAATAATACCAGGGCAGCAGTGAGCAGGGGCTGCCGGCGCAAACCCTGGAGGCAGAAGGAGGACTCAGGATGCGGCGCTTGCACGCGGAGCTGCTGGGGAGAGTGCTGGCCTGGACTACTTTATATAGTAACTCTAACTCTTTTAAATTGTAAAGCTCTCTCTTTTATATTTTGAAGCTATTTCGTTTATATTGTAAAGCTCCCTCTTTTATGTTGAAAGTGATTTCTTTTAAATTGTAAAGCTCTCGCTTTTTTATTGTAATGCTCTCCTTTTTATGTTGTAAAGCTATGTCTTTTATATTGTGAAGCTCTCTGTTTTTATATTGTGAAGCTCTCTTTTATAATATAAAGCTCTCTTTTATATTGTAAAGCTCTTTCTTTAATATTGTAAAGCTATGTCATTTATATTGCAAAGCTCTCTCTTTTATAACGTGAAGCACTTTCTTTTATATTGTAAAGTTATGCCTTTTATATTGCAAATCTCTTTCTTTTATATTGCAAAGCTCGTTCGTTTATATTGTAAAGCTATACCTTTTATATAGTAAAGATCTCTCTTTTATATTGTAAAGCTATTTCTTTTATATTGTAAAAAGCTCTTTCTTTTATATTGTACAGCTATTTCTTTTATATTGTAAAGCTCTCTCTTTTATACTGTAAAGCTCTCTCTTTTATATTGTAAAGATTTGTCTTTTATTTTGTAAAGATCTCTCTCTTATATTGTAAACCTATTTCTTTTATATTGTAAAGCTGTCTCATTTATATTGTAAAGCTCTCTTTTATATGGTAAAGCTCTTTCTTTTATTTTCTAAAGCAATGTGTTATATTGCAAAGCTCCCTATTTTATAATGTGAAGCTCTCTGTTTTATATTGTAAAGATTTGTCTTTTATATAGCAAATCTCTTTCTTTTATATTGCAAAGCTCTTTCTTTTATATTGTAAAGCTATACCTTTTATATAGTAAAGATCTCTCTTTTAGATTGTAAAGCTATTTCTTTTATATTGTAAAACGCTCTTTCTTTTATATTGTACAGCTCTTTTAAATTGTAAATCTCTCTCTTTTATACTGTAAAGCGCTCTCTTTTATATTGTAAAGATTTGTCTTTTATATTGTAAAGATCTCTCTTTTATTTTGTGAAGCTCTCTCAATTATATTGGAAAGCTCTGTTATGCTGTAAAGCTCTCTTCTATAAAGCTCTCTCTTTTATATTGAAAAGCTCCCTATTGTAAAGTTATTTATTTTATATTGTAAAGCTCTTTCTTTTATATTGTTTAGCTCTATCTTTTATATTATAAACCTCTTTCTTTTATATTTTAAAGTTATGTCTTTTATATTGTAGAGTTCTCTCCTTTGTATTATAATGCTCTCGACAGGTAAAATATTGTCGTTCAAGAATGTCGATTTTAGGTAAGTAATTTCAATTTAAAAAATATCAAAGTGTTAAATATCGTTTGTAAAATTATAGTTGTTAAATAGATTTTTTATTAATGATATTTATTTTAGTATATATTTTATATGTGTCTGATGTTTGATTCTATGTATAAGAATTGTTCGTATTTTTATTATATGTGTTAACATTTTAGTAGTTAATAATTTTTTCTAATTGAATTTTGTGTTTTTAGTTCCGTAGTGGGTTGTGGGTTTATAGGGGAGTGGGGTGAGAAGTAATTTAATTATATACATTGTATTGATTATTTATAGTAGTTATTAAGTTTTTTTTAAATTGCTTTTTACATTTATAGTTCCGTAGCGGGTTGTGGGTTTATAGGGGAATAGGGTGTAAAGTAATTTAATTATATAAACTTTATTGAATAGTTTGTATTTATTAATATTTGTTTAATTGTGATGTTATAGTGTTAAATGTGTAAACTAATTTATTAATAATTGTTTGGTAATTAGTTGTTAATTTAAATTAATTAATTAGTAATTAATTATTGTAATTGTGTAATTAATTGTAGGAGAGTGTTGTGGTGTTTATGGGTATAAATTGTGGGTATGGTGGTAATGAATTTATTTTTTATTGATGATTTATTAATTAGTTGTTAATTAATAAAAATGAGTTAGTAATTAATTATGGTAATTGTGTAATTCATTGTAGGTTTGTGCTGTGGTGCTTATAGGTATAAAGTAATTTATTTTTTACTGATGAATTATTCATTTTTTGTTAATTAATTTAAATTAATTAATGTGTAATTAATAATTTTAATTGTGCAATTACTTTTAGGTGTGTGTTGTGGATATTATAGTGTTAATGAATATGTAATCAATGCATGTTTATTATCTTGTTTTATTAATAATATATTTTCGATTCCTTAATAATTATGTTGACTATGGAAATACATTTTAATAAAATGTAGATGTCTTTTTTTTATTTGTTTGGTGTTATATGGTCATAAAGACAATAAATACATTTATGTTTTGAATAATTTGTTTGTTTGTGAGTATTTGTTTCTTTTAAATAAATATTGTTTATAAATATATTTTTTATATCATATTTGTAAGTTTTTGTTATATGTAAATAACATTATAATATGTGTTCTTTTTATATGTTTAATATATTTAATTGTATAATTTTTAAATATTGATTATTTATTTTTGAGATTATTATTTTTTTAATTGTTTAAATGTTATTAGTAATTTTTGTTTTTCTGCTATCCAATTCTTTCCCTACTGTTGCACTCACTGGAGTGGGAATACTAATCTGTACCCCTCCACTATCCAATACTTTCCCTACTTTTGCACTCACTGGAGTGGGAAAAGTAATTTTTACCCTTCTGCTATCCAGCACTTTCCCTACTGTTACACTCACTGGAGTGGGAATAGTAATTTTTACCACTACGCTATCCAGCACTTTCCCTACTGTTGCACTCACTGGAGTGGGAATAGTAATTTTTACCCCTCCGCTATCCAGCACTTTACCTAGTGTTGTGTTCACTGAAGTGGGAATAGTAATTTTTACCCCTCTGCTATCCAATACTTTTCCTACTGTAGCACTCTGGAGTGGGAAAAGTAATTTTTACCCTTCCGCTATCCATTACTTTCCCTACTGTTGCACTCACTGGAGTGGCAATAGTAATTTTTACCCCTTCGCTATCCAGCACTTTTCCTACTCTTGCACTCACTGGAGTTGGAACACTCATTTTTAACCCATCGCCATCCAATACTTTCCCTACTGTTGCACTCACTGGAGTGGGAATAGTAATTTTTACCCTTCCGCTATCCAGCACTTTACCTACTGTTGTACTCACTGGAGTGGGAATAGTAATTTTTACCCCTTCGCTATCCAGCACTTTCCCTACTGTTGCACTCACTGGAGTGGGATTAAGAATTTTTATCCCTCCGCTATACAAAAGTTTCCCTACTGTTGCCCTCTCTGGAGTGGGAATAGTGATTTTTATGCCTCCGCTATCCAACAATTTCCCTACTGTTGCACTTATTGCAGTTGGAACAATAAATTTAATTGTTTCGCTGTCCAACATTTTCCCTACTGTTGTATTTATTGTATTGTGAAATTCATGTTGTAATTTTGTTTTAATAGTTTAATATTTTAATTGATGATAGAATGTTTATTTTTTATTTTAAATTATTGATATATGTATATTTTTATCTTTTATATAATTTAAAAGTTTAAAAATTAAATAAAGATAATAGTTAATAACTTATTTTAAAGTAAATATATGAATATATATACATTATTATATTTGTGTGTTTATATGTTTTACATTTAGTTAAATTTTTATGTTTCATTAAAATGAATATTACATTTAATTTATTAGTTAAAGATAATGTTAATATTTTATATTTTTAATAAATATTATTTTATTTATATTTTTCATCAATATTTTTTACATCAATCTTTTTAACTTTAATATTTTTGATTCAATATTTTTATACTTACCTGTTGAAGTATAGGGAGTTGATATTTTACTGTCTATATTTATTTTTTGATATTTTTACTATCAATATTATTACTTTCGATATTCTATCAGTGAACCAACGTTTAGGCTCTCCTTGGTCATAACTGAGGCCCATGCTTGACATTTAGAAACCATTATTGATGTTGTCCTAGTTCCTGATTAATCTTTTGTGTTTTTTAAATCTCCACTGGATTTTTAACGTCTGTTATACTTCAGAGTCTAATGTATAATATGAGACAAATATATCATTTTTGCCACCAGAGTATAGCTTTTTTTATGAGATTTAAAATTGTCATGTGCTAATGTCACTCAAGAAACAGGTAATGGCATATGTTTTGTAGACAATCAAATCTAACTGAAATGTAACCCTGAAACCTGAACAGTTGTTAATAACCCACTGTGCTATCTTGTCAGCATGGTCATATATAGTTCATTCCTCAAATTGCAAGATATCATCATCAATGTGCATGTCACCTATACTTGCTGCTCTGCAAAGCTGCACATGGCCCCTTTCTCTTGTCCCATTCATTGTGCACCTGACAATCATTATGTTTTATTTATGTTTAAGTGCAGGGAGGTGTTCCTCCTTGCACACAAACAATCCTGCCTGCAACACAGGCACCAATCCACTATGGTGAAAGCAGGCGTGCATTGGAACTAGGCAGCCAAAGGTGTTCCAGCACTTGAAGGGAGCAGGAAAGCAACATATCTTTGTAGAAATGGTGCACTGTGACCTTCTCCCTTTCACTAAGCATAGAGAAACTAATGTGTCTTGCTGCATTAAATTGCCTGAAAAAATTATACATATGGCTCCTTGTGCATGGCTAATTCATATGAAAATAAGAACAGGTTTACGAATATGAAGAATACAAATGGAAATTTTAGTACAACATTAAAGACATCAAAAAAGCTATTAGATATGGTTTGTAAAAATATATTAGAATCTGTTTATATTAAGTGACTTTTTAAGTAAAAAAAAGCTGCAGTGGATCACAATGTGTAGCAACATGCAGAAAGATTCCAACTTTCCTATAATTACCTAAGGAGTGGAAAAATAAACATGTTGCTATAAATAGGACCTTTCTGCTTGTTACTGACAGTGCAAACATACCTTGTTATAATTTATGAATTCAGGGATGGTTATGTAACTGAATTAGAGTTCATTGTAAATGGGAATGGGAACATTTCCAGTTTATGGACAATGCACAAAATATGCCTACAGTTGATGGAGGCACAAGACCAAGGAATGTGCAAGAAATAACAATTAAGAGGATGTCATGTTGATCTGTTGGATGTTTCACCTGTAAAAGAAGTGAAGGTGGTTTTAGATTGTTTGGTGGGCGGATAATGTTTATGGCAGGAGAGATGGGTTAGAGTTCCTTGTTATTACAATATTAAGGACTTGTAGAGAGTCTCTACATGTCCCTAATAGTCAGAGAATAGCAAAGCCAAACGTTGATGTATTGTAAACACAGTGGGCCTCATTTAAGAGAAAGTCATGCTCTGCAGCTCAGCAACTCACCTTGCTGCCCTGCATGACAGGGAAAGGGCAGGAATGCACCGTATTTCAGTCAATATTGCACATGCCTGTCCTTTCTCCTGTGCTGGTGCCCTTTTGGCAACCTAGCGCAGGCACCCTTGCGTGCAGCAGGATGCAGCACGTATAGAAAAAGAAGTAATGAGGAGAAATAAAGATATTTTTTCTTGTTATGCCTTCTTGGGATGGTATATCTTTTTGGCACATTCCCAGGTTTACTAGATCTTGTAAGTATGACTCACTAGATCTCAGTAGATCATGTAAGTATGTGTCACAATCCATGGACATTCCATGGCAACACCCAGGCAACACCCATGGAACGCCTTCCCAATGCAGAGTAACGCAAAGCAGCGATTTGCACTGCTTTGCGTTACTCCAGATTTTTTAAGCCCCTCATAAATAAGCCCCTATTTGCAGTAAGAACAAACACCTACAAACAAGCAAGAGTCGCTCTTCGCCAATGGAAGAGCAAGGAATATATAGTGGTGTGGTGCCCCCTGGTGGTTAAATTGCATTAATTCTCTCAAGAGAATGTTATTTTCAAAGTGTTAACACAATACATTTTCCTTTGATAGTCTATGGTGGAAATTGCCTTGGCAGACTGTGCAGGAGAGAAGTCACAGTCTTGTGAGCTGCAACTGGTTTCCATAGTGGCCAATCCTCACAGATGAACGTGTTTCAATGAAGGTATTTCTGCTCACCTTTGGATGGGACAACCATCAGGACACTGCTCCTGAACTGGATCCAGCTCTGCCAAGTACCACACATCAGGGGTTAGACTAAAGCATTTTAGGGTGGTGGTCCACATCATCGCACTGAAATGCATTGTCATGCATTTATAGCGCCTCCTCAGCTGTCAAGCCGAGCACTAGCTGCTAATTAGCACCACTGACAGCAAGCTGGCAATGTGCGGTTCACATTGCTTGCAGCATGCTTGGGGGCTAGTTCAGCTCGCTCTGGGCTGGATTTAGGGGCTACAGTGTAAGAACTTCATCTGTGGCACAGCATTCAGATTCACTTATGTCACATGATGACTCAAGTGAATCAGTGTCTGCCTGATTTGCCCAGCCCAATGGTTCCTTCCGGCAGGCACTGACTACACACACCCATAGGCATGCCCTGGCACCCACGTCATGAGCAGGCAGTGCAACAGTTAGTATAAAATTGCCAGCGGGCACCATGCATTGTCATTCCATGTGGCCATAATGTAATGACAACAGCGACCCAACCCAGACTGTGGTCAGTTCCGGAGTGGCCATACTTCAATTTCAGCAGACAGCCTGCACAAGTCATCAAGTCCTAGACAGCGGCCACTGTCCTCAGCCCAGGCCATGCAGGGGGCAGTCGTCATTGTGGGTCCAATTAGCTTTGAACCAGGCATGCTGATGCTAAACCCTGTTCACCCGTACCAGACATGCTGTTGAAGCGGCCTGATCACTGCAAGCACTCTATCGTAGCTTGCTGAGTCTGAGGATGGCGGCTTTAACTCAGGTTGGGAACCCTGAGGATGATAGACAATGGGAGAGAAAGGGTTTCTATGTTAGGGGTACTCCTAGTCCCCTAGAACAAATTTAGCAAACAATGGAAGGAGTACACCCTCAAAGGTAAATCAATACCTCAAGGAAAAAGAGAGGTGCACAGAAAATATTTTTTTTTTACCTTTCTTATAGAAGACCCCTCACTCACCAACCTAGTTGGTGACATGCTTCATCATCAGGGTCCCACCCGGATAGCCGAGTGCCATCCGGGTGTGCTGCGACACCTGAGTACAGTGGAGCTGGTGTTTTTTCTTTATTCGTGTGGTGCAAGTGCTAGAGGTGGATTAAAAATTGGTCAAATTTAACTCTCAATCCAGATTTTCTTTTAAATTCTTGGAGCAATAGAACAATGTTAAAAAGAATTGGGGATACCATATGAGGTTAAATTGACCTGAGGTATCGAAAAAAATGTGAAGTGAGAAGAAAGTGAAGTAGGTCTACATGTTTCAACCTTAAGGGAAAGTTATCCAGGTTTTCTTCAGGACCGATGGTGCTAACCAGGGCGGTCTACACACGCTAAGGTGTACCCTACCCTTGGTTAGAATAAAAAGTCCCCTCCTGTATTTACAGTGGGAATGTACCTGTGGAAGAAAGAAGAAAAACAATATATACACAACTTTATATGTTATGTAAGCAGCTGTCGATTTCAGGCTCCTCTCAGTCGTCAACCAATAATACTATGACGTGGTTGTGAGTGACTAACTCAACAGTCATTCTATTTTACCAACCTCAGTGGATTTGTATAACCATGCTCTGTTGTGACTAACTCAACAGTCATTCTATTTTGCCAACTTCCATGGATTAATGTAACCGTGCTCTGTTGTGAACTACAACAAGCAAACATTGAAGCGGGCTTAAATTCACCCGTTATCACTCCATCTATCCACATAAAACAGACAGGTGATATAGTGCACTCACAAGGAAGGTACCGGGGTACACATTATAAGCGACGAGTGGTCAGGTGACTAGCACGAGTGCCATTCGTCTCACAAAAGAACACACTGTGCCAGTAACTAATTCATACCGACGTGGGCGTTCCTAATTACAACTGAATGAAATCAAAATCGAAAGAGCACTCTCAAAGCACTCGTGCGTTGACGAAAAATCAGTGAAAGACTACAGGGAAATGGAGATAGCCGTAAGGGCCAGCCTTACTAGCGTTGCGGGAAAAGAGTGCCTCGAGGATGCCGAGGTCACGTTGTCAAGTTCTACCACAATCTGTAGATAGACGAAATGTGGTAAATACATGGATCAAGCGGTATCAAAGGAAACGCTCCGTGGTGCCCACCCACATGAGACGGCGTTTACTTACTTCGTGGAAACTCAGATCAGCTCTTCTGCCTAAAACCGTAACCCGCAACCGCGTCTCGAAAGTGATCAAGAAGTGGTGAGTGCCGGTGCGGGAAACAAATATTTCCTGGTTGATGGCAATAGGAGGAAAAAGAGCCAATCAGGATGCATGTGCTCCCGGAGGGGAACCAATAGTGAACGCTCATACGAGAAGAAGTGACATCTTGCACACTGAGGGAGAGTGTGATTGGTGTCCGGGGAAGCTGCGGATTGTCAGGCAAATGGCGACACGTCCATCCCAAGCTGTAGGTTGTCAAGCAAATAGCGAAGTGCCCATCCCACAGTGACGTAAATGAAATGGAACTAAAATAAGGGAATACATGCGCACGCATGATAAACAGCGGGCCATAGACTATAATGAAAGGCATGAGGTCCCAGTAATAAGGATCAGGGCATAGTAGTCCCAGCGTCAAAGAACCAACAGGTCCTGAAGGGGACTGAAGGATCTGCAAATAGTATAATGAGGGGCAAAGGATCCCAATCACCAAGATAAGGGCATAAATGTCCCAGGGTAAAAGAGAGAAACCGGTCTATTAATCGGAAAGGGATAAAAAACCCAAAGTCAAAACCACAGTTAAAAAGATATTCATACAGGGAAAGCTAAGGCAAACAGACAACCAGAACAGTCACTCTCATGCCGTAATAGCGAGAAACGAAATTGTAATCAACAATGAATCAGGTTGGTGATCGTCTATTTGGGAAGGACAGAGTTCCATGGGATATTATCATTCAGTCCACTTTTGTGAGTGGAGAGTCTATATACCCAGCGTTGTTCTTTTTCAAACAGTCGTTCTTGCATTTTTTCTCCTGTCTTAATTTGCTCAATGACAGTCCATTTCAGGTCATTGGTTGTATGGCCATTAGCTAGGAAGTGTTCCGTGAGCTTTGTCATTGATTTTTTGCACCTGATGGTGCTACGATGTTCGCAGATTCGTTGTTTAATTTTCCTGCTTGCATGCCCACATATTGAAGTTTGCAGGGGCAGATGATTCTGTAAACTACATTGGTACTGTTGCAGTTAGTATGTGTTCTCAAGGGCCACACCTTACCAGTTTCTAGTTCCAAAGTTGTTGTGTTATCTGTAAGGTGACAGACACTGCAATTGCCACATTTGTAGTGTCCAGTGATGTTCGGAAGACCCCATGCGTTGAGGACAGTAGTTTGTTGTGCTTGAACTACTATTTTGGGACGTGTGTTCACTAAAGTGTCCTTTAAACTTCTGGATTTTTTATAAGAGAACAGTGGTTTCTCCCATTTAAAATTGCCAGTGTTAAGAATTGTCCAATGTTTGTTGATAGACTTGGTAACTAAGTTGGATACCGTGTTGTATGTAGTCACGCAAGTCAATGGTGAAGTAACTTCTTTTGGGAGTCTATTTTCCAGTAGTGCCGTTCTTGGTTGGTTTCGTGCCCGTTTTTGGCACTTGTTGAGAATTCTTTCAGGATAGCCTTTTGATGAAAGTTTGATAGTGAGATCAAGAGCTTGTTTTTTGTAATCTTGGGTTTTTCTGCAATTACGCCGTAATCTTAAGTATTGGCCATATGGAAGATTTTCCCTCAGAGGTCTAGGATGGAAACTTTCAAACCTCAGTAGGTTGTTATTAGCTGTAGGTTTGTAATGGGTTATCGTCTCAAGACGGTCGTTCTCCTTTGTAATCACAACATCCAAAAAGACCATGGTGTTTTTATCTTTAGTGTGAGTAAATCGCAAATTCTGATCACAGGTATTGATCCACTTACAGAAATCGGATAGGATGTTTTCTGGTCCTTGCCAGATCGCAAGGACATCATCAATATAACGTCTCCAGAAGGTGATATATCTGAAAAAGGGATTCTGTTCAGTGAGTATAAATTTCTTCTCAAAGTTAAACACATAGGTGCCGAGTACGATCCTGGGAAAATATTCCCCGTATGACTCGTATCCGGTCTTTTTACCGTACGAATCGTACAAGTGCCGTACAAACTGGCAACTACGATTCGCATGGGAAAAAGTCCATACGAATCGCATTGGGAATAATTCCCCACATGTCCTCGGGTCGGAAAATGTGTCCGACACGTCCCTGGACGATTTACCGTACAAATGTGAAAAGTGAAGTCTGACCGCGCAAGTACGATCGATCCCGTGCGTCCGATGTTACAACCGGATGGAAAAAACACCGTCCGCACCGAACTCCCATAGCAATCATGGAGACATGTGCCCGCATACGCGCCCAACACCCCCCCAGCCCCCGTATGTACGCGCCCAACCACCCCCCCAGCCCTCGTATGTACGAGTCGAACCCCCACCCGTGTAAGTACACCTGTGTACGTATGAGTCGAACCCCCGCCCGTGTATGTACACCCGTGTACATACAAGTCGAACCCCCACCCGTGTATGTACACCTGTGTACGTACGAGTCGAACCCCCACCCGTGTATGTACACCCGTGTACGTATGAGTTGAACCCCCACCCGTGTATGTACACCCGTGTACGTACGAGTCAAACCCCCACTCGTGTATGCACACCCGTGTATGTACGAGTCGAACCCCCACCCGTGTATGCACACCCGTGTACGTACGAGTCAAACCCCCACCCGTGTATGTACACCCGTGTACGTACGAGTCGAACCCCCACTCGTGTATGCACACCCGTGTACGTACGAGTTGAACCCCCACCCGTGTATGAATGGACCGTACCCACACCCGCGTATGTATGGAGCGTACCCCCACCCCAACAGTGTATGTACGGACCGTACCCTCACCCGCGTATGTATGGAGCATACCCCCACCCCAACGGTGTATGTACGGACCGTACCCTCACCCACGTATGTATGGAGCGTACCCCCACCCCAACCGTGTATGTACGGCCCGTACCCTCACCCGCGTATGTATGGAGCGTACCCCACCCCAACAGTGTATGTATGGCCCATACCCACACCCGCGTATGTATGGAGCGTACCCCACCCCAACAGTGTATGTACAGCCCGTACCCTCACCCGCGTATGTATGGAGCGTACCCCACCCCAACAGTGTATGTACGGCCCGTACCCTCACCCGCTTATGTATGGAGCATACCCCACCCCAACAGTGTATGTACGGCCCGTACCCTCACCCGCGTATGTATGGAGCGTACCCCACCCCAACAGTGTATGTACGGCCCGTACCCTCACCCGTGTATATATGGAGCGTACCCCCACCCCAACAGTGTATGTACGGACCGTACCCCAGGCCCCAACACCAGCACCCTCACCCAACATCGCGCATGTACGAGTCGTACCAAGCCAGAGACAAGGACAGCACTGTACAACAAAATGGCCGATGTACACACCGTACAGACGCTAAAAACACACGTACACAACCAGGACAAAGCAAAACAAGAAGACTCCATTCCAATCGCACAAAGCCACAAAAAATGTCCAACAAGCACAAATACAACCTATTCACTGACCTGCAACTGCCCAAAACACAACCACTCCTTATAACACACCCACCCAAAGTTCAAACACAGCCACACCCACCAATGGACCAATAAAAAGGCCCAACACACACAAACCATGATCCTTTGCAACAGACCCACTGCTGCCAGACCACACCGAGAAACAACTGCACCATACTACAACCTCCACTAGACCTTACACCTGCACACCTTCACACAACCACCTTCACAAACACCCCCTCATCACATTCACACACACACCTGCACAACCACACCCACACACCCACAACCATCCACACCCACACCCCCCACAACCATCCACACCCACACCCCCCACAACCATCCACACCCACACCCCTCACCATGCCCACTAACAAGAATCCAAAGTTCACTAGCCAAGAGTTGGAGGTCCTTGTCGACGAAATCCTCAGAGTCGAGCCACACCTCTTTGGAATATTGGTCAGACAGACCAGCATTTCCGAAAAAACAGCCATGTGGCAGACGATTGTCGATGCTGTGAATGCTGTTACGTCCACCAGAAGGACCAGGCATGAATGCCAAGCCAGGTGGTACGATCTGCGGAGGACGGTCCGCCACAAAATGACCGACGACCACAACCAGGCCAACATCACTGGAGGAGGGCCGCCCCGCAGACGCGTACAATACCATCCCTGGGAAGAGAAGGTGATGGCCATACTGCCGGTGGTGGCAGTGGACGGAGTAGAAGGACTCCGAGAGCCTGATGAGTACACAAACAACTCACCTCACATGGGGGAAACGTCATCCACAACCAAAACTCACAATCATGCACGCAACCACCCCAAGCTATCGCATGACTCAACCACACTCCATAAACACGCACATGCCACTATCGCCACCATGCCCCATGCACCCAGCTGGACAATGCCAAGTCACAGGCCACAGAAAACACCAACACAAGACACGGTAACCCGGATGGCGGGAGTGTGGGCCTCAAAAATCACATAGTGCAACTCAGAAGCAGACAACAATGCCCTCTGCCCATATGGCCTAGGTCACAGCCAGACAAACAGTGTGTCCCCACACAGGAAAGACTTGCCTGCAAATGGCGGACGCCTTGCATGAAGACATGAGAGTGAAGGCACCTTTTTGCACATGACTGCAGCCAATGAACAGCCAACACTGTGAAAGAGTGGCAGCACACACCACCACAGCAGCAGCGCAGACACAGACACTACACCCAATGGGTGCCTGGAGATCAGAAACAAACTCACATGAACAAGCCAAGGGCCATTCAAAGATCTGCAAAAAGTGTGTGCCTAGGAAGCTGGCCTGAGGTGACAGAGGGTGACACACAGAGGGAGGGAGAGGGGGACAGAGAGGGAGTGAGAAAGGGATACACAGGGAGACCAATTCAGCCTTGGGTGGTGTGGGAATGTCTGCTCGTCAGCAGGTGGACTGCGTGCATGTAGACAAGGGTGGCCAGTGCCTGAATCCCCCTCTCTTCTCCATGGCAAAACACTGGGCCATGTCTCAACCTGTGCACGAGCACAACGACAGCTACCTGCATTATATAAGTGTGTGGAACAACTCCATGTGCCCACGTACAGTGCAACATGGAAGGCGCCAATGCATGGCTCGCCACACCTGCTCACTCCACTGCTGACTGCAGTCACAATTGACGCAGCAAGTAAGACTGTGTCACACATAGGTAAAGTCTCAAAAGCTGTGGCCAAGGGACATACCCATGCACAAGTGCACTGTGAGTGGAATGCAAGACATATCCAAATACCCAGAGGAAATGTGCCAACTTTGAAACTAATGAAACATGGATGTTGCATGGAACAAAAATAACATTGTCTCTCACACACACAGGTCAACGTCGTGGATCACCCCCCAACACTGGGGGGGAAGACTCACAGGACCCGGCTCTGCGGGATGACGATCCCACCGGCAGCGACGACTCTCACCACTCTGTGGACGACCCCGACCAACCTGGCCCCTCTGGTGTCCAACCACCTGCAGCACCTGCGTCAGGTACAACTGGGCCAACCACCACCCCCACTCCTGCCACATCCCAGGAGACACCCAGGATCCCTGCCCCACCACCACAACGCAGCCAGGCTGACCAGGAGGAACACGGTGTACCGGGCACCCAGGAGGAGGCAGGCGACAACGCAAATGCCACCCCTCAGGGGTCCCGGAGACCCGATGTGCCGACAAGGGCAGGCCAGGTGCAAGTGGGCAGGGGTGGTGGGAGTGGAGGGGAACAACCTTTACAACGCAACTTTTACAACGCACTACCTTTACAACGCATTTTTTACAACGCATAATCCATTACAATGCATGACATTACAACGCATACCATTACAACGCATTTTTTAAAACTACCTTTACAACGCATTCCATTACAACGCATACTACCATTACAACGCATACCATTACAACGCATAATATTACACTACACTATCCAACACTTACCCTACTGTTGCACCCCCTGGAGTTAGAATAGTAATTTTTACCCCTATACTATCCAACACTTACCCTACTGATGCACCCCCTGGAGTTAGAATAGTAATTTTTACCCCTATACTATCCAACACTTACCCTACTGATGCACCCCCTGGAGTTAGAATAGTAATTTTTACCCCTATACTATCCAACACTTACCCTACTGATGCACCCCCTGGAGTTAGAATAGTAATTTTTACCCCTATACTATCCAACACTTACCCTACTGTTGCACCCCCTGGAGTTAGAATAGTAATTTTTACCCCTATACTATCCAACACTTACCCTACTGATGCACCCCCTGGAGTTAGAATAGTAATTTTTACCCCTATACTATCCAACACTTACCCTACTGATGCACCCCCTGGAGTTAGAATAGTAATTGTTACCCCTATACTATCCAACACTTACCCTACTGATGCACCCCCTGGAGTTAGAATAGTAATTTTTACCCCTATACTATCCAACACTTAACCTACTGTTGCACCCCCTGGAGTTAGATTAGTAATTTTTACCCCTATACTATCTAATACTTACCTTAAATGTAATTTAATATTATGCGTTGTAATGGTATGCGTTGTAAAGGTAGTATGCGTTGTAATGGTAATGCGTTGTAAAGGTATTTTTTTAAAATGCGTTGTAGTGTCCTGCGTTGTAATGTCATGCGTTGTAATGGATTATGCGTTGTAAAAAATGCGTTGTAAGTGCATGCGTTGTAAAAGTGTGCGTTGTAACGTCATACATCCGGGAGTGGAGGACGGCGGAGGCGCGAGCCTGACCAGTTGGCTGCGGAACCGGTATATTCCCATGTAAGAAACATCCTGGACACATACCGGCAGGACACCACGGGCATGAGCCAGGTTGTGTCCACCCTCAACGACATGAAGGGGACCCTCGAGGAGATCAAGACCCAGCAGGCCCAGCAACATGCGGAGCAACATGCCTGTCAACTGCGACACCAAGGGCGGATGGAGGACAGACAGGCTGAGCTCGTGACGGTGCTCACGGGAATTAACCGGTCACTCCGTCGGATAGCCGACAACATGGGCAACCCTCCCTGTGCCACCAGGCGAAAAACATCACCACCCACAGGGAGGGATCAGGAGGAGGAGGATACATCCGATGGAGCATCCCAAACATCGTCACGGCCTGCTTCTGAGGGTTCCCGCAGGAGGGCGGGTCGTCCACGGAAAAGACCGTGAGGGTCGGCGCAACAGCACCATCTCCCAGGACACCTGGACTGGCACCTGGCCCACTGGACCAACAGCAGCACATCAGCAAATGACATTCTCTGCCACATGGACTTGCTGGTCACTGTCTGACCAATGTTGACAAAGACTGTGGCATGGACTCTGATGATTTCCAATGGCAAGGACACCAACTCTCCCAGTGAACTTTGGATTCCACACACCCGGAAAGCCCCTCTTGTCAGACCCCCCCCCCCCAACACATACCCCAACACAAATAAAAACTTACTCGATAAAGAGATGATGCCTACATTTTGCATTATTACCTTACATGTGTCTTGTAAAGTCTAACCATGCCTGAGTTCTCATATGACTTCAACCATCCATACCCTGGGGCCTGAGTCTGGCACAGGACACACATGGGTCACAATGTATTAGGCAAGACAGACATGGAGCACCATACACACCCGTGATGGGCCCAACCAGCTGAGGGGGTGGCCGCACAATCATGCCGACAGACATATTGAGTACAGCAACAGTCATGCGCAGAGGTCAGGGATCATGTGGAGTGTCCTGGGGGCACCCAGGTAAGTGTAGACAGGTGGCAGAACCATGTCCTGCAAGCTTGAGTCAGGTGGATGCAGAGAATGGTGACCTGGCCAACGTTGGATGCATGGGGATGGCACATGTCACAATACCCACACAGTCATGGACATCATGCACAATGCAGAGTCTAATCCCACACAAACAGCTTGCATCTTGCTACTCCACACATAGACACATAGCCACTATCACTGAAAACCATGCCAGACATGCCGTATGCACATGGCAACACACCAGCATTGACTGAGAAGAGGCACCTTGGAGGCATAGGGACACCTTTATTAGTCATGTATTCCGGAATGCAGAGGCAACTCGGAGTACACATACACAGGTCATGTGGATTAACAAAACATGTGGGTCCAACACTGGCGCCCCCCTTCTGCACCACAAATGCCTGATATCCATGGAACTGGCACACAAGTGTCGGGTAACAGCTAAACACCCCCTGCTGCTCACGGACAGGCTGCCATACACCATTGATCCTCTGATGTGGAAGTCCCACACCATGTCAAGCCAATGCAAACCGTATGTGTCCGAGGGCAGTGTTACACACATTGATGCCATCATCACAAACCACTATCCCATTACAGATGACTGTCAACAAGTCTGACCATCTATTCAGGTGTATCCAGCTACATGTAATGTGTCCCATGGTGATGCAACATGTCTGCAGAGGAACCAAACATCGACAGGGGCAGTGTGCACACATCGTAAACAACTGCCACACCCAATACACCCCTGATGCATCCCTTACCCTAAGGAGACTTCCAAACTTGTCCGTGCGTGTAACGCTGAGTCAGCGTGTGTACGGGCCGTATCACTATGGGTACGCATACGCGAGCAAACCCATAGTGATACGGACCGTACACACGCCTGTACGCTCACTATCACTATGGGTGTGCTCGCGTATGCGTACCCATAGTGATACGGACCGTACACACGCCTGTACGCTCACTATCACTATGGGTGTGCTCGCGTATGCGTACCCATAGTGATACGGACCGTACACACGCCTGTACGCTCACTATCACTATGGGTGTGCTCGCGTATGCGTACCCATAGTGATACGGACCGCACACACGCGTGTACGGGCCGTTGCCATGCATTTGGGGTGCCCTAGGGCCCTGGGACGCACCGTACCTGTGTGTGAATCTCCAAATTACATAGGGGACACATGAGGGACAAGTATAAAGCCCTACATGCATACTGGTTGTCATGGAGACCAAGTTTAAAGTTTGAATTTTTTTCAGCAGGTGCCCAGCAAAAGTCGGTTTGAATGAATCTACTTTGTTGCAATGTGGTTGTGGAGTTTACATCATGCTCAAGAAAAAAAATTAGCAAAGCCACTGACTGTGCTAGGTTTAAATGGATTGGAGGAAACATAGGATGCAAATGTGATTGATCAATCACTCTGAACTCCTGTGCATGAAACAGGCAAGCAAGGCAGATATAAGGCAGCCAGGTCCCATGAGAGAGCACTTGCCTGCACATCTTTTGATTCTACAAGACTGCTGCTGCTCGTGATTCCCTGGCACCATGTCAGGGTCTGTGGAGAGGGCCCAGCCATTCACCCTGGAGGAGAATCTGGCATTGCTGGATGTGATCCTCCCACAGTACCCCATGCTGTATGGGCGACCAGGGTTTCAGGTGAGTGCAGAGTCCACTAGCACAGACTGTGTCCCTTTTTTGTGACTGGAATTTCTGGCATTGTGTCCAGGTGTGACACACATGCATTGTACTGGGTCCCAGGGGGGGAATGCCTGATGTCTCCCAGCCAGAGCATGCTGTGGTTCATGTCTGCCGTCCTCACTTGCATTGTGTTTACTGTGACAATCACTGCATGGTGCATGCCACATTCTGCCTGTCTAAGCCTCCTGGGAATGTTGCTTCTACAGTCCTCATGTGATTATGTGGTCAGCCCAGTGTGACAGGTGACTGTACCCACAGATGTGTGTTAGTTCAGTGTACCTGTGCTGAGAGTGTCCACATGATGTGTTCGTACCCTGGACATCGGTGTGTGTGTAAGTCCCCTGTCATGTGGGTGGGTGCATATGTGGAGTGTAGTGCCCAAGCTGCATGAGGGATGGATATACCCTGGCCATCTGATGCGAGCAGGGAGCAGTGCTGTGTGTCTGACGTGCAGAGCCAGCCCCACACCTGTGAGCCCCCCCAGTCTAGTGGCACATGTGCAGAGTGAGGTTTGTAGCTGCATTTGGCAATGGCAGGTGAATGTCCTGTGCCTGTGTGTGTCTGTGTACTCTGCTGAGGTAGCGTCAGTGGCCTGTGGCATGTGACTGCTTTGAGGTGCTGCACATAATCATGGTGTACCTTGTGATGCACAGTGTGAGTCTGGATCATTTATTGTGTCGTACCCCTCATGCCACCGTGTACTTTCAATGGCACGTGGTGCTTTTGCCATTACACAGAGAAAAATGTCCCTAAGACAAAGGTGCAATGCTTTGGCTGCATACTATGCCTTGTTGAAACAAGCTAAATTGTACTAATGTGTGTCTCTATGACATGTGGCAGGTGTATTGATGTAGTCTCACTTTTTCAACCCCACAGGTAGGCGCCGCTGCCAAAGAGCAGATCTGGAGGGACGCCGTCAGTGCCGTGAGGAGGACGGATGGTCGCAAGCGGCGCCTGGCCCAGGTGAGAAAACGCTGGCAGGATATCCGGTGCTGGACGCGGAGGATCGCACGGGTCCTGCTGGGCGACTCACCTGTGGGCCCTAAGAACCATGGGCGTCGCCGTCTGACCCACATCCACAAGCGTGTGCTGGCGGTGGTCTTTCCAGACATGGACAGGCGCTTACGGGAGAAGCAGCAGCAGGAAGGGGGTAGGTACATGTGTGTTTGTTGTGTGTCACCAGCATTTGCAAGTGCACAGTTGCATGGATACACTGCCAGTGTTTAATTCTGCAGTGCAGGTCCTGTCACACACAGTATAGCGGTGCTGTCCTTCCTCCCTTCCCCTCCTTGCCATGTGTTCCCTGGTCTGTGTGTAGTCACTCTTTCACAAGGTCATCTGGGCTGGCAGTTAATCCAAGTGACCAATGCTTGCAGCATCATGTGTGGGGGTGGTGTGTAACAGGTTTTGGCACCTTGCCTGTGCCCTGTCCAGTACAGTACTTGTGGGGTCCATGTCAATTGGCACTGATGCTGAGTCCAGACATAGGAGTATGTTTCTGAAGTGTAATGCCTTACAGCAAGCATGTCCTATGTTGTGGCCTGTGACATGATGTGCATGAGTGTGCGATACGCAGAGTGCAGGGATGGTGGCCTGTGTTGCAGTCATTACCATTCAGGACCATGGAATATTCTGGCCACTACTGTCCCCTGGGGCATACTTTGCTAGGTATCATGTGTGTCATCACAATATGTGGACACTCTCAGTGTCTACAGCATAGGATGTGCTCTGTGCCATTGTCCCCTGGCACTATGTATATTTACGTAACGTGTTCTACAAGTGTCCACTGTACAGCCTGACCTAATTTTCCTCGTTCATACTCACGGTGGCCAGTGCCTGTGTGTCTTGTTACAATTACTGATGATGGCCATTTGTAAATGAGATCGTTGTACAGGTGCACATGGGGTATTTTGGGTGCAATATGGGTTTCTGGCAGCCCATGTGTATTTCTCCCAGACTAAGAGATGCAAGCGCTTCCTGTGTCTCATCACATTGTCTCATGTAGGGGGTGGTTGGTGCGGGCAAGGCCTACATGTCGACCCCTGAAATATCATTGCTCGGTCGGGCCAGTGTGTGCTGTTTGTCTGGACATACACTCAAGGTGCAGTGTCCCATTCATGTTGGGCATGTCTTTAAGTATTACCTTTGCAGCATGTGCCTCAAGTTCATGGAGATGGTCCCTGCTCATCCCTAGTTAGGGCAACGCTGTGTGGTGCAGATACAGTGCTGGATTGTCCCCAGAGCCTGGCTCCTCTGTCCAATTCCATATCATGTCATTTGCAAATGTCATGCTCTCCATAGTTTCTCAGTGGCATGGTGGGTGAACCAACTGTGTGTTGCAGGGCCTATATATGTACCTTGTATTGTAGATGTTACTCATCTTTCATTTCAGGCTATGCACTGTAACCTATGTTGATTTGACTCATGTGACATATGTTTACAGGTGTCTGAATAATTCCTGTTCATTCACCTTACCCACAGCATCGTCGGGGGACACGGATGGAGACACCGGCACGGACCGTGCGGAGGGACCGGGCACCAGTGCCAGCAGTGACACCTTAGCTGGCACATCGAGTGTAACTGAGGCCGAGGGGAGTGAGCCGGAGGACCTGTCCACTGCCACCACAGATTATGAAGCTGACGGGTCCGAGGCTGACCACTCCGAGGGGGCGGAGGATGCTCCAACAGCTGACAGCAGCACAACATCTCACCCCGCCCCCTCCATTGCCATCACCGGCCTCCCACTTGCTCGTGTCCCTTCCTGGCGTGCTAGGTCACACCGTGTCTCCTTCCTGCCAGGCACCGCACCCCCTGCCCCTGTATCCACTGCTGCCGCCAATGCCGAGTCTGTGGACATCCTGCGGCAGTTGCAGGTTGGTCAGGCTGCGATGCTTAATGTCCTCCATGGCCACGGCCAAGTGCTCACCAACATGGAGGCATACTTGGAGGGCATTTCAGCATCGCAGGCTGACCAACGCAACTTGCTGTGGTCTATTGACTCGACACTGTCTGCAGCAGTGGGTCTCCTGCAGCACTTCGTCCCACCCCCTACCCATGCCCCATCCACACTGCCCACTCCCATGCCTGTCCCACGTACACCCAGACGTCAGCATGCACACACCCCACCAAACACAGGCACCACACCAGCAGGGAAGGCAAAGCGCACACCTCCTGGCACGCACACACAGTGTGAAGTAGGCACACCCACTGGGTCGGGCGGGAAACGGAAGACACACAGCCAGAGTGGGAGTCCACATTTTTCACGACCACCACCCTCCAAATCCACTCCCCTCAGCTCTCCTGGCCAAGAGTCGGACACAGGGTCAGTCCTGCCCAGTCTGTCCATCAGCCCCAGTGTGGCACCACCCCGCAAGCGGTGGAGGAAGGACACCGGCAGGGGAGTTGAGTCCCCCCCCCTGTCCAGACCCCCCCAGTAGCGCTGCGACCCATCCCTGTGACCCCCCCCTCCTTGGGGCCTGTGGTTCCTTCGGGTGCAGGGGAGACGCTGAGCGACCTGGCAGTAGTGTGCAGCGCCGTGCTCGAATCCACCTTTGGCGCTGCCCCACCCCCTGTGTTGGAGTCGTCCGTCCCTGCACCCACAACACCTCCCCTTGCCCCTCCTGTCCCTGCGGTGCCTGGTCCTTCCCCCCAACATGATGCCCCCCCCTGTGGAAGACAAAGGAGTCTGACTGTGCAGGCAAGCTAGGGGACACACGTACCACTGTGTCCCCCATCCGGATTGGAGTCATGGACTGCCCTATGGGCCTTGTATATATTGACATTTATGTTGCTTTTTACTTACATCATGCTGAATAAAGCAATTTGTTTTTTCCTTTGGACACTACTGTTTATCTGGTGTTGCTGTTGGTGGACCAGCTCCATGATTTTGGGTGGTGATAATGTGTTGGGTGTGTGGGAAATGTAGTCTTGTGCTGGTCATAGGGTGGACCCTGGTATCTGTGTGCCATCACAAGCTGTTGGCTAAATTAGTTTGTTCATGTAAGCAGTTAGTGCATGGCGACATCGTCCCAAGGTGTTCCTTCCTCTGTGTAACCTGACATCTTCCCTGCAGGGTGTTTCCACTATGTGGTGCTGAGCTGTGTCTACATCAGCTGGGGGTGTGACGGACTCCTTCAACTTTGCACATGCATGCTGTGCGATGTCTCCACCTGCATCATTTGTGGCATCCTTGGTGGTCACTGTACTTGTGTGTGTAGACTGTTGAGAAGACTTCATGTGGACATGTTCTCTTTTAGGCGCTATGCATGTGTGTACTCCCAGCCTCGCACACATGTGGTACATGTACTGCAGGGTCTTTGTGCACCTGACTGACATTTGTGGGCATTGTATCTGTGGGTACTCCACCCTTTGCGTTCCATGGGCACTGCTGGGAGGACTCTACACCCACCCCTCCTGTGTCTGGGCACTGCTGGGAGGACTCTGCACACACCCCTCCTGTGTCTGGGCACTGCTGGGAGGACTCTGCACACACCCCTCCTGCGTCTGGGCACTGCTGGTAGTGAAAGGCACCCACCCCTCCTGTGTCTGGGCACTGCTGGGAGGACTCTGCACACACCCCTCCTGTGTCTGGGCACTGCTGGGAGGACTCTGCACACACCCCTCCTGTGTCTGGGCACTGCTGGGAGGACTCTGCACACCCCCCTCCTGTGTCTGGGCACTGCTGGGGGGACTCTACACCCACCCCTCCTGTGTCTGGGCACTGCTGGGAGGACTCTGCACACACCCCTCCTGTGTCTGGGCACTGCTGGGAGGACTCTGCACACACCCCTCCCGTGTCTGGGCACTGCTGGTAGTGATAGGCACCCACCCCTCCTGTGTCTTGGCACTGCTGGGAGGACTCTGCACACACCCCTCCTGTGTCTGGGCACTGCTGGGAGGACTCTGCACACACCCCTCCTGTGTCTGGGCACTGCTGGGGGGACTCTACACCCACCCCTCCTGTGTCTGGGCACTGCTGGGAGGACTCTGCACACACCCCTCCTGTGTCTGGGCACTGCTGGGAGGACTCTACACACACCCCTCCTGTGTCTGGGCACTGCTGGGAGGACTCTGCACACACCCCTCCTGTGTCTGGGCACTGCTGGTAGTGATGGGCACCTACCCCTCCTGTGTCTGGGAACTGCTGGGGGGACTCTACACCCACCCCTCCTGTGTCTGGGCACTGCTGGGAGGACTCTGCACACACCCCTCCTGTGTGTGGCCATGTGCGCTCCATACATACACTGTTGGGGTGGGGGTACGCTCCATACATACGTGGGTGTGGGTACGGTCCATTCATGCACGGGTGGGGGTACGGTCCATTCATACACGGGTGGGGGTATGTTCCATTCATACACGGGTGGGGGTACGGTCCGTACATACACTGTTGGGGTGGGGGTATGCTCCATACATACGCGGGTGGGGGTACGGTCCGTACATACACGGGTGGGGGTACGGTCCGTACATACACTGTTGGGGTGGGGGTACGGTCCGTACATACACTGTTGGGGTGGGGGTACGCTCCATACATATGCGGGTGAGGGTACAGGCCGTACATACACTGTTGGGGTGGGGGTACGGTCCATTCATACACGGGTGGGGGTACGGTCCATTTATACACGGGTGGGGGTACGGGCCGTACATACACTGTTGGGGTGGGGGTACGCTCCATACATACGCGGGTGTGGGTACGGTCTGTACATACACTGTTGGGGTGGGGGTACGCTCCATACATACGCAGGTGGGGGTACGGTCCGTACGTACCCGTGCCCACGCTGTGGAGTGCTTGTGCGGCCCGTACCCAGGCCTTTGGCACATGGGTACGGGCCGTACCGCCATTGTTGGGGTGATGTGGGTGTGGGCGTGGTACGACTCGTACCCACGCTCTTAAGGCGTGGGTATGGTACGTACCTTTATTTTTGTGTTGCCAGTTCGCGTTGTCGCCCACTTCCGTTGTGGTGGACGCTGGCGTTGATGTACACGCCCCCACCCCCTCGAAGTGACCAGGGCCTGGAGGCCAGGTATGTCCAGGGCATGTGTGCTGTGTGACTTGGGTGGGGGTTTTGTGTCCTGCCCCTGCCCCCCCCCCTTTGCCCCTGGGTGTGGTTCTGACCTTCTGCGGCGTCTGCGTTGGTACCTGTAGAGGAGGTCGACTGCTATGAGGGCCGGGATGACACGTAGGTTCGGGTCCATGTCTGTCCGTCGCGTACAGGTGCTCCTTGTGCGTGTCGTCCTGATTTCCCGGCAGTTTTTGGCTGCCGGAAAATATTCTCCGCGTGGGATGACGTTGGTGCGAATCGTACTTCCTGGTTCGTGGAACGCAGGCTGCATGCGTCCCGACGTCACGTCGGCGCTTTTCCTGATGTCATTTGTGTGTATATTTTCCTCGGTTGGTGTTTTGTACGATTCGTACGGAAAGAGTGTTTCCGTGCGAATCGTACTTTCATGTTTGTAAAGTTTTGCAACCGGGTACGAGTCGGACGGAGAATACGCTCCGACCGACGGTTCGTACCCGGTTTCTCCAGGATCGTAATCGGCACCATAGAGTCTTGCCACGCTCGGCGCAAATGTGCTTCCCATAGAAGTACCCCCCGTTTGGAGATAGAGGGTACCTTCAAATTCAAAAAAATTCTTCTTTAAGGCCAGTCTGGCACATTCCAGAACAAAATTCTTGGGTGTTCGATACGTCCAGTTAGTGGCATCAAGGGTGCTTCTAAGAACTTCAAGGGTGTCATCCTGGGGAATGCTCGTATATAAGCTTTCTATGTTAAAGCTTACCAATATCGTGGTATCATTGACTCTGATATCTTCTAGAAGTTGAAGTAGGCTTTTAGTATCTTGAAGATATGTGGTGATGTCCTGAACAATGGGTTTAAGGAAGACGTCACAGAAACGTGATAAAGGCTCCAGCAAAGAGCCAATGCCCGAAACAATGGGTCTACCAGGGGGAGGGTGTTTGTTTTTATGCATTTTTGGTAGAGTGTAGAAGTATGGAATTTTTCCTTCACTGTCACACAAAAAGGTTGCCTCTTGTTTAGAGATATGTGCCTGGGTTTCTGCCTGGTCTGTCAGAAATGCTATCTCTTGTCGCAAATCTGCAGACGGATCGATGTTTATTTTCTGATACTTCCTATTATCTGACAACAGCCTGAGGCACTCATTGCAATAGGCTTCTTTATCTTGGATCACAATCCCACCTCCTTTGTCGGCTGGTTTGATAACAATGGTGTCACAGTTCCTCAGGCTTTCTATTGCAGCATTTTCCTCTTTACTGATATTTTGAAAGGGTTGTTTGGGTTAAATAAACAAAGCACAAATAATATTTTCATTGGGATTCATCAGCTCCTCTGAATGTTAAATAAAGATTTCTCACTCGGTTTCAAGAAAATATTTCTCCTGATTCAATGTTATTTTTCCCCATTTCCAAAATGAAGTCTTTTACAAAAAAAATAGTCATATTTGTTTCGACAAAGCATACATTGTAAAACCATTTTTACCTGTATTTTAGGTGGGGGTCATGATTTTATTCATTATTAATTTAAAATTCAGCTGTCTTTTAATCTTACAAGTAGTGTTTAAGTTTCAAAGGTTGGCTCTTCAGTGATGATCACTTCATCATTCCTTTATAATATTTGGCAAGTCTAATGCATATAGTAGGTTTCATTTAAAACTAAAAACCACCAAACACAATATATATTATTCAATAACCCTCATTAGATTTACAAGAAAGAAACAGCAGTATATGTTTGACTGCACTGTGACAAGCAGATATTTGGTGTGTTTTGTGAGAGCACTCATTACCCCTTTGGATTACTACTGACGCTGTAAGGCCAATTCTTAGATGAGACGTCTACCTCAGTTTTATGCAGCTGCCTAGCTCTTCAGAGCAACAGGCTTTAGGCAGTCGAAAGCAGTGGACTTAAAGTTGCATTCAAATGAGCCAATATCCCCCCAAAGTGGAGCTGAACAGTAACAAGTGTAGTTTCATCCAATAGCATCCTTCGGAAGTGATTTAGTGATGTCACCTGAAATAAACACATTTTGAGCTGCTCTACCAACTTACCCCATTGGAGACTTCCCAGTTTAACCTCATTTGACAGCTAGGCAGAAGCAGTGTACTTGCAGTGCCACAGATGAAGCAAGAAGACAGCAGTACTCTCAGCTATGCAACGCTGTCATGGGTGTTTGGTGGTTGGGGCCCTCTCTCATCACTGTAATGCACTGAACACTCTATCCTATCACTTAAGTTTCCAGAAGTAAAAAGAAAGCTTTTCTGGATATTAAGAGCTCTCAGAGGCAGTTAAGGCTCAGTGAGATGCAGTACCTTGGGATGAGGCTGCTCTTAGAAGCATCTCTCACCATGAAGGGCTCCAAGTTTAAAGCTGCCCATGTCCAGGAACTATGTTTTCCACTTCCATTTCACTGGAAAAGGGTGTGAGCTCCTGTCCAGTTATAAGACTCTGACACACATTACACACTGCTGGGATCATATCTCAAAAGTTACAATAAAGCAAAAACAATAACCGCAGTTCAAAAGCGCAGTAAATCCAGCAGCACATGGGCTTTAAAAACAGAAGAGTAATATCTGAAATTGATATCACTAACCAGGCATAACTTTTTAGTTTTACATGCATAAAGGTGTCACTCAAAGGATCAATCGTAAGGCACTGAAGTGTCCCAAACAATCACAATGCACACACGGAAATTTCACACAGCTGCCACGTTTGTCTGCATATATGATCATCTCCAATGAATCCTAATAAATTTACTAACTTAGAGCATGTCACCATGAGCCTAAGTTGAGTCTTTTGAAATAATTACAGTGGGGCACTAGGTTAGCACCTTTCCATTTCTAGTGCTTTGCAGCAGTTTTAAGATCTTCTTAGAGATTCTTGTTGCTCAAATTGGTGCAACTTCTGATATTTATATGTTTCTCTCCTATACATTGCTTGGTTAGGCTCACAAAAAAGTGTCACTCATAGTCGCTGAATGACACTCATAATTACCCTGTATTATGAAAATGTTAATCATAAGCAATCTGAAATCTTGGCAGTTTTGTGGGTCCCAATACTCAGTGCTAAGGCACCACGGGATTCCTGTTGATCTCTGGGTGGTGGTACTGAACATTGTGCAGAGGACTTCATCTGCTGTGTCTTACCTCGCCCGTGTCACATCCCAGTGTCCCCTCCACAATCTCAATAGTCACAATCTGAAAATGATCATCTGTTCCAAAACAGACACCACATGAGACTTCTGAGGAATTGCAGGCTTCATGTTGATATTTGAGTCACAGTTCTAAGCCTCATACAGAAGACTCAGGGTGTCACTTACAAGCGAGCTGCACCGCTGTTGAGTCACTTGTTTTGATGCTACAGCGGCACAAGTCCTTCAATCACACCTATGAGGTGAAGCAAAGCCACTCTGCATGCCTTTTCATGGCCTCATAGATATGGAGTAAGACGAAGCAGCGCAAGTCGCTGCCTTGCCTTACTCTACATCAAGAAGGCATTCCATGGGCATTGTTGTGGGTTTTCCCATGAAACATCCATGGATTTTGACTCTGCCCCCTGATTTGCTTAATCACGTAAACCTGGGGCAGCGCCAAAAACATACACCTCCCCAGAGCAGGTGTAACTAGGAGAAATATATTTACTTCTCGTTTTTACTGCTTTCCATGTGTTGTGCATTGTGCAGCAAAAAACCTCTCAGTATGTTTTGTGTGGGAACAATGTAGCACACATAGAAAGAGTAAAAAGCCTCTTGGTATGTTTTGTGTGAGAAAGTATCCTTTCCAGCTCAAACACAATCCTGCATGAAACGGAGGCACCCTTTCGCCATGGTGCATTGGTGCTAGGCAGCAAATTGTGTGCCACAGAAGGTAGAAAAGAACAGGAATGCACCTTGCTTCATAAATACGGTGCATTCCTACCCTTTCACATTGGCGTAGGGAAGCACAGCAAGAAGACTTGAGGTGCTGCCCTACCTCAATTCCTCATAAATTAGTCCCTTAGCCTGCCCAAGAAATCTTGATGTCACATACACTGGTGAGAAAAAGCTCTAAGTCTTTATAGACTGAAAATCCCATGGTTAATGATCTAGCCAGACGCATTGGGACCGATTCACAGAACTAACTTAAGACAAAATTCTAAACTTACTACCATTTTGGTATTCACAGAAGGCACTTACTCATTTCGGTATTCACAGAAGTTAGGAGTCCTAACTTTAGGACTCCTAAATGCCTTCTGTGAATACCGAAAGTCTTACAATTAGGATGTTTCTCCATTTAGTAGTAATAAAGTTAGGACTCCTAACTTTAGGACTCCCAAATGCCTTCTGTGAATACTGAAAGCCTTAAAATCAGGATTTTTCTCAGTTTAGTAGTAGTAAAGTTAGGAGTCCTAACTTTAGGACTCCTAAATTGAGAAAAATCCTAATTTTAAGACTTTCAGTATTCACAGAAGGCATTTAGGAGTCCTAACTTTAGGTATTCACAGAAGGCATTTAGGAGTCCTAAAGTTAGGACTCCTAACTTCTGTGAATACCGAAATGAGTAAGTGCCTTCTGTGAATACCAAAATGAGTAAGTGCCTTCTGTGAATACCAAAATGGTAGTAAGTTTAGGACTTTGTCTTAAGTTAGTTCTGTGAATCGGGCCCATTATTTGTAGAACATACACCATTTATATTTCATTGTCCCATCTCACCAAAATACTATGTCATGCTAATTTGAGCCTTGAGAAAGCTCATTGGGTACACACTAGCTCAGTGGCAGACTAAATTTTCATGCCGTACTCTCTATGACACATTCAGCTTTCTATACAACACTCTCAACCCAATGCACATTGGTTTACTCTTGGAAGCTGCTTCTTAGCTTTTAGACACCATAGAAGCAAGCATCTTAATGGTAACAGAATGCCTAGTGTTGCTGACACCTCCAGTCAACACTTAATCACACCTGTGTCCGAATTACAGAAAGGTGGAAGACCTGCTGGACCACTACCCCTTGGCTTCTCCAGGGATCAAGTTCTCCATTCAATAGCCAACAGTTTGTGGGCTCTAACATCCTCAGTGGGTCTGCTCTGGAAACAGTTATATGTCAGAATATCATTTTTAAAAGTATTGGCTCAAAGAAAAAAACATGAATTTACTCACATATAGCCCCATTGGGTGTAGCTTTTCTTTACTCAACCCCAATGGAGCAATATTTTTGTAAATACATTTAAGATACAATACTTATGTCAGTCAATATTCTGGTGATGATGTTCTTGGGCCACACCCTGGAAGCTTTCTCTGCCAAGTATGAAGCAGACATTCACTTAGAAGCAGGAGTCTTCTTCCCCTGCACCTGAGCAGGGCAAACACTTCCAAGCATCAAACTGACAGTGTATTAGGACTGAAATGTTATCATCTCCCGACCTGAAAGAAACACATGACTGCTTTCTTGTCAATCACAATGACCTAACAGTCTGCAGAGTCTGTTTGTGTCTACATCTCAGTAATGAAGGCAGTGGACCAACAACACACCTTATTGATATTTCACCAGACCTACAAACGCATGCCTCATGCCTCTTGGGGCAAAGTCATTGTACCAAACTGGATACATGTGGTGCTATCTACTAGGGAATTCACAAATAATTTAAATATGCTGCTTAGTGGTATACCGATTCTAACATTTTTATAGAGGAGATCACAAGCACTTTGCCACTGGTCAGCAGTAGTAAGGTGTACACAGTCCAATGGACAGCAAAAACAAATACTGCAAAAGAAGGCAAAAATCTGGGGGAATAACACACAAAAAATGATCATTACCAACAGTCATGAAGGCTCAAAGATACACGAAGAAATCCAATTCCAATTACCAAACCAAAAATGTGTCGCGCTGCCATCACCACAGAAGCCAGGTACAAAAGTATGAAAAGTATCAAGGTCAATTTATTGACAGATTTGTTTGCCTAGGCCGCTTTCCCTGTGTTTACTTGTTACCACCAACAAAAAATGATGTGTCAGACCAGGATGGATATGGGAACAAACAGGAAAGTCCCACAAATATAAGTGCATTCTGTGTTGCACAAGTGTGGAAAATTGGTGTGGGGGACATTGGCCAGAGGTGGAGTAGAACATGGGGATGATCAGCTACAGAGTTGATCATCTGCACTTTTTAGAGTACTCTCTCAGAGGTGAGTGGGCCTTTTCTTGCTAGTCCTGAGAAGGAGCTGCTCAAGTTTGAGATAATACTGGGAAGTAAGGGATGTGGTTAGCTAGCCATGCAGCCTGCAACATATTTCAAGGTTTATCAGACAAATTAATAAGGATCAGCCATGGTATCCCTCTTTCAAATTCTCATTTGTCTCAGATACAATGTCAGTGGGAAGTTAAACCCCTTTGAAGTCTTGTTTATTGGTCAAACCTGCCCCATGCACCCAGCGGCTCCCACTGAGACCTCTGGGACCAAGTACATCACAAATGTTGGACAGTACTATAATAACTTGTTCTTAGGTTTTGATTAACCATATACATGTTCACTACAATGCTCATGGTGCCTGTCTTCTTTATGGCTCTTCTAAGTTCACCACTCAGGGCTGTATCCTTGCTCCAAAAATCCATCTCCTCTTTGTCTGCCCTCTCTGTACTGTCACAATCTACCATCCACATCATTTTATTTACTCTCTATAAGTGACATTACCTACTGGCGATAGCCAGTAGGTAGTTATAGTTAGGACCACGTTTCCATAGGAAAACCTCAACATTCTATTTTGAATAACTTTGGCGCCGGTCGACGAATCCTCGCGAATTTCTCAAAATAGGTGGGGCGCTACGCTCCGCTCCTACCCTGAAAGTCTCGGGGGGATTCGTCAAGCGGGGGCTGAGATAAAAGGGGGGTCCCAAAACACGTTTTTCCCATGCATTTTTCCATAGGACCTTTAGAACGAGCTACAGCCCGAATGGCTGAACAGAATTACTCAAAATTTGGCAGAGAGGTAGTCCCTAGGTCAAGGAAGTGCCTTTTGTAGGTTTGGTGTAAATCTGTTCAGTAGATTCTGAGAAAATAGCCTTTAAATCAATATATATATCTGAGCCAGCTTACGGTACGCTTACCGTACGCTTACGGTAAGCGTACGGTGGCGTGCGCGAGCGCGATTCTGATTGGCTCTTAGATCTTAGTAAACATTCGAATCGGCCGAAACCAGGAAGCGGCGGCCGCCATTTTGTCTCTCGCACTGAGAGAGATTTTTAAAATCGGAAGCCCAAAAACATGTAAAGGGGCTGTTTTGACAACTCCCTCCCACATAGTCATGTGGAGGGAGTCCCCAAACATCCCCCAAGTGCAAAAACGGTTTTATTTTTTTTTCGGCAATTTCACGGGGTACGCTTACCGTACGCTTACGGTAAGCGTACGGTAAAAAAATAAAAATAAAAAAAACACTATCCACACTTACCCCACCCCCTGTGCTTTTGGTGGCCGAAGGCCACCAAATGTGCTGGGCTTATTACAATGGAAAAAAACACTATCCACACTTACCCCACCCCCTGTGCTTTTGGTGGCCGTAGGCCACCAAATGTACAGGGCTTATTATAAGGGAAAAAAACTTAGACTTTAAAAAACCGTACTAATTCACTGAAAAAACCATAGGTTTCACACACGTTATAGTTAGGAATTAGCATTTAAAAAACCTTGCAAATTCACTGAAAAAACCATAGGTTTCACACATGTTATAGTTAGTGGAAATTTTACTGATAAAAAACCAATGAAATTGCCCCGTTATAGTTAGCGCAGGCAACTATAACTCACGCGACCGCAATCCTCTGCTGATGACATATGTGTCTTTATGAAAAAAAAATATTTGTAATATATGTATAGCTAAAAATGTATGGAAGAAGACATGGGCAAATAAGTGTCTAAATACAGTATTAGCATCAGCAGAGGATTGCGGTCGCGTGAGTTATAGTTGCCTGCGCTAACTATAACGGGGCAATTGCATTGGTTTTTTATCAGTAAAATTTCCACTAACTATAACATGTGTGAAACCTATGGTTTTTTCAGTGAATATATATATACTTACATATAATAAATGCTCAAGGCTTCAATGTGCCTACAGGTGGAACCCAACCTACAGACAAAGCTGGCCCAATGGAAGTGGGATTGGCCCATAAACAGCATGGTGTATTTACAATGTGCATCACTTTGGCCAAATGTTTTGGAAGCCAGGATGGTGATAAGGAGATGTGGTTAGTTCAAATTGTGGTCCTTTTCATAAAACCTGACTCTCAGCATCCGATGGTTCCGGTGGCCACAGTGAATTAGGCCCATTTTAAACTTTATTGGAAGGAATACACTTTAACTCATAATGATATGATTTAGATGACACCATGCTGAGAAGTCCGACTTCACAGGCATCCTTGGAAGCACACCCTCTCACGCTATAACTTTTCACCGGCTTACCTGAAACACAAAGACAGCACACCTCAGTTTCCCATCCTCTAGTGTACTTTGTAAGTTGGTAAAACTGTAGAACTCTGCAAAACATGCATTGTTTGACTGGGTGAAATAGTGTGTGAGTATGAAAAGCTGTACATCACATAAACCTGCATGTTTGATGATTGAACTGAGACTTTTGTTTCTACAAAAAGAAGGCACCAAACAATTCACTTATTTCTGTTCAGTAATGATACTAAGAACTTCAGAGGAAAACATAATGTGCCATTTACTGCTCTTGGTGGGAACCTCATACGCAGATAGGTAATTTTCTCAGGGCGAAAATACCAGAATAAACTCTTGCTGCAATAAGGTAATAAGGCAATTCAGTATTATTCTATTCTATTTGTTCATTGTACTGCATTCTACATTCTTACAATCTTTAAGCTGACACATGTTTCGCTTGGTGTTTGGATTGATCGAATAAGCTTTCTGAAGGCTGAATTGGGCAATAAAACAAGAAACCAAACGTTGATACAGATGAAGAAGCTCATTCCAAAGTTAATCCTATTTTTTCTCAGGTATGCAGTAAGTATATTAGGGGCCTCATGTGCTTGACTAACAATACATTTTAAGAGCGTAACCTTCCACAGCAATAAGTCAGTACGGGTGCCCAACAGCCAGGATACTGACGTATAAGGATATCAGTGATGTATATTTTAGTGGAAAGACATCAGGTGCACTTAGAGGGGTAATAACTTGGTACATGGTTAACAAAGCATAACGTTTCATTTATGTATTGTAATACCATAGCTGCTGTGGCTGTTCAGGCTAGCATTTACTGAACCATTGTGTGTTGTCTGACTGTTAGCCCCATTGTACATATGGGAGCTCAACACATTTTTATCTTTTTTAGTTCACGGTAAGAAGAAGCAAATCTTGGGGGGACCCACTTTGGCTTACCAGGCAATCAAAAATAATAGGAAGAGCATCTCACACCAGTCTACAGACGACTACATGTTTGCCATCCCCCATGCCACAGCTGCTCCTACTGACTACCATATAACCATTGAAAACGGTGTGAGTGCAAGGCCTTGTTCTGATTGGTTGAATGCATTGTCAATCCGATTCTACAACAACAAGATCTTTCAACAGTTCTGATTGGGCATGCTTTCAACCAATTAGAAGTTATTTCATACAGTTAAAACCATTCTGATCTGGCTGTTAGTGGCTTTCTGTGTTTGGGTGCAAAAGCATTTTCTGCCTTTCACTAGTCTGCTCTTGTGGCATATTTTTTGCATTGTGATCTTGGTTCACAAGGAGGGTTCTACAAGAGAACCAGACTATGTTACATATATATTTTTGTCATGTAGGGAAGCATAATGTAAAGATCTTGATTGGAGGTATCTAGCTGCAGGATAGGTTAAAAAAAGAGAAGCCAAGTAACTGTATATGGCCCTGAAACATAAGATCTTCAATAACCAACACTTTCTCATAGGGAGCCTGTAAAGGAGAGGAAGATGGACAGAAATGCAAGTTTTCCTGCTCAGCCCCAGAATAAGCACTCTGGTTAAGTTGTAGTTTTTAGGGGAGATAGCTGACAATCCTACAAAACAGAATTGCAATAATCAAACCTAGCAATTATAAGAGCATGAAATAGATTTTTCTGGAGCAGCTCTGCAGGAATTGAGTAATTTTTCTGATTACTTTAAGCATAAAGAAGCAAGTGGTAAGCTTCTCAATATGTGCCACAAAGTTTGTCATCAAAAATAATGCAGAGAATAATTAGACAACAACTTGTCTGAGGACAATCATTTGGTAGACCCGCAAAACAAATCACCATGCCCATAATCCCCCACCTATACAATATAGTCAAATAGATTCTAGAGAGATACAAACACTGCATTGTTATTGAAGGCACTGCATTCCTCACAATTTCGGACGATTTAGCGGAAACATATGTTTTTTATTTCAATTGGCTGTAGTATTAAACTAGACCAGGTATTTTTTTTTATTCATTTATCACAAAACTTCACATCTCCATTATTCTCCTTCACTTAAATGGTAAACAGCATATGTGTTTGCACCAAAGTGACTTATTATAACTGTGATACAGTGGTCATGACTTTTAAACAGAATATGTCACGTACATCAGCATTCGGGTCCAATACTCTACTTACTAAACCTCAATACCTCACTTCCACCACATCTATAACAACTGCATAAAACAGCAGACACAATAGGCAACCTTCAAAAACTAAACACACAATAGGCAACCTTCAAAAACAGTACAGACTATCGGAAATCCTCTTAGATGAACTACTTTCATTACTTTCTGCAGTATATTTTCTGGTTTGCATCGCTATAAAACCAAAGCAATTAGACATAACTTCTCTTTACACCTATTAACCTTCTTACCTACGCTATGCCATCAAGTACTACACTCAGGAGCCGATTCCGATCTGGGTCAGAAAGCACTCCGACCGAGCCTGATCTGGAATCTTTTCCGACCGATCAGAGTCCTGCAGTCCGACCGAGCGAGTACGATGCGCACATATGTTGTCGGACTCGGTTCGGCCGAACTCCCATAGAAGTCAATGGCAGCCAGTTGTACGACGCGTTCATGCGCTCCCATTGACTGAATGGGTACGTCTCGAACAAGTGCGCCCCCTACAGTGGGTACGCGTCGGTGCCATCCACGCTGTACATGCCTGTGTGGGGGAGACCCATGTGTCTCCCCCTGTGTGCGAGTCGTGCAGCTGCGGGTGTCGGGGGTGCGACATGGACACCCGAAGTCCGACTCTGGGAACTTTTGCGAGCCGGACACTCCGGCTCGCACAGGCTGTCCGACGCGTTCATAGTACTGGCTCGGTCGTGAATCACATCCATTGCACGCCATGGTTAGCTTACGACCGAGACGTACGGAGCGGTTTGGACCCGGAAACAACTCAGTCGGTGAATTTCATGTAGCTCGCATCGTACTTGCTCGCTCGTACAGCTGTACGAGTCGGCCAGAAAACACGCGTACGGCTCGTAGTTTTTCTGGCCGGATCGGGTTCGGTGACCTTCCGACCCGGATTGGAATCAGACCCTCAGTACTTGGCTGCTTCATCGAGCACTATCTCAGTACTTTATGTCTGCTCACCCTTCTTGAGCTCCATCGCACCCTTTCAGTCCACAAAACACAGAGGGGCATATTTACAAGAAGATATCGCCGCCAGAACATCACTTTTAGCGATGTTCTGGTGGTGATATGCCCTTCTCTATATTTACAAAGTGGCATTAAGCCACTTTTTGTGGCTTAACGCTGCCTTGTAAATAAGGTCCCTTTAGACGCATCACTTAGCATGAAAGGGGCATGCAATGGGTGTATCTGTGGGCGTTCTACTACAACATCCATTGCTTTTGACGGTGCCCCAGATTTACAGGGGGGTGTAAATCTGAGGTTGTGCCAAAAACTAACCCCATTCAAGAGCAGGCATTAGAATGGAGAAACGAGGAGAAATACTTTTATTTCCCCTCTTTTTTGCTTTTTCTATGTGTGCTGCATTCTGCAGCACACATTGAAATAGCCCCCACGTGTACGTCAAAAATCGTGAGCAAGAGAACACAATGCATGGTCTGGTAACACTTCTGAAAATTCTGTATGAGGTCCTCAAATTCCTAATCCTCAGGTTGCAGCAAATCCACTTCCTTCTGATGCTTTGGTATGTTGAACAGAAAAATATGACATGCTCAGCCGATTTGGCCATCTGAGGGCAGAACAGGCAGAATCTGTCACAATCACTAGAGTGACAATTCCATTTGACTGTAAAAGAGCAAATAGGCACAATCCCCTTGCAAATTTACCATAGAAAGGCTTTACAAGGGGGCGGGGGGGGGGGGTGGGGGGGTTCAATCTTATCCAAGAATGCTTCCAGATGGCAGATGGTAATCTACTTTGAACTCTAAAAAGGAAACAGTAAGAGACCCGCCCATAAGAGGGTATTGAATTTGGTTGTCAGTATAATGCCAACAGATGCCTTTTAGCTCAGATGGAAAACCAAAGATTTTTGTATCCAATCTGGCCCAGCCAATCTTTCGTTATCCGAAGCCAGGCAATCCTACATGTCATCTATGGCCATGTGAAATGTCACGGGCTCTGGAGTCTCAGCCAGCACAAAAGCCATCTTAACCCAGCTGTGTCATTGATGCATCTAATGCCATAATCTAGATGCAGGGGTACATGCAGGTGCTAGCTAGTAAGCTACATAGGTTCCTCATAAAAATGATTTTCTATAATCTCTAAGGGGCAGATTTATGAGCCCCTTGCGCCACTTTTGCGTCACTTTTAACATGGGAAAAGTGACGCAAAAGTGGCGCAAGGGACTCATAAATCTGCCCCTAAGGGTATAGTGTCTTGGAAGCCCAAAAGCTCTCCACCGTACAGAGTGGCTCTTAGTGCTTGTCTTTTGTCGATTTCAAGGGCTGGAGCCACCGGGTGAAAAAAGGAGCTGCAGTGAGCCCTCAAAATACCCCCACAATGTATTTTGAGCCCTCTTATCTGAATATGGGATAACCAATCAAATCTATGGTGAGCATAACCCCCAGATAATCGAATATCTGAACTCTCTCAAGAGCCACTCCACTGAGAGTTGGGTTTGCATGGGTAGTTGGACAGGGGTTGAAAACCATGGGGCAGATCTATATTGGAGATGCGCCACTTTTACGCCGCCGTTGCGTCACTTTTGTGACGCAGCGGTGGTGTAAACCCTGCGCCACGTTGCGCCATATTTACATCGTGACGCATCTATGGAGATGCGTCACGATGTAAAGCCCTGCGCCACGTAAAACCTGCGTCAGGTTTCACGTGGGCGTGTTGACAGTGGGGGGGGGCGTTCCGTCGCAGGAACGCCCCTGAAAAGTGACTCAGTCAAATTTATAAGATTTGACTGAGTCACTTTCCCAACGCTGATGCGCCAAAACCCTGCGCCTGCTTGAAGCAGGCGTAAAGCTTGACGCACCATGTTAGGGATAGGGTAGGTTGGAACAATGCTGGAGTTGCGTCGCGCTTGCGACGCAACTGAAGCACTGCGCCAACCTTACGCCATCGGATGCGTCACGCATCTGTTTATTCCTGTGCCATGATGCGCCGCATTGTAAATGCGGTGCATCATGTGTGGCGCAAGGGTAAACTTGCGTGACGCATCATTCCTGGCGCATCCTTGCTGATTTGCAGGGATGCGCCAGGAAACATAAATCTGCCCCCATGTATTTTGTCTTGCTGAGGTTAATCTTCAGCGTCAGCTGCTTGCAGAAGGACCCAAAACAATCCGGAAGACTCTAGACCCCTATAGGGAATTCAATAATAAAATGGTATTGCCTGAAATCAATATGGTTGGGATCTTGGTAAATTGGTAAATTGGTAAATCTGACCAAAAGTCTCTTGGAACAGGCAGATGTCAAATTTATCTGTTGAAAGACCCAAATCAGGGGTCTCAAGTTTTCACACTAAGCCAGCAACATTCCAGGTGACAATCTTATGGGTGTGCAGGAGCGGTGCAGTGTCGCCCAAAACGTGAGACTCCAAGGCTATTTGGGATAAAAGCGGAGGCTCAACAGAACTAAGGGAGAGCGTGCACACTCCAGAAGGAGTATGGGAAGAACATGTGGGATTAGTGGGGGGCGGCTGCACCTTGGTGGGAAGGAAGTTGGAGACTAGTAGCCAGAATATTGCTATTGCTGGTAGACAGACCAGAGCATCAGTCTAAACTATCCAGGTTAGAGAGAGGAAGAAATCTGTTGGAGGTTGAGACTGAAAACCCATCCCCAGCAGCAACCCTGGAGGGCAAGGGCTTGGATACCACCATTTTCCTGGGAGAAACATGCTTATAAGAAAAAGCCATGTGGACAAGGTTAATGTTGTCTCTCACTAAACGGGCCATATCCCCTCTCTTGACCAACCACTGTGCCAGACCACGGTTCCTACAATTGATAATACAATCCTCTCTAATGTTTTTGGGTGTGGGTGATGAGCTCAACCTCCTTACCAATTGGATGTCATAATACTCAGGGATTTTGAAATTCGTATGACTGATCAACCAATGACATACCTTATTTTTATGGTACCCATAAGAATCTTCATGGCATCCCTGGGGTGGGGGAACTCCAGTTAGAATGACCACATAGGGACAGCAGTTAGGGGGAGGCTCAGGCAGGACTGAGGCTGAGGGGCGTATCTTGAATCTGCGAGTTAGGCCCTTATCGATGTGCCCTGTACAGGGCACCCAATCCTAAAGTTTGAACCCCTGAATCATCTGCCCCTCATACTCCTGACTGTGGGGGGCACAAATCACCTCAAACTTGGGAGGACTGGTCAGGACCTACGCTATCCAGTAACCTTGAGGGGACAGCTGAAGGAGTACTATTATCAACAGAGGTAGGCAACTGTGGCTGTGCAGAAAACTGTCAACCTGAGGCAATGTTTAAAGAAGAAATCAACAGGCTAACATTATGTTCATGGTTACAAATCTCATCCAACTAGGGAGAAATACATGCATGCAGAGAAGACGAACATCTGTCCAAAATGCAATCCCTGTCGAAAGGTGGCGGTACAACATCCTCAGCTGTAGGTTTAATTGAAGCCTGCCCAGACAGCAGCAAGGGGGGTATTGCGACCAGTACTACGACTGAAACTGAATTGTAATTTAGCATGTCCCCCAGCCTTCGTTTTATACTTCCTTTTGGAGCTAGGTTCACTGTCACTGATTTGCATACCGTCTGGATTGCAGAAACATGCAGAGGGCAGGGCAGCCATCTGGTCTGTAGCCATATCCACCATTAATCCAGGTAGAATGATGGGACCTGTGGATGGACATGCCGAGGAAGCTAGAAGATAACCAGAGGCAACTCCAAAATCTAGAGAGAGATTCCTTTCGGTCAGGTCTATTTCCTTTGAAACAACATTGACAACACAAATACAAAAAAGACTCCAGAAGTATAGACCCTGTCCCTTACAATTTTCTTTTTGCCCATTATTCTTGCCCCGCTATGAAAGGACCTCAAGAAAATTTGGGGTAGGAGTGAAAAGAAGGTGCTAAGTGCACCGGAGCCGACAACCACCTAGAGATAGCACAGCCAGGGCACTACATGACAACAACAGGAGGGTCAGCAAGCAAATGAAAGAAAATAGGCCTGGTCTCTTCTTTCGCTATGAGACTCTCCCCGCTCCCGGGCCCCGCCTTGCACTGGAAATGTCTGGGGGAAATAGTCCCACCCCAAACTGGTGCAGAGACAAAAAGTTTAGCATTATGTCCAACCCCCACTAGCCTGTGTCTACATAGTCTTGGAAACTTTAAATGGAATTATAGCTAAGGAGTTTCTGGTGGGGGGATAGGATGAGCAGCGTAATCTGAAGGCAGCATCAAATCCCCCTCCCCAGCGGCTGCCTTAAAACATAAATGTGCGATTCTTTAATTGTAATTTTTAAAGAATCGCTATTAAAGAATCGCCTATGAATGTAGGAACATTGCTTAATTGTGACTTGCAAATTGCGAGTCTCAATTAAGTAATTGCTACCCATTCATTCCTATGGGCCTAGAGGCCGATAGGAATCAACAGAAATTGCATGCTCAATTTGGGAGTACCAAATAGGTACTTGCAAATTGCGCATGCAATTTCAAGGGTGCAAGGGTGCCAAAAAGACACCCTGTTGCACCCCTGAAAATTGCCATGTGACCACATGTTGCACACACACATGCAACAAGGGCATGTGTGTGTGTAACATGTAACTTTGTGCATTTTTCAAATTTTTAGCGAATTACCGTCCAGTTTCATTGAACGGTAATTTGTGACCCACTAATAGCGAAATCGCAATTTCAATTTGCTTCATGCATTGCATTTAAGGAATTGCAATTTGCGATTCCTTAAATGCAATAGTAATTTAAGTAATCGCAAGTTTTGCAATTACTGACATTGCGATTTTTGCATTTGGGATGATGTATCCCAAATGCACAAATGCCGGTCGCAAAGGGACAGATTCTGCTAATTTGTCCATTTCCGACCGTTATAAGCTAATGGGATTCAATAAATGGAAAAGCGTTCCTGCACTCATGCGAACAAGAGCACGCAAACAAGTTTCCTTTCCCATGGCCACTCGGGCAAGTAAATAATGAAGGGGCCATAAAACACACAGGGCAGTGTAGTTACAGTACCTGCATGAGTTCCAGATGTCCCAGCGGGTTCAGGCAGGTAGATGGGCCAAGTTTAAAAAACCTAGAGGGGCGCCCAGCCCATCCTCCTCTGTGTGGATGGGCTCGCCCTTGGCATGGGCTCTGCCCGGTCACAACCCATGCGTGTTCCGTGCCAAAGGCTCAGGTGCAACACTTTTGTAGCGCAGATTATCGGGCAGCCCAGCCCCTCTCTGAGCGTTGGCATTCTGACAGCTCGGGGATCTCTGGGACTGAAGGTCCTTTCCAGGAATGCAGTGATGTTCAAAATGGCAGGGGGCTCTGTACCCCCACACACAGCAGCAGTAGTCCTCTACTACTATTACCCCTACTCCTAGGTATATATAGTTTCCTTCTGATTCAACGGCATTTACCACTACCACAATTTTATCACTACCAAAGCTATGCATAAAATCCTAAATCTATGTAAAATGCCTTCTAATTCCACTTCCCAGAGAGATTTGCTTCTGCACAGAGGTCCTTTCAGCAAGTCAAGGTTGTAATTAACTAATTCGTTATCAGGAATTTGGGCTACTGTATTAATACTTTAGTGACCCTTCTTTATCACTTACTCACCACTAGAGCACTATGTATGAGTATGTGTGACTTACTATTGAAGTACCTCCCGCTTACTCATGAATTTCACAAGTGAACCAAGATTACCCCTGGCATTCTCCTGGAATTAAGGAGTGCAACAAGTGTAATCACATCAACATCTTTGTGAATTGGGCACCTCTACCTTCACACGATTGCCAAGCTGACGGGCTCTTCGTTAAGAACAGGGCCCTCCCTCTACAAACTACTTGCAATAGTTCTCAAAGCCGTTTATGGTAATCCCAAAATGTTCTTTCTCATGTCAAATATATCTCTTCCTACAACTTAATATCAGCTCATCATTGCTTCACAACCGCAAATAGACTCCCCCCTGCACGTCTAGGTTTGGTCCTTCTGGGATCAAAACACCTGAATACTCTTCCACTTGCCGTTGGGCCAGCCCAACAGGACAGGAGTTCAAAAGTCATGTGCTTAACTGTTTATGCAGCCAGGCTTCAAATGGGCTGGGTCCCTTCAGCTCTCGGACCCGATAGTATTTTAGAACAGACATTGAAACGGGTTCCTATCAGGGCCTATATTCATACCCTTGACTTCCATGGGATTTCTGAACAATAAATGTAATAAAATTTGAGGTAATCTATGTCAGTGATTCAGTTCTGGTTTATATTTCACAGCTTGTCCTGAATCTTGTACTTCATTAGTATTAGCTATTTCCAGGATCTTGGTTTTCTGTATTTATTTGTAGCATATTGCTCTTATATGGTGCATGCTTTGGACTAAGCCATCTTCAGGTGTCTATAACAGCCGCGACTGAGAGCTCTGGACTTGAGACTAAAAGCAGTGTGAGTTTCTCTCAATGCCTGTCATTGGGATGTTCGGAATACATGGTAAACCAATCCCTGGCTTTTCTCCACACAAACAACCATTAACAAAGCCAACAGTCTTGTCTAGTTTTATGTGTTTTATGTTGTTGTATTATTATATGGGATAAAATAACAAAAAGCTCAGAGAGAAACCAAAAGGCTGGTTGGGTGGTACAAACACAGATAAATGGTTTGTGTTTAAGTCACGGCTATAATTGCGAAGGCCACGCCCCTTGCAGAGATCCCCCCTGTGAGAAGTTGGCCTGATATGTAGTGCTCACTATTCTAGTGATCACTGTGTATCATTCCAAACGACCCTTATTGATGATTGGTTGTAAGTCAACCTTTTAGACCAGCTATCCTAGTAGCGTGGATACGAGCAGTCTTAGGCTAAACTCTAGAGGGCGTGTTAAGCCAGCTGTTTACCATCACATATACCCCTTGAACACCAAGTGAAAGGACACCACACAAGTTGTTATGAAAATAAAGGATATTTATTTATAACAAGACTACCCTGGCTCTTTATGAGTCAGGGAGCTAAGCACACTACAAAACTCTTAGGAAAATACTTCAGTTGCACAATTTAAACAAATGCCCGAGGGGCACGAGAAACCATCTACACTAACAGTGAAATGCGAATGGTTAGAGTCTGGAGGTACTGATTCCGGA
This sequence comes from Triturus cristatus, assembly GCF_964204655.1. Lineage (NCBI taxonomy): Eukaryota > Metazoa > Chordata > Amphibia > Caudata > Salamandridae > Triturus > Triturus cristatus. The sequence continues at coordinate 122,757,056 of NC_140590.1, read as the reverse complement.
GTGATCCGATCAGTGGGACTAAACGAAAAAGGAACTGGACACTTGTAGAGCGAACCTGCGATGGAGCACCGAGATGCTCGAGTTACCTAGCCCGGAGGCTGCGGCTGCGTGAAGTTCGGCAAGATGTCGGGAGTCCTCGTGTAGTCTCAGGAGCCTGAAAGAAGAAGTTGCTGGCAGGCGACCAGTGACGATGTTCAGAGCGATCCAAGCCTGGATCGGTGATGAAGGAAACCTGAAAGCAGAGGGGACTCAGTTCTCAACCGCTAGCCAGCGATCGTGTGGGTACCAGGAGGGTACCGGCTGAAGTCACCTCGACCAGGTGAGTGGGTGACGTCGGACTCGGCTGTTCCTCGGACCAGGAGGCGCGGCGGCGACCAGGATGGAGGGCGAGCTGTCCCACGAAGGTGTCTGCTGTCGATGATGCTGGGCCCAGGAAGGGGCAGCGGATCTTGGCAGTGGCAACCCAAGCGGGGGAGTCAAGATGGCGTCGGGAGTGGACCAGGAGGGTCCGGGGTACTCTTCTGTTGAAGGGGAGCAAGAGCCAGTCTGGAGCAACCAGACTAGTGATGAAACAAACGTGGTGCGTCGTGAAGAGGGCCACAAGCCGGTCGGCCAGTGCTCGGACAACGCGGTGAACAGCAAGGAGCGGAAGGGCCCCCACGCAGATCTCGTGGATGCTGGGGAGACAGACTTCGAAGCTGGAGCTGCTCAGGGTTTAGGGCTTCTCAAACCCTAGGTGCACTCACTCGAGGGTCCCTCGGTGGGCGTGCTAGATAAGCGTCATGCAGGTTCTGAGGATAGCCGGTCCCGCAGGTCTCGTCACACCTACGACTCTCAGCTGAGCTGATGAGGTAGGTAAAAGGTCAGAGATGTCAGGGAACTCGGGTCTCGTCGAGCTGGGCAGTCTTGATCCGTAGGAGAGACTTACAGCAAACCGCAAGCGCTTAGATGGTGCCTGCTGTTGCAGGGTGGCTACTCCTTAGCCACAAGGGAGAGTCTTCAGAAATAGTCAAGAGTTCCTTTCGTGGAAAGTGGTTCGTGATTCGGAGTTATCCGATTATCTGATTATCCAATTTGGGAAGGGGACGCGCTCCTACCTTTATTCTAAGAAAAGGGGCTGGCCCGTGACTAGGTTCTACCTATGGGTGGAGCCAGGAGGGGGGTGGTTACACCCCTATCCTTTGTCCGGCTTCGCGCCAGCTCAGGGGCTGGTGTGCCCCCGAAACTGGTTTGAGCTGGGCTATGCACAGTGAGCACCGGGGTGCCACTGGCGATCACCTTCCTTTCAGCCCTGCCTACCTGGGATACACAAACCCTGTCTGGGACGGTGCTAACACCGCCCTCGACAGGAAACCCTTTGTCCAAGCTCCCCTTGCTGGAAGGTCCCCCAGCAGCGGGAGGTCAGACTTGTGTCTGGTGGCAGCATCCATTTTGTGATGCTGAGGCTTAAGTCAACTTTAACCGGGGTTCAAGGTTACTTCCATGTCGTGTCCCTCTAAAAGGGGGGGAATGCCAACCCCGTCACCAGGACTGGCGAGGGGTTCGTATTCCCATTCGTATGACACCTTACTCGACATGTGTAGGTGATGTGAGGCCAAAGTTAGCAAATAACCGCAAGGATTATAAGGCATTAAAAGTAGTTGGCCCGCGTCACCATGGAACGGCTATTAGGACTTGGTTCCGCAAGCCGTCGACGGGCTCAGCTCGCGCCAGAGCACCGTCCCACATGATTCCCTGCACTCTGCCTTCAGGATTGATAAGGCCTGCTATAGGAGTGACTGATAGGAATCCATGTGTCCATTTTAGGGTTTAGGTGTAGGAATACTACACCTACAGCAACGGGTGATTACACCACGTGGCCCCAGCTGTCGTGCAGCCAGTTGTGTCAGATTTGGGCGTCCATTCCAGGGGTGGCATAATACATGCTTCAGCCCCGGGTAGGCCCTGGGTACACCGATGCCCTGGATACCTGTGGTATGCTGAGACAGGGACTGACAAGGCGGCCCAGTTCCAATTAGTGGATGCACCTAACGTACATGTGTGTTAATTTCGAGAGAGAACAGCTAGGCTGTGGGTCTGATTGGCAGGCCCACAGCCGGAGAAAGTCGTAAACCAATGAAGCAAAAGCAAAAAATCTGGGTGATCATAGGATTGCAGATAGGGGTGGGCGGAATTTGCGGAATTAACCTTCGCAAATTATCGCGAGAATGTTTAAAATTATCGCAAACAAGCAGAAATATCGCAAAGATGCGGAAGTTTTTTTCCGGCATGTTCGCGAGATTTTCTGCATGGTTGCGGGTCGCCAACTTACCCATGTGGTTGCTTGCGGGCGCGGCCATCTTGTTTTGAGTTGTTCTCGCGGTGCATGATCGCGAGAAGAAAGACGTGATCGCGCGACGCATGACGTCACTGCGGGCGCGAACTGTCGCGAGACAGCGCAAATGGCTAAAAACAATACAACATCTCATGGAGAACGCGACCGGATCAAGAAAACTTGTCGGCGAACGCAGGGATTCAGGTAAGGCGATCGCGCGCGCGCGAGAATGTATCATTTTACAGCGCGAGCAAGAAACAAATTATCGCCAAGCTGCGGAAACCGGAATTTTTGACATTTTCGCGCTCTCCGCGGAACGCAAAAATGTCAAATTATCGCAATTTCCGCGAACGGAACGAAATTTTTGCCCAGGCCTAATTGCAGACCCTACTCTCCTACATGACCCCCCCCCAAACTTTGGGACAATAAGCTAACCTTGACCAGGTGAGTCTTCTTGCTCTAAGTGGAAATACCTGGAGAGCCCATCTGCATTGCCATGATCAGTGCCAGGTCTATGCTCCACTGTGAAGTCCATCCCCTGTAGGGAAATGGACCACCTAAGTAGTTTGGGGTTTTCACCCTTCATTTGATTTAGCCACAAGAGGGGCTTATGGTCGGTCTGAATCTTGAAGTGAGTGCCAAACAAGTATGGCCTCAACTTCTTCAGGGCCCAAACCACAGCAAAGGCCTCCCTCTCAATAGCTGACCAATTCTTCTCTCTGGGGGTCAGCCTCCTGCTAATAAAAGCTATGGGCTGGTCATGACCATCAAAATTCAGTTGCGATAGAACAGCTCCCACACCCAGCTCCGAAGCGTCTGTTTGGACAATGAATGGTTTGGAGTAGTCTGGACTCTTTAGGATAGGTGCTGTGCACATGGCCTGCTTTAGGTCATCGAATGCCTTCTGACAGCTTGCTGTCCACTGAACTTTTTTTGGCATCTTTTTACTTGTCAGGTCGTTTAGCGGGGTCACAATGGATCCATAATTTCTGACAAATTTCCGGTAATAACCAGTCAGGCCCAAGAAAGCTCGAACCTGAGTCTGGGTGGTTGGAGGAGCCCAGTCCTGGATGGCCTGTATTTTGCTCTCCAATGGTTGAACCTGGCCTCCACCTACAAGGTGGCCCAGGTATACAACCTGTGTCTGCCCTATCTGGCACTTGGTGGCCTTGATATTGAGGCCTGCCTTCTGCAGGGCCTCTAACACTTTCCTCAGGTGGACCAGGTGATCCTCCCAGGTGGAGCTAAAGACAGCGATATCGTCCAGATACGCCGCACAGAAGTCGTCCAACCCAGTGAGAACTCGATTCACCAGCCTTTGGAAGGTGGCAGGTGCATTTTTCAAACCAAAGGGCATTACCACGAACTGATAATGCCCACCCGGGGTAGAAAATGCTGTTTTGGGCTTGGCCTCCTCAGCTAACCTGATTTGCCAATACCCAGCTGTCAGGTCAAACGTACTTAAGTAGTTGGCCGAGGCCAACCGGTCGATAAGTTCGTCTGCTCTTGGTATCGGGTGGGCGTCAGTCTTAGTGACCGCATTGAGACCTCTGTAGTCCACGCAAAACCTCATCTCTTTCTTACCGCCCTGGGTGTGAGGTTTCGGCACGAGCACTACGGGACTAGCCCAGGGGCTGTCCGAGGGTTCAATGACTCCCAGCTCCAACATATTCTGCACCTCTGTCTTGATGCAGTCTCTGACATGATCAGGCTGCCGATAGATTTTACTCTTTACGGGCAGACTGTCCCCAGTGTCGACCTCATGGGTACACCACTTGGTCTGACTGGGTGTCAGAGAGAACATATGTCGAAAGGATTGAAGAACCTGTTTACAATCCTCTTGTTGATGTCCAGAGAGGCTGCCACAAAAGACAACACCATCTACGGATCCATCGTCAGGGTTCTGAGAGAGCAGGTCTGGGAGAGGGTCACTCTCCTCCTCCTGTCCCTCATCTGTGGCCATGAGCAAGCCCATGCCCTCCCTGTCGACATATGCCTTGAGCCTGTTTACATGGAGCACCCTGTGGGGGCTCCGGGGAGTTCCCAGGTCTACCAAGTAGGTGACCTCTCCCTTCTGCTCAATGATCGTGTGGGGCCCAGACCATTTGTCTTTGAGTGCTGCTGGGGCCACTGGCTCCAGCACCCACACCTTCTGTCCAGGCTGGTACACAGTCAGAACAGCCTTTTGGTCGTGCCAAGCTTTCTGTAATTCTTGGCTCGCCTCCAGGTTTTTAGACGCCTTTTCCATGTACTCCGCCATCCGCGAGCGGAGACCGAGCACATAGTCCACAATGTTTGATGCCGGCTTTCTGAGAGGTCTCTCCCATCCTTCCTTTACCAAACAAAGGGGTCCCCTTACAGGATGTCCGAACAGAAGCTCGAAAGGGCTGTAGCCAACCCCCTTCTGCGGGACCTCTCTGTAGGCGAACAAGAGGCAGGGTATCAGAACATCCCATCTCCGCCGAAGCTTTTCAGGTAGTCCGTGAATCATCCCTTTTAGGGTCCGGTTGAATCTCTCAACCAGCCCATTGCATTGTGGGTGATAGGGTGTGGTGAACTTGTAGTTGACACCACATTCCTTCCACATAGCAGTCAGATATCCCGACATGAAGTTTGCACCTCTGTCTGAGACGACCTCCTTAGGGAAGCCCACTCTGGAGAACACTCCAAGTAGGGCCCGTGCCACCACAGGTGCTGTAGTGGTCCTAAGGGGAATAGCTTCAGGATACCTGGTGGCGTGGTCCACCACCACCAGTATGAACTTGTGCCCTGATGCTGTCTGGGGTTCCATTGGTCCGACAATGTCGATCCCCACTCGTTCAAAGGGTACCCCCACCACTGGTAGTGGTATGAGGGGGGCCTTTGTCGTGCCACCTGACTTACCACTGGCTTGGCAAGTGACACAGGAGCGGCAAAACTCCTTCGTATCTTCGGACATGTGGGGCCAGTGAAAGTGTGGAACAATTCTGTCCCAAGTCTTATTCTGGCCTAAGTGACCTGCAAGGGGAATCTCGTGGGCCAAGGTGAGAAGGAAACCTCTCAGAGACAAGGGGATGACCAGCCTCCTGGTCGCACCAGGTTTGGGGTCTCTTGCCTCGGAGTACAGGAGTCCATCGTCCCAGTACACTTTGTGGGTACCTGTGGCGTTCCCTGCAGCCTCAGCAGCGGCCTGCTGTCTGAGGGGTTCAAGTGAGGGGCAGTCTAACTGTGCCTTCCCCAGGTCTTCCCTGGAGGGTCCCCCTGAGCCCAGAAACTCAACCTGACCAGGTTCAAGCTCTTGCGGCTCAGTTTCCCTCAGTTCTTTAAGGTCAGCCTCCTCGGAGACTTGATCCACGACCTGGGGGAAGGCGAAGCCTTACCCTTACTGCTCCTTTTCTTGGAAGGTGCCTGGTCCGTTCTTCCAGGATCCAGCACCTGTTCAGTGGGGCATCTTTTGGCCTGTGACCTGGTCACAGCAAGGACATGTGCTGGCAAGCCTAACATCTCCATGTGAGTCCTCTGCTCCACTTCTGACCATTGTGACGTTTCCAAATCATTGCCCAACAGACATTCTACGGGGAGGTCTGAACTAACCACAACCTTTTTCGGGCCACTTACCCCTCCCCAGGAGAAATCAACAACTGCCATACTGTGATTGGTAGTGACGTTGCTGGCATTGGTCACTAGGTAACTGGTACCTAGCATGATCTGTCCAGGGTCCACGAAGTTAGGCGTCACCATGGTGACACTGGCACACGTGTCCCTGTAGGCCTGAGCCACTTTTCCATTTATCAAAGGTGTCTGTCTGTATTTGCCCAAAGTATTGGGACTGGCGTCAGGGGACATATCCATATCCCCTGTACAGACAAGGACGGCCTGAGTGAGAGTGCCGACTAAGTCGTCACTCCCCTCGGTTCCCAAGGTTAACCCAACTAATGCCTTGGGAGGCGCACTACCACTGCTGACTGTACTAGGGGGTGCAGGTGCCTTAGGGGCTGCAGTGGTAGGAGTTTGCCCTCCTTTCTTGGTGCACTCACTAAACCAGTGAGTCTTACTTTTACAGTATTGGCACCACCTTTTTGACTGGCCTTCTTGAGTCTTCTTCTTCTGTGAAGCCTGACCCCCACCCTCTTTGGTTTGTTGGGGACCTGTCGAAGACTTCTGGTCATTTTGTTCGTTCTTGTTACCCTTTTGGTCTGCTTTCTTCTGACCACCCTGGTTCTGATTCTGGTTCTGCTTGACCCTTGTTCTGACCCATCTGTCTGCCTTCTTTCCCAATTCTTGGGGAGAGGTCAGATCCGAGTCGACAAGGTGCTGATGCAACAATTGGTTCTGACAGTTGTTTAAAATCTGTTCTCGCATGATAAGATTGTACAATCCTGTGTAATCAGTAACCTTGCTACCCAGCAACCAGCCTTCCAAAGCCTTAGTGGCACAATCGACAAAGTCAGCCCAATCCTGAGACTGAATTTTCTGGGTGTCCCGGAACAGCACCCGGTACTGTTCCGTGGTTAAGCCGAACCCATCAATCAGTGTGTTCTTCAGGACTTGGTAGTTGTTAGCATCCTCAGCTCTTGTAGTGAGGAGCTTGTCCCTTCCTTTACCTTCAAAGGAAAGCCACAGTATAGCTGCCCACTGACTTGGGGGGACGCACTGGACAGTGCAGGCCCTCTCCAAGGCAGTTATCCACTTGTGGATGTCGTCCCCTTGTTTAAAGGGGGGCACGATTTTACTCAGGTGTCTAGTGTCTATACCCCTGTCTTTCTCTCTATTGAGAATGCTGCCACCAGTGGGATCTAACCCACTTAATTTCTGCTCTCGGGCCAAGGCAAGTCTTTCTTTGGCGAGGGCAAGTTCTTCCCGCTCGATCCTCAGATTGACCTCCCACATCTTCGCTTCATGCTCCCTCCTCTGAGGGGAAGTCATTCCTCTCTGAGAAGATGCCTGAGAGACATGTGTATGAACCGATCTGCCAGAGCCTCTGGAGAGAGACCTAGCTCGTCCGTTCCCAAGGTTAAGCCTGCTTGAGCGTGGGCCCGGGGCTCCCCCAGTTCCATTCTCATGCCTGCTTAAGTTGGTCCTTGTAAGCCTGCCGACTACCACTGGACCTTTGTCTGCCTCGTCTCCCGATAACTCGTCCTCGTCCTCCTCCTCTGTGTGGGGGTCGAGGTCTGGGTCACCGAGGGTTCCCTCTAAGGGAGGCATGTTCCCATCTGCACTGGGGGGACCTGGGTTAGAGGACCTCCTAGCATCGTACGCCTCTAAGAGACCTATCAGTATTGCGATGGTAGGGTTAGAACCCTGGTTTAGCTTCCTGGAGGCACACAGTTGTCGCATCTCCTTGAAGCTAAGAGTTGCATATCGTGACACGACCTGTGGAGGGTCACTGACCACTAAGGGAGTCTGCGAAGACTCTCCGTGGATCGACATGCTTTTCTAGTGAGGTGTAAGTGTTGCACCTACCTACACTATGGGTTTACCTACTGATCCCTTGCTAAGAGTTGTAGTCAGGGTGTGCTAAGCCCTGTTACACTACAACAGCCGGTTCAGTAGAACTCGGAGTATTCTAAGTTAAGTTATATGTACCTGGGTACTTATGTGATCTTTCACTGCGATATTCTTAGGATACGTGTGTGGTAAAACAACAGCAAGCTCAAATCCCAACCGCTGCTCACCAATGTGAGAAGTTGGCCTGATATGTAGTGCTCACTATTCTAGTGATCACTGTGTATCATTCCAAACGACCCTTATTGATGATTGGTTGTAAGTCAACCTTTTAGACCAGCTATCCTAGTAGCGTGGATACGAGCAGTCTTAGGCTAAACTCTAGAGGGCGTGTTAAGCCAGCTGTTTACCATCACATATACCCCTTGAACACCAAGTGAAAGGACACCACACAAGTTGTTATGAAAATAAAGGATATTTATTTATAACAAGACTACCCTGGCTCTTTATGAGTCAGGGAGCTAAGCACACTACAAAACTCTTAGGAAAATACTTCAGTTGCACAATTTAAACAAATGCCCGAGGGGCACGAGAAACCATCTACACTAACAGTGAAATGCGAATGGTTAGAGTCTGGAGGTACTGATTCCGGAGTGATCCGATCAGTGGGACTAAACGAAAAAGGAACTGGACACTTGTAGAGCGAACCTGCGATGGAGCACCGAGATGCTCGAGTTACCTAGCCCGGAGGCTGCGGCTGCGTGAAGTTCGGCAAGATGTCGGGAGTCCTCGTGTAGTCTCAGGAGCCTGAAAGAAGAAGTTGCTGGCAGGCGACCAGTGACGATGTTCAGAGCGATCCAAGCCTGGATCGGTGATGAAGGAAACCTGAAAGCAGAGGGGACTCAGTTCTCAACCGCTAGCCAGCGATCGTGTGGGTACCAGGAGGGTACCGGCTGAAGTCACCTCGACCAGGTGAGTGGGTGACGTCGGACTCGGCTGTTCCTCGGACCAGGAGGCGCGGCGGCGACCAGGATGGAGGGCGAGCTGTCCCACGAAGGTGTCTGCTGTCGATGATGCTGGGCCCAGGAAGGGGCAGCGGATCTTGGCAGTGGCAACCCAAGCGGGGGAGTCAAGATGGCGTCGGGAGTGGACCAGGAGGGTCCGGGGTACTCCTCTGTTGAAGGGGAGCAAGAGCCAGTCTGGAGCAACCAGACTAGTGATGAAACAAACGTGGTGCGTCGTGAAGAGGGCCACAAGCCGGTCGGCCAGTGGTCGGACAACGCGGTGAACAGCAAGGAGCGGAAGGGCCCCCACGCAGATCTCGTGGATGCTGGGGAGACAGACTTCGAAGCTGGAGCTGCTCAGGGTTTAGGGCTTCTCAAACCCTAGGTGCACTCACTCGAGGGTCCCTCGGTGGGCGTGCTAGATAAGCGTCGTGCAGGTTCTGAGGATAGCCGGTCCCGCAGGTCTCGTCACACCTACGACTCTCAGCTGAGCTGATGAGGTAGGTAAAAGGTCAGAGATGTCAGGGAACTCGGGTCTCGTCGAGCTGGGCAGTCTTGATCCGTAGGAGAGACTTACAGCAAACCGCAAGCGCTTAGATGGTGCCTGCTGGTGCAGGGTGGCTACTCCTTAGCCACAAGGGAGAGTCTTCAGAAATAGTCAAGAGTTCCTTTCGTGGAAAGTGGTTCGTGATTCGGAGTTATCCGATTATCTGATTATCCAATTTGGGAAGGGGACGCGCTCCTACCTTTATTCTAAGAAAAGGGGCTGGCCCGTGACTAGGTTCTACCTATGGGTGGAGCCAGGAGGGGGGTGGTTACACCCCTATCCTTTGTCCGGCTTCGCGCCAGCTCAGGGGCTGGTGTGCCCCCGAAACTGGTTTGAGCCGGGCTATGCACAGTGAGCACCGGGGTGCCACTGGCGATCACCTTCCTTTCAGCCCTGCCTACCTGGGATACACAAACCCTGTCTGGGACGGTGCTAACACCGCCCTCGACAGGAAACCCTTTGTCCAAGCTCCCCTTGCTGGAAGGTCCCCCAGCAGCGGGAGGTCAGACTTGTGTCTGGTGGCAGCATCCATTTTGTGATGCTGAGGCTTAAGTCAACTTTAACCGGGGTTCAAGGTTACTTCCATGTCGTGTCCCTCTAAAAGGGGGGGAATGCCAACCCCATCACCAGGACTGGCGAGGGGTTCGTATTCCCATTCGTATGACACCTTACTCGACATGTGTAGGTGATGTGAGGCCAAAGTTAGCAAATAACCGCAAGGATTATAAGGCATTAAAAGTAGTTGGCCCGCGTCACCATGGAACGGCTATTAGGACTTGGTTCCGCAAGCCGTCGACGGGCTCAGCTCGCGCCAGAGCACCGTCCCACATGATTCCCTGCACTCTGCCTTCAGGATTGATAAGGCCTGCTATAGGAGTGACTGATAGGAATCCATGTGTCCATTTTAGGGTTTAGGTGTAGGAATACTACACCTACAGCAACGGGTGATTACACCACGTGGCCCCAGCTGTCGTGCAGCCAGTTGTGTCAGATTTGGGCGGCCATTCCAGGGGTGGCATAATACATGCTTCAGCCCCGGGTAGGCCCTGGGTACACCGATGCCCTGGATACCTGTGGTATGCTGAGACAGGGACTGACAAGGCGGCCCAGTTCCAATTAGTGGATGCACCTAACGTACATGTGTGTTAATTTCGAGAGAGAACAGCTAGGCTGTGGGTCTGATTGGCAGGCCCACAGCCGGAGAAAGTCGTAAACCAATGAAGCAAAAGCAAAAAATCTGGGTGATCATAGGATTGCAGACCCTACTCTCCTACACCCCCCCCCCCCACCTTTTTTATCTGATTTGAGCCCTGCAGGCAGTTCTTCCTAAGAGTACAGCTATTTCAGTTGTGCCTATGTACCCCAAGCAAGCAGTCATTTGCCCGTTACACTGCCCTGTTAACATGTTTCAGGTTCTACTGTACTCACATATCATTGACCTTGTTGTTTTTTGTTCCACTCCACCCGTTTTCACTCCCATGTACTAAGTGTATTCTTTCTATAATGTATAATACTGTTTTGCATTTAAATAAACTCACATTTTATTTTATTTAAAAAAAAATGCTTATTTTATTTTAGCATTCTTATCTAGTGCTCTAAGGCACAGTGTATCAGCGCACTGTACAATTATACAACATGATGCACAGCTTTTTACTGGGACGTATTAATAAGTAGCCATATTAAATAACTGATAACGATGATGCATCATCAATGGGGGTTACCTGGTTTGGAGCCTGATCTAGTGAAGGTGGCACACTGGTCCTCCTTGCCTACACAGAAAATGTGCCCCTCGGGTGTGCATCCATCTGAGGACTGGTCCGTGAAGCAAGTTGGACACTTGTATCCGTTCGCTGTCAATTTTGCAGGATTCTCTAATGGAACAAGGAAAATACATCTTAGGGTTTTTTTCACTACATTTGAGGAATAAAACACGTCACCAGGGTGATGAAGTCCAACCCAACGTCAACGGGATATGAGGACCTGTCCTTACATGGACCACATCGCTCCCTGTAAGACTATCCCAGTTAGCCACATCCACGAGGTTGCTACTCACTTCTCAGATCTCCCATAGAAAGGGAGTCTCAGTTTGCACTCCTGGACAAACATACAGTTTCCATACAGAGGATAACCGAGTCCATCTGTACATCTCCTCTACTTGGGACATGCAGCATCAAAGGTCCTGCCAGTCTCACCTGCAATGAAAACTGTCCCAGCATCTGTATAAATGAATGGATTTACATTTTCCCCAGAACATCTGACCACAACACTGTAGCCCATGGACTCCACAGAATAAACTTTGGAGCCAACCCCACAGACCTCATATAATGTAGACTGTGAGGCCTTTTCACTATCGACTGGGGTAGTGGAACCACGCCATGAAGGCTTATTCTTGGATAAGTATTTAATAGAGACTAATCTATAGCACAATAAAGTAAATATCACACAAACTCGCGATGGAATGGGTTTTTATTTAAATGTGTGTTAAAGAGTAAATTAAACACAATACACAGAAAACCCTGAAAGGCCCCAACACCATCTTGTGTTGAGGAACAACATAGAGCACTCATATAGCGTTCATGCACTTGGTTGCTATAACATTGGTGTCCCAACGGGCTATGCTTGCGTTGAACAAGGGAGCTTTGGCACTTGCCATAATTGATGCAATGTTACATTATTGCAACAATCTTCTGATATTTCCAACTCTGTTCTAATGGCTCTGGCCCGAGAGGACTAGTCTGCTGGTTGAAGCTTCAGCTACTCAATTTTTAGACAGAACACTGTTCAAAACCTATTAAGGCTGTAACAGTTTTTTAGTTTGTAGCAATGGAGGGATGTGATGGTCGATTGATACTCACTGTGAAGTCCTCCATTGACTATTGATGGTGTTATCACACTCCTGGCACAACTGAAATCTTCTAGTTGTAAGGTACACCAACAGTCCCCATGAAAACAGGACTTTAGGATGGATACCCAGCACAAAGAAAAACAGTATCATCTCTATAAGGTCCACCATCTAGTCTTCTTCTTTGTTTCCTTGGAAGTGGAGATTGATGACTCTCGGTTGCGCTCTATTCATCAGCACATCCTCCCAGGCGGACTGGGAATCAAAAGCAGCCCTGGCAAATTTTGTCAGACTAGCTCCCCAACGGTGCATAGCGTGTGCATTGAGAAAGCCTGACTACTACAAATAGGGGTGTTGGGGAGGGGGTTCTCCGCCCGAGAAAAGTTTGGGAAAAAATAGTGCAATGTGCAACACATTTTTCACTTTATATATTCAATTTTATTAGCTTTAAAGCATAGTAAATGAAGACCTTACTGTGCAACAGGATACGACAACCAGCACCTCCCTCTCAGCACAGCCTCTCTCTCACATGTATTTTATTCGTTTTAAATCACCTCTCATACTAGTGTAGGGTGTTGGAGCACTGTGTAATCAGGGTATGGAAAATGTTACATACGGCAAAGATGTAGGATTCACATGCTACTTATACTGGTAGGCAGGTTTTAAGAGTGCTTGGTCTGGAGAAGCACAAGTCCAAGATTTAGAACATATCACAGTGGTTAGGGTTGACCTTACTAATAAGAATTTATTTCTACCCAAACAAACCTTTTTTAGCATCATCAGGATAACGAAAGACTTACCTTTCTAACCTATACCATGCAGCTTGCATGCAGCTCTTTGATGGCACTTCATTGCTAATAGTGCTAGATTACCATTGCAACTTATGAACTGCACAGTCACAAAAGAATCTCTGCGACAAAAGAAGTAGCCTAATGAGCTTACACAAAAAATACTGTTCTGTGAAAATGCATGGTACTTGTTCTTTGCAGCAGGCATATTAACCCTCAGCGCTACCTTTGATGAGTCAATACTGACACTAGACAAAACACCCATCTATCTCCAGCAGGTACTTTAATCACAAGAGTAATCTTGACACTTTTATTATTGCCTGAAAACTGCTGAAAAAACAAGATACTTGCAGTGCTTTTAAAACCGGCCCCCACTAACAAACCCGCCCCCCACCCTTCCATCCTCAAGGGGAAACAAATGATTCCCAATAGGGCCTGTCCAGCCTTGCATCCTCCATGTTCTCCATCCTGCTGGGCCTTGTGCAGATCATCCCATTATTAGGACAACCTCTATTTTTTAAAGAGGACTTCAGCTCCTTCTTTCATCGAGGAAGTCAGCTTCTGTCAGCTTCTCTACTCCTCACATGTCACACCAGCCAAGCATATTCTCAGAATACACATTTTGTCCCCAAATGGGGTAGGAAAATAACAACCCTCCAGAAGTTTGTTTCAAAGTAATGTACTTGTTTTGAGCTGGTGCAAAGATATCCAAATAAGAGGCCCTCTAAAGTTTGTATCCCCCTTTAGTGGTTTAGTGGTCAAGGCAAGAAGTGTGACACAATCAAGTGCTTCTTTATTTTAACAGGCCAGACACTTTTTAGTCAGGGTGAAGTGCATCACATTATTGTGTCTGGGCTCCACAGGCTTCTCCGATGACCATAGAAGAACGGCCTCTTCCGTGGTATAGGTTCAGGATATGCTATCTCACTGGAGGGTATTCCATATACGTAACCATTATGAATCCACGGGCTTTCCACTATTGGGCTTGAGCTGGTACATTCTAGTGAAGTTTTTGTAAATTCTACTTTGCTGGGACTTTCAACTTACAGCAATGGCTTATATTCTGGTAGGATCTACTGCTAGCATTTCTCTTCCGTCATCATATATGAAGGCACCTGGGATAGTGCTCCTGTCCTGCCTAGACCTACCAAGGCAGTTCCACGTCAATTGTTGGAAGCATACACCAAGTGGTTTCTTGTGGCAGCTGGTGCTATGGTTAGCACTACCTCCACTTCTAAGACCCTTGCCCAGCATGCATTCCATACCTAGACCTTATTTAGGGGCAAGAGTAGCTGGCCTGGAATCACCATCCATCTTCAGCTCATCATTTGCAATGATTATGTGCCAAGGGATTGTGAGGAAATTCTTTGACTGGCCCACTGTTTCTGAAAGAGACATAGTAGGACAGGGAGTGGTGGCGTTAGAAGTGAGCCAACTGATGCCCTTTACAAACACAGGCTCCTGGTATTCCTGGCTGTTGGGTGAGGTTTGAGGTTTGGTACCAGTCCTCCTATCGAAGCCATTCACAGCCAGCTCTGTTACCTCAGAGGGGCTTCTAGCACAACTGCAATAAATGTGCTGGACTGAAATCTATACAGGTGGGGGAATATTTGGGACATTACATTTTAAGTGACCCTGTGCCCCACAGCAATAACGCCTATCCCTATTGAGCTGATGTGCCTCCTTCCTACCTCCACCATTCATATTTTTGTGAAATTTAAAAAAGGAATCACTGTTTTCATTCTTTTTTTAATACATCTTTTTATTAAGTAGACAAACAAAGGACCTGGCAGTGCGTCCATTAGCAAATAGGTTTCCTACACTTTCAAGTCTGTTACTGTTTTCATTCTTGACATTTCTGCTTTTTGCCACATGTTCTTGTCACCAAGGTTGCTTCTTCTGGCCTCCCTGTGCACAACTCACTTATTAGAATGTGCTGTAAATAATGTAATGTCACTGCTCTGTGAATCAATCATGACAAAGATGTTCTGAGTCGACGTAGCAAAATTGATTTATGCACATCAAATTAAGCAATCCATGGAAGATTGTCAGTTTAATTCCCTTCACATACCACCCAAACTTTAAAAATTTCATTAATAAATGTTTTCCAATTCACATTCAGCATCTCCTTAGGACCTTCATATTGTTTTAATGCTGATTAGAACATTGGAATGTTGGGCGCTCCATTGAAAACAGTGGAGTGCTCTGGGTGTCTAAAGGCTGGTAGACGCACTGAACATCAACATTTTAATGTTTAACAAAGACCTCATGATGCCCAAGGGGATTACAACCTCTTTGGCTCTGTGAGGCCTTTGTTTTACAAATTAGAACATTTGGCCTGCTTCCTTGTTAAAGGCCCTCGCTTTCGGCATGGGCCTTTAACACTAAAGCAGGCCTTTAATGGCCAAGTAGAGTCCGCTATGACGGGCTCTAAGGCTATGTTATTGTTTCATCCAAATCCTAAAATGATAGAAACCTTCAGGTAGTTCTACTACGCTCCATTGGAGCCACGTTGCCTGCGAAGGAAAGTGCTTAGTAAAGCAGCTATATTTTCTCATCTACACATAACGGAAACAGGTAAGGTGCCAGTTCAAAAATTCACCCATGAACTTACTGGTCATGGAGGGGTACTAGTTTGAGATGCATCTCTTCCTGGAAGGAGCTACAGTGGCAATTGGAAGCTCATACTGTCTCAATTATAAAACATTAGCAAGCTTCATCTCCTGTATCTCCTCTTTCTGCTTAATATCTTCCTCTCTGTCCCTTTCAATCTATTTTATCCCGCGTGGCTTTACTTCTTTTTCTCTAGCAAGCCTTTGCTTATTTATTTGAAACTCTATATCCCACTCGCTCTCTTTGAACATCCACCTTTCCCTTTATCTTTCAAAGTGTACGGCCCTATCTATGGGGGCAAGCAATGCTGTGGGATTAGGTATGAACCCAGTGGGGGAAACGGAGGCCCCAGGAATAGCAAGGGTGGAGGGTCAGAATCTGACAAGACTAAACCTACTGCTGTTTTTGTGCTTGTGATGACGATATTTTTACTATTAAATGTTTTGAAATTCATACTGATATTACCATGTAACAGACAAATGTACTAGGTGTGTACTATTCACGTTTAGACTGACCACAGCTAATGTAGGCCTCATTTTAAAATGGGTAGTGCAGTGCCTGGCTGCCATCTTTTTCCATGTTGTGTATCTTTCTTTTTTTCAGGAGAAAATGAACTAGCAATCTCAAGTGGTGTCACTTTTGTTTTCTGTTCCTATGTGGAAAGTTGTGTTTACACAACCTGTTCAGAACACACTAATGAGCATGTGCAGAGTACTTCTTGGACCAAGTGTATCTCATTATGTTGCATTTAACTGTAAGTCCAAAGTACGTTTAGAGTTGGATCATTGTGCAGTGGCCTGTGAAAGTAATACATTTGTGTTGCCTTAAAGCGATTGGCCCTTTGTGTGGGAATCATGGGTAGGTGTATCAAGTGTTGGAACTGTGTGATTTAAACTAATGCAATGTAGACAGAGATTCAGGTGCATAAAACAGATGCCCTTTCACCTGCCTTTACAGAAGAACCCTTTTTCCTGACATCCGAGCAGAACCTTTCCCTGACTTAGCAAGGTAGGTTGGTCTCTTTATGGTAGAACTGACCTTGCTTAATTTGGTTTGAGATATATAATAGTGTTTGTTCATGATCTTTGATTTTCTTTGAATATATTTTGACTAACACATTTATGTATTGATTAAAAACTAATTTGATGATTTGAGTTTAAAACTTTGCTACCCCTCTGATAAACCTTTATGCTTTTGAAACTTAACCAGTCTCTGTCTTACTGGTGGAGTCAAATGTGTTTCACGTATTGACTTGTATTGATGTTTGACACCAGCCTCAGAACTAAAGATTTATTGGAAAGTGCTTTCCAAAAACGGAATTTGTACCAGAATTTTCAAGGAGCAAAGCACTCTATCACTGGCCACATTATGGGAAACCTGTCACCTCAAAAACTCAGTCATGAAAATCTGCCTTATGCAGCCCTGCAGATGTCAGCAGCATTCTGTGCAGGCTGCTTTCAGCTGATTAATTGTCCTTCAATTGGGTCATGTGCAGTCGTTCTTTGACAGACCTATTAAGATTTTCCAAATAGCTGCATATTCATCCAATAATCAGTCGGCATGTTGAACTCCCTCCTGGATTCTTTGTTGATGGTAGGCGGATTGCTTTCCTTCGGCTTCCAAATAGCAGCCATCTTATATCTAAAACATTGTGTTGGTAACGCTGCTGTGGTGGATTTATAAGTACACATTTTACAAATGGAGGTCCCCTATAAACATTTTTAAACGTTTTTCATTTTCAAGAACCCGGTCGCGTGTTGGAGGGCAGATCAGGCATGTTCCTTACCCTTATATTCTGGATGGTTACATTTATCTGAGTCGCAGCACGTTCTTGTGATCTGCAAGGAAACGCCAGCGCCCCTGATCGCAACGTCTTTTCCACAGGTGGCCTGTTTGGTGGGGTGCACGCAACCCTTGAAAGCAGTGAAAACGACTTTGATTCCTACGTGAAAAGAACACATTTTTTGGTTAAATGAAAAGGAAATTTCAGCAACAAACAGCTTAATATCTAACACCTTCACAAACACAGGCCCTCTATCTCCGAATGACACTGTGGCACCCTGGGTGATTTTTAGACTGTTTTTAGAATCTCTTCGTTCCTTTCTCTGGCCCTTCAGTACATTATGAGCTCGCGTCACTCAGTTCACAGTGTGTTGTTGAGACCAACAGCTACTCTTCTGAGTTCTAACAGCAGCAAAATTTGCTCCTGGCATGGCAAGAAAGTTCTATAAATGTTCCAGAGATTAAAATTGTGTTATAATAAATAGAAGCGGGCACAACTGATGACGTCCAATACAACCGAATGGCCATACAATTCAATCTAAATATTGAGCTAGTAGAGTGTGGGTGAGTAACCCACACTTCTCACCCCCATAAATCGCAACACATTCGTAGCAAATTCAAGACCCTTAGCTGGACTCCCGCTGCACTGTTCACCAACTTCTTCCAGCATTTTGTAAATGGTCTTTCTAACATAATTTCCAGAATATCTTCTCAGCTATGCTCTTTAAACCAAGTTTGAATGCATTTAGGTTTAATTGCTGTTAACAGACCAGCCCATCAATAGGTTTTACCTGATTGTCTCAACAATGTTCCAGTACCTTACCAATATGCTGCCAAATTTGCATCTTCCAGAAATTCTAAATCAAAGGAGTGCAAAATTTCTTAATTGTTACATAGAAATGATGTGAAATGTCAGAAAATTGTGAAAAAAATACACGTAATGTACACAGAATGCACTTTGGATTATCTTGAGTGAACACTTAACATACTTCACATTCAAACGTCGCCGACAAAGGGAATGGTTCATATCGGAAATTTCTCTTCTGGCACATTTCCTGCCAGAATCTGTCCCCCACAAGACCTTTTATGCTCGAACAGCTTCCACGCCAGAAAATGTATTAAATTACATAATGGCATTTCCTCTGACATTTTGCAAAGTATGCACAATGGAAAATTACCTAAATTACACAAGCTTTCAGTAAAATGAGCATGGTCTTACTTTTCACACGCTGTGCTGAACTGCGCCCTGAGCAAATAAGGAAAGTGTGCCATATTAGAATTAATGTGCTGCCCCCAGAGCAACCGCAAACTTGTGCTGCCCATGGGGCAGGGCATTCAATTGATATTGGGATCAGATGTTTAAAAGCTTCACATGTTTCACAGTGCAGGCGGCAACCCACCTACACTTTTAAGGGAGATTAGAGATCCCCTTGCAGTTGTGTGCAGTGAGTGACTGCACCTGCATTCAGGGTAATGTCTGAGGAGGTCCATCGGACCCTATTTCTCCCCCTCGAGAGGGTTGCTGTTAGGAAGCGCACTGAAATTGCACTACCTTTTTTGTGGCACACTTTCAGCACACCTCTTAATGGCATGTTTGCATCTGTGCCCATGGCGGTAATACAGCACGGGTGCAGATGCAAAGTGATTCCCTCATTTACATGGAGCCACGCCCCCATGCAAATCTGGAAACGCCATCTCACGATAGCACTGGAGCAACTTGTGCACCAGCGCTATCTGCATTACAAGAAGGGGGAACACAAGCGTCTCCCGCTCCTTCTGTAGTAGAAGTGTGCCTGGGGGGAGCTCGAAGCGGGCGCACATGCCCGTTGCGCCCCCTGGGCACAATGTATAAGACGCGCCTGAGTCGGCAATGAAGACACAATTCATCCGTGCATCCATGTACACGTACCTGCTGATTTTTTCCGCAGGCCACTGGTGCAGTGAGTGACTTCTTGGGGGCACGGGTGAGACCCGCCAGAGCAACTGTATTTGTTGGTGCTTGCGCACATCTCACAAATGAGGGAACTCCCTGAAAAGAAAAGAATGTTTACATTGTTAGATTTTATGTGTTGTTAGATTTTCCATTATGCAACCATTTTGCTACTTGACCCAGCATGTTTGTCGGAAACCTATTTTTATGATATGTGTTGGCTCTGAGAACGTTTTCAAAGGTACAACCTGGTTCTACTGTACAACATATTGTAGTACATATGTGGGTATTCGAGTCTGGGGACTATGTACATTAAATGATGCTGAGCCACAGGCTTGTGAATCATTTTCTATATGTTATGCACCATAAGAACTGACGTGAAAAGGAAATTGCAAAAAAGAAACAAGCACTGGCAATGCTAATAAGTCTGGCATATAACTGAACATTCCTCTTCTGTTGTATCTTAGGAACACACTAAAACATCATGAATACACTCTGTCACTCATTCCTGGACTAATTGATCGATTTATCCATCCAATGGGTTATTCTTGCATTTAGACAATTATCCACCCACTATAGAACATACTGACAAATGCCCACATGTATGATAAATAAAAAGAGCGCATATAGAAAAGTGAAAACATACCACCTCCTAAACTTGGTGAAAAAATGCAAACATAATATTGAACATAGGAAGAGGCGGTTATCTTTCAATGGTATTGTACACAGTGTACAACTGTTTTATATTTTAAACATAGATGCCACATTAAGTAGCAAGGTGTTGGCCACCTTGGAGCAGTAAAAGCAATGACACAATGTGCACAATACAAACTTAAAATGCCAAAGCCATATTAAGCCAAGGTTGTCAACATAATTGTTGACCATCTTGGAACTATAAAACAATGATACATTATAGACAATACCATTTCAAGATGGGCAACCATTTTAGAAATAGTGACAACAGCGGATGCAGCAAATTAAATTTTGGGGCAAGCCACGGCCGGTAGGAGTGTGGGTGAGCTGCAGGACGCTCATGAAAAAGAAGGAATGAAATGAAAGCTGACCTATTAAACAAAAACACGGAAAACTAATTGATTGGTCACCAACCCAGAAAAAGAAGTGCCCTCATTTTCAGATGGATGTGCACATATGACCAGGACAAATGCTGTTACTTACTGCCAATTGCAGAAATGGGCAAAACGATTGCCCCATGCAGTATGCTGTAATGGAGAGAAGCAACATAACAATGACACTGGAACAGATAGAAGAGGCCTGGCCCAAAGGCCCTTTATGTATGTAGGTAAGAAGAGGTTTTTTTACAAGGACCTGGCAGACACTTCCACACTTAAGCAGGCCTCACAAGGATTACTACAATACCGGTCTTCTACTCAAAGAGTTGTCTGAGGTATCTGTGAGATGCCACGTAACAAAATGTCAGTCTACAGCCTTCAATACAGTGTCAAAACAATTCACTCATAAAGGCCTATTGGAGTTAATAAATGTATTTCACAATAAGTGGGAAAGGCCTACTCCCTTTGTAATGTTAAATGATAAACATATCAGACCTGTGACATCTGACATAACGTTTCCCAATGAACCAATCAAGGCTACAATCTTCATTATTGAGTTATCGCTATAACAAACTGAGGCCTCCTGTCTTACACATGAGCCAGCAACAATCATCAACAGCCGAAGAATAACAAGTATATACAAAGTTACACTTAGCAAAGCAATTGGCAACCCTTGTTAATTTGGCCTAACAAGGATTATCACAATGCAAACTTGAACTACAAGTGTTTGTCCAAGGGGGTACCCAAACTGCACCCCTTGATTTCAATGTTCATCTGTGATATTCCTTTAAAAAAACATACCTGTCTGCAGCCTTTATCTAAGTGTAGTGACTAACTATCCACACTTAAAGGCCCGTTGGCATTAACCAACACTTTTCACAATAAAATAGTCAGGCTTACTGCCTTTGTCTTAACTTTTCATAATAAACATATCAGAGGCAGATGAATGGATTGCTGACATGCAGGAAAGGTTGTGCCTACACTATCCCTCCCACTCAAGCTGCTACCAGCGCTGCCACAGCCATGGCCACTGCAAGCACTGCTAGTACATGGAGGCCCGAGGGACTTCACGATCAAGGCTGTCTCCATGCCCCAGCATTTTGGCTCTTCTGGACCTCTAGGGGTGAACTAGAATTACGCTGCCCCACGGGATAGAAAACCTCCTGCAGGCCCACAGGATAGTTGTAAGTCGGCCCACCTGAAGGCCCACATCCTCGCATGTCCTTTATGGGCGTGCCACCCAAGATCTAAGAGTAGTCTCCAAATAGTCTCCAACTCCAAGCCATACAAAGCACTGCATATTGTAAAGGTAGTCACCACTCCATTAAAACCAAGATCTTTGCTCTCTGAAGGCACCCTCAGCTTTTTTCTAGGCCCACAGTATCAGTTTCAACTATAGAGTGTGGCTATTGACAAGAACTGTACATGACAATCTATTCAGTGGCATGCAATTTATGGATAACTACTCAAGGTCAACAGAAAAGTTGCTCCCTTCTGCAATCCCAGTAAGACACGTGAAAGGGCAACATCCAAACATCATCTAAAAAATTAGAGGGATAGAGACAGGTGCCTCTTTGGGAGTAGAGGCCATCTCTCCCACTCTCCCTTGATACTCAAAAGTGCTTGGTGAGGTCAAACCCAACCCACCAGGCAGGGTCGAATGAGGTCGGGTGAAATCATTGGTGGTGTTGAAAACCACTGGGCTTAAGCAGAGATGCACACATGCGGCTAAAAGTAACAGTGTTCCAGAAGGTCCACTGCAAATGTTACAGCAGGAGTAGGGGCCCTTATTTTCACCTGCTGCAGTGGAACAGTTCTATCGAGCTAAGCTGCGATAGCGGAATAAATTTACTTATTTAAAAAACCCAATGAATGCAATATTTTCATACAATAAATAAGTCAAAGGACTGCAAGCTCCCCTTCAGCCACACACTAGTCCCTCTCATGAATTACAATTTGAAGGTAACCAGGGTGACTCAGTGCAGAAGATAAAATCAGAAAGCAAAAGAAAATCATCATTCAAAATGGAAGAATGGGCAGTAAGAAGTGTTAAATCAAAAGAGAATTGGGCAAGTACATTCAAAGCAAGCCGCCGAATGCAGTACTGGCAGTGATAAGTTTAGGTCACGGATGCACCCTCGAACCTCAGATGAACAACCTCGGGGGCTATCGATTGGATACTTTAGTATTAATAAGGTAAATAAAAATTGAACTTCTGTCGCACTTTCCATTGAAAAGAGAGAGCATGTAGTTAAAGCCGAAGTACACCATGCTCCATTATTACTAGCAGCTATATCGGAGTACTTTAGTGCTCCATTCGATGAAGTGACAAGCGAAGAGAATCCACCAACAAGCGCACCTTGGCCCCAGGAACATACACTTAGATAACCTGTAAATGACTCTAGACAGTTGTTGGGCAGGCTGGCCTCTTCCACCATTTCATTTGCCTCTCCCTTGGAAGCTAGCCCCCAAATGCAAGAAATTAGTCTGGTAGAAACAGGTACAATAGCGCGTACTTTGGTCTCTTGGGATCCATCTACGTATCTGGCTGAAATTAGTTAATAGTAAACAACACCCGAAACTCCCCAATACAGCAGCATCAAATAGATGAAACTCAGGGGACTTGGGAGGTCTCCTAAGTTCATTCCAAGCAGAAGTAGGCATTCTAAAGTGTCAGTCAAACAAAGTTGACCTGCAGGTCAATTTACTTAATACATTGGGAATTTATGTCAGGGCAATCGATACCAAAATAGCGGCCTTAATTAATTTGATCCAATGATCACAAGCAGATGCGGCACAATCGTCAGTGGCCTGTACCTGCGGTCCATTGACTGACAATTTTTCCACGCTGCCTGCATAACTAGATGCGGTACTAAACAAAATAAAACTCCAGCTTAAGCCAGGAACTGCGCAACCACAAAAAACAAACAATCTACAACCTAAGTGCAATGATAACATGTTAATGGTAGTACTGAATGACCCCCAATGTCAGAGTAGGTTGAGTCTATAGACCTCTCCAAAGAGACCTCCTCTTGTCATCAGAACAACTGATTCGTCGGCGAGGGCTAACTAGTCAGCGTCAAAAAGCAAAGCAAATGACAAAGAAAGGCCCACAACAATCAGCCCTCTCAAGGGGTCAAAACCAAACAGATGGATCAGATATATTCCATCTTCAGAAGAGCTTCTAAAAAAAGGTGTCAGCTCCGGAATCATCAATGGTGTTAACCGTCAGGCTTCCTGTACCTTGTCTCTGCTTAATAACAGCTAAAAAAACACCTTTCCTCAGATGCACTGCGATGGCTTTCCCATGCTGCACTAGTCTAGGTCAGGTGACCTCCACAGCATATAGGCAGCCAGCTCCCAATCTCAGGTGCTTCATTTTTTCCCAGCGAGGACCACACCCTTCCTGCCTGTTTGATACCGTGTGGAATCTTTCAGTCCCTGTGCTGTTGTGCAATATTCTCGTCAAAAGCATTTATATTTTTTAAACCTTCGCTCTTGTTCCACCCCTATTCAGCCTGGACGTGCTGAATTTCACTGGCCTCCTGACTCTCGTGAGAGCCAGGATGTGCTGGAGCCTGTCTTACTTTTTTGTTATTCCTTACACGCAAAGACGCGCTGCATTTCACAGTCTTCCGGATTACCCTGAGCGCGAGGACGCGCTGGAGGCTATCTTTTTTTTTAGGTCTCGCCTAGCGTTGCCATCGCTTTGCGAGGCATGCAGTATATACTGTAGTGTGGAAGCTTCGTGGAAGCTCCACCCACTCTCTGCCCATTGGCTTTTGTCTTAAATGCTGCCTTCCGATTGGTTTGAGGCTTGTTAGTCCCTCCTCATTCATCATTTGTATCCATCCAGGGCTATTGACCCCTTTACTCCTAGCACTATTTTCTTTTAGGCCTCGTCTAGCGCTGCAGCGCGCATGCGCTGAAATAGCTTTGCAAAGCATGCAGTATATACTGTGGTGTGGAAGCTTCGTGGAAGTTCCACCCACTCTCTGCCCATTGGCTTTTGTCTTAAATGCTACCTTCCGATTGGTTTGAGGCTTGTTAGTCCCTCCTCATTCTTCATTTGTATACTTCCATGGCTATTGGCCCATTTACTTCTAACACTATTTTCTTCACTGTCTCCTCACCCCATAGCCCCCTCCCTCAGTCTGTGACTTTTCAACCTCCCCTGCCCCTCCCCCCCACTCTCGTTCGTGTTTTCTTGCCTACCGGCACTTCCGTTTTCATCTTTATTATTGCCACCTTGAAATATGCGCGTTCAAGATGCGTGCTGTACAAAAACTTCTCTTGTTTAATGAACTAGATTTTAATGTTACTCTAAATATAATAAGACTCTAGGCAACATTCGGGGTATGCATGGCAACTGACGCCTCTTAGTTCACAAATGGCATTGTTGTCGGGCAGGAGGAGCGGCAGTGTTTTAACTAATGCTTAAAACAAGCACTTTTAATAACTTCCTCACAATTCAGTGCTCTTGTGTACTGAGGTGACGCGCTAAAGAAATGCACTTTTTTGAATTCTGAAGAGACATTATCGCACATTTAAATCATGTTTATTGTATGATTAGCATGCCTATCATTTTCACGTCTCGCCCACTGGCTCATATACGCTTGGCTCTTCTCCGGCTGGCTCTACCTGCTAAATAATATATTGGCTTGCGCACCTCTAACAAAGAGAGATGAATGGATACATGACAGTGAGCCCGGTAGATGGTAGAAAAATAGACTGGTGCAGACAAACAGACAAAGTCAGTCTCCATTGCCTCACGTCAGAATCATCACTTTCAATAACCTGGAAATCTGCATGCCCCAACCTCATCCCCCTCACCTATTCTTAGCAGAAGTGGCAGAGTCTGAGCTGTGCCCTGCTGGTGCAGAGGAGCACAGCAGAGTCTGTAGAAGCGCTAGGATCCCTAGCCTCTCCGGGCGGGCACCTAACCCTTCCGGGTGCATTCACACTCAGGATAAATGAATAAATTTTTTTCTGTGCTTTAGTCGACCCTCTGTGAGCACTGTCTGGTAGATGAACCTCTGTGTTAAGAGGTGGCTTTGTACAAACAAACAACAGCCACAATACCGTACGTTTTGAACGTGTAGTTAAATAACTGCTCATCGAGTACCTCATTGGCTGATCATTTCATGGCACTACCAAAACTACATTTGGACACATTTGCTCAACTGTGAAAGACTCCCTTCTATAGGTCATTTAACAACTCGGGGCTTTGGGGTTAGGTAACCTACTTTGGATGCTGTGTAAAAGAGTAAATACAAAAATTAATGCAATGAAACTAAGCAACCAGTACTGTCTAAAACACTGTGAAAACTGACACGCATTCGGCATTTTGTTTAGTTAATGTCGATTTCCTCATAGATGCAAGTAAAGTACTCTTAAAATCTTAATGAAATCTGCACTCTTTTAACTAATAGCACCGGGCGACCTTTGACAACTAGGCAATGAATACATTTTCATGTACCCCCGAAGGCCCCCTGCCCCCACCCCCTTGGCAAACTTCATTGCCGCCCAGTGTTTTGGCGATAACCAAGACGCAGGATAGTGAGTCAAATAGTCCAGAAAATGAAAGAGAAGCCGGGATTCAGATTCACATGCTCAGATACCGATCGCGTTGTTTAGTCTGTAAGCACTACTTTTATAAATGAGTTTCGCATTAGTAAAGCACCATGGTGTGCATGTGTGGCAACACTTCACCCATGAGGTACGTGCCAAGCAATTGTTGACACAATCCACACTGCGTCTTTTTCAATATATTTATCACGAAGTGCAGGACCTTTCCAAGTGTTTTTGCACACTACATACATTCACTCCAAAAATAAAACCTGTAGGTAAAAAGAAATTGCCATTTACAGCGTCAATAGCTCTAACTCACAAATGCGAGACCTATTTGCATTGCAAATGCTTGTTTTTTTTTTACTTCTATGTGCCTTTGAGCACTGTGTATTCTTTTGTCCTCTAACATTTTTATGCCCTCTGTCGGACTGCCAAACTGTTATTAACCGTTGCGTGTAGAGCGCGAGGAGCGCTGCTATGAGGTCAACTTTCCTTTAGTTTTTACGCGTGCACGCGAGTAACGGTGATCTTTTGTTTACTTTGAACTTGTGCGGGCAGAGTTCGATTAATACATTGTATCCCTCTGAACCCGTTCGCGTCTCCCAGCAAGTTGAATGCTATTTTTTTTTTTGTAAAGCACTCCAGCGGAATACACGGACTGCTGGAGAACTTCAAGTTTGAAGTGTTTTGATTTGAGTGTATTGGTTTGCCATATTCTTCCCTCCTTTAGTGTGGACTGACGCAAGGCAGGTATTAGCCTGACACGAAGTGGTTTGCATACACTCCTGGAGAGTGTTTGTTATTAGAAATACTACCTTCATTTTTTTTGTCCTTATTTTGAAGAGACCTGAATTAAACCTGAGGCTGGCATTTCAGAAGTGAGTACGGGGAAGCATATAATCTGAGTATTTAACATGTAATGCTGTCTTATATTTATGCCTTTTCAGCTGTCCTTAGTGTAACCTTAGTGTTTTCTGTTTTGTCTGTTTTGTGCAGGAGTCCCCGATCTACTGATCCTCCCTCCTCCTTAGTAGAAGAAGTCTCTGGTGGTCCTTCCTGGTCTCTTCACATCCTGAAGGTATCATTTTACCTTTGGTCTGCCTAGTTGGTTACAGGTAGCTATACCCTACGCGAGTGGAGAGGCACTATCTTCGCTCCCGCCCATATTGGTTCTTCTGACTTGGGACAAATACCCGACAGAACCCGACAGATGGAGGTCATAGTAACAGGAGTAAGCTGGAGTTCTCCAACAACAGCAAGGTCCACTTTGCAAAATAACTGTAACATAAAAAAGTGGGTGTGCCGCATACATATAGCACAAAAGAAGTCAGCAAGAGTACATGAGATGCAAGCAGAACCGTGGGTTATCCAGTAGAAAACAGGTCCCAGTGACCATCAGCAGCAATTAGACAAGTGTGAAAACGCGACCAACTAAAACCACCAAATGGGTGGCACGCCAGATCTTAAGTCCAGATCAAAGAGTACTGCAGCTTTAAAAACCATCAGTGCTGGAATGTGTTATACAGGAAGTAGAACAAGTCAGGTACCTCCAGACCTACCAGGCATCGTCTAGTTAACAGAACCAAGCAATGGTGCCATCCTGCAGGTCGGAATAAAACTCCCTTCGAATGATGATCACAGTCACTTGAAAGCTGAGATCATAGCCCAGAGGTCAGTGAAGGCGCAAAACACCTGTTGCATGCAGAACAAATTAATTTTCACCCAATATAAATAATTTTTATTTGCTGATTAATTAGAATCATTAAAAAAGACAGACCAGTACGAAATGTAAAACATCTGTAACAGATAAGGCACAAATTCAATTCAGACAGTGCTTTTTTGTTGGAAAAAGGAAAATTCATTTAAAAAATGGTTAAGACTCTCAAGGGGCAGAGAATCCTCCTAATTACTAGGAAGCAGTACTGTTGCTTCTAAGCAAAAAACTGTATGGTGGGAGATTGTGATTGTATTTCATGCCCTGGGCTGTCACTCATGGTCCCCACACTGTGCCCCTGCTGCACTTGTAACAGTCTATTAACTTGTAGTGGAAACTTTGTTGCCCTGCAAGAGAGCTGGAGCGACTAACTGTTCAAGAGTGTCATCGCGGTAGGGTGGCAGGATCTTATCTGCAGGGTCTGGAGGGCTGATTGTAGCAGTTTCTGTCTCAGCTGGCTGACGGTGGGGCAAATGCACAAAAAATGTAATACCGTCTCCTCGTAACTGCAGCATAAACGACACTAAGGGTCCAACCAGGTTTGTTTCCTGGCTGGAACCTGTTCTTTTGATGGGAAGACTCCCAGGCAGATTAAAAGCAGAAAATAATGGATTGATGGGGATATATGACTTATGAGGTAAGGTTGTGGGCTCCAATCTGCGTAGGTTTGCAGAACCATCCATCCATGATTTTTTTAGCCATCTCGGCTTTGTCGAGTGTCCCAGCTTGTAATTTGGCTTCTTTATTACCAATTTGTGGTGGCTTCTCTCACTTACGCTTCTCTGTTGTGGAAATCTCACCCCTCATGGGTCCTTGCGTGTGTGCATTCAACAACAGAACCTTGAACTCGTTTTTTTGAATGTAGAAGTCAGTTTTTTTGAGTTGTCTCCTCTGTTGGCTGGTGCAGAGTCCCTGTCACCAATAAAGCTGTTTTGCTGGCACCTACCTGTTTCCAGAGACTTCCTCATTACATTTATGGTGGCCACAAGCGGCAGTGGACTGCAGAACCCATGAAGACCTTCGAGATCGGGACACTGATTTTTGTCTATTTCACTTTGGAACTTCTGAAACCTTGCAACCCTCCAGTGGTTTATGCGACCTTCCGCCTTCCTATCGGCACAAGTTTGGAAGCATGTCAGAAGTGGACATTTCAAGGTACTGTCTCAGGGGCCGATTCACAGAACTAACTTAAGACAAAATCCTAAACTTACTACCATTTTCGTATTCACAGAAGGGACTTACTCATTTTGGTATTCACAGAAGACACTTACTCACTTCGGTATTCACAGAAGTTAGGAGTCCTAACTTTAGGACTCCTAAATGCCTTCTGTGAATACCGAAAGTCTCAAAATTAGGATTTTTCTCAGTTTAGGAGTCCTAAAGTTAGGACTCCTAACTTTACTACTACTAAACTGAGAAAAATCCTAATTTTAAGGCTTTCGATATTCACAGAATGCATTTAGGAGTCCTAAAGTTAGGAGTCCTAACTTTACTACTTCTAAATTGAGAAAAATCCTAATTTTAAGACTTTCGGTATTCACAGAAGGCATTTAGGAGTCCTAAAGTTAGGCGTCCTAACTATACTACTACTAAACTGAGAAAAATCCTAATTTTAAGGCTTTCGGTATTCACAGAAGGCATTTAGGAGTCCCAAAGTTAGGAGTCCTAACTTTACTACTACTAAACTGAGAAAAATCCTAATTTTAAGGCTTTCGATATTCACAGAATGCATTTAGGAGTCCTAAAGTTAGGAGTCCTAACTTTACTACTACTAAATTGAGAAAAATCCTAATTTTAAGACTTTCGGTATTCACAGAAGGCATTTAGGAGTCCTAAAGTTAGGCATCCTAACTATACTACTACTAAACTGAGAAAAATCCTAATTTTAAGACTTTCGGTATTCACAGAAGGCATTTAAGAGTCCTAAAGTTAGGACTCCTAAATTCTGTGAATACCAAAATGAGTTAGTGCCTTCTGTGAATACCAAAATGAGTAAGTGCCTTCTGTGAATACCAAAATGGAAGTAAGTTTAGGATTTTGTCTTAAGTTAGTTCTGTGAATCGGGCCCTCAGTGTTTATCCCCTCCCCTAAGCAGCAGTCCAAGCAACAGCTTCCTTCAAGCTGGGGCCAGGTATTTGGAACACAACGTTAGGTCACCCAAGGTGCCATTTCATGTTCAGGGGCTCGTCAGGCAGGAATCAGGCCTAGGACGAGGGAATATGTGATGTCATAACACACGTTATGCTTGCAGCGTAGCCAGTGTTGCACCTATTTTGTATTGGCCATTTTCGATGGTGCAGATTAGACGCAGCTTACAAAACCCACCCACTCCGCCAGCCACACGCTCGACCCCATCTTCTCCGCAAGCCCCTACGTCTCCTTCAACCACACCACCAAACTCCACTGGACCGACCACCGCTGCATCCACTTCACCTTCAAGAAGCCCACCATGCACCATCACACCCAACAGATGCTCCGCCGCTGCTGGAGCAAAGTCACCGAAGACCAGCTAACCACCTCCCTCGCCCAGAGCCCACCCGCCGACCCCGTCACCGCCGCCCGCAACCGCTGACAGTGGATTGACGACTGCGCCAACACCCTTGCACCGTTCAAGAGACCCTCCAACATTCACACCAGCAAGAAAGCCAGCTGGTTCACTGAAAACCTCCAAGCGAACCTGTCGAAAACAGGAGAAGAACTGGCTCTGTGAACAAACACCGGACAGCTACGCAACGCACAAGAGCGCCACCCACAGACACCATCACCTCATCAGATCGGCCAAAACGGCCTCCTTCAAAGACCGCCTAGACAACAACGCACACAACAGCAAACTCTTCAACATCGTGAAGGAACTCTCCAACACCAACGATGTCCCACCTTCGCAAAACCTGTGCAACTCCCTGGCCACCTTCTTCCACCGCAAGATCGCAGACATCCACGACAGCTTCAATGCCACACCTGCCCTGACAACCACCGAGACCTCTGCCCCCACAACCACCATCCGCACCAACCGCTTGCTCACCTGGACCAACATCAGCGATGACGACGCCATCAAGACCATGAACACCATCCACTCCGGATCCCCGTCAGACCCATGCCCACACCACATCTTCAACAAAGCCAGCACAGCCATTGCACCCCATCTCCGGAAAGTCATCAACATCTCCTTCGAGACAGCAAACTTCCCGGAGAGCTGGAGGCACGGCGAGATCAACGCCTTACTCAAGAAACCCAAGGCGGACCCCAAGGACCTCAAGAATTTCCGGCCCATCTCCCTGCTCCCCTTTCCGGTGAAGGTCATCGAGAAGACCGTCAACAAACAACTGACCCGCTATCTCGAGGAGAACAGCATCCTGGACCCTTCCCAATCCGGGTTCCGCAGCAAACACAGCACCGAAACTGCCCTCATTGCCACCACTGATGACATCAGGATCCTCCTAGACAACGGAGAAACAGCGGCCCACATCCTTCTAGACCTGTCATCCGCCTTTGACACGGTCTGCCACCGCACACTACGAACACGCCTCCACGACGCCGGGCTCCAAGAGAAGGCCTTGGACTGGACCACCTCCTTCCTCGCCGGCAGAACACAGAGAGTCTGCCTTCCCCCCTTCCGCTCCGAAGCCACCGAGATCATCTGCGGCGTACCCCAAGGCTCATCCCTCAGCCCAATGCTGTTCAACATCTACACGGCACCACTCGCCCACGTCGCCCGACTGCACGACCTTAATATCATCTCATATGCTGACGACACCCAGCTGATCCTCTCCCTCACTAAAGACCCCCACACCGCCAGAACCAACCTCCACGAAGGAATGAAGGCCGTCGCCGAATGGATGAAGAACAGCTGACTGAAGCTGAACTCGGACAAGACGGAGGTCCTCATCCTCGGATCCACCCCCTCTGCCTGGGATGACTCCTGGTGGCCGACCGCACCGGGAACAGCCCCAATACCCACCGACCACACACGCAACCTAGGGGTCATCCTCGACTCCACCCTTTCCATGACTAAGCAGGTCAACGCCGTCTCTTCCTTATGCTTCAACACCCTCCCCATGCTTCACAGGATCTACAAGTGGATCCCCACCGAAACGAGAAGAACGGTCACCCAGACCCTCGTCAGCAGCACACTGGACTACGGAAATGCTCTCTACGCAGGAGCCTCGGCCAAACTCCTGAGACGGCTGCAACACATCCACAACGCCTCTCCACACCTGATCATCGACATCCCTTGCCGCAGCCACATCACACCCCACCTGAGAGACCTAAACTGGCTCACCGTCAACAAGAGGATAACCTTCAAGCTCCTCACCCACCAACACAAGGCACTCCACAACACCGGACCAGCTTACCGCAACAGACGACTCAGCTTCTACACCCCCACCCGCCAGCTCCACTCCGCCGACCTTGCCCTCGCCACAGTCCCACGCATCCGAAGAGCGACCTCCGGCGGCAGATCGTTCTCCCACCTCGCCGCCAAGACCTGGAACACCCTCCCCACCCACCTACGGCAGACCCAAGACCTGCTGACCTTCAGAAGACTCCTCAAGACCTGGCTTTTTGAGCAGTAGCAGCATCCCCCACCCCCCAGCCCCATGAGACCCTCACGGGTAAGTAGTGCGCTTTACAAATGTTATGATTGCATTACCATCGTCACTTATGCGGACGACACCCAGCTAGTGGTCTCTCTTGCACCTAAGGATAGCCAGCAATCACAAACCAACTTGATTCCCTGTCTGGAGCAGGTAAAGAGCTGGATGACAAGCTCATGCCTAAAGCTCAATGGAGACAAGACGGAGCTAATGCTCCTTGGTACTCAGGCCCCTTCCACTCTAGAGTTTCTGTGGCCCTCCAGCCTAGGCGATCCCCCTGCACCCAAAGACAATATAAAGAGCCTCGGAGTATGGTTAGACAAAGCTTTGACTTTCAACACACAAGCCACCAAAGTGTCAGCAACCTGTTTCGGCCTAATTAGGCAACTCAAAAAAATTCTACCACTACTCCCTTTTGAGGCAAAACAGGTAGTTATCCAGGGCCTAATTCAGTCTCGTATAGACTACAGCAACGCTTTATATCTGGGATCCCCAGAATATTGTTTAAACAAACCTCAGCGGGTCCAGAACTGCGCTGCACGTACCATCCTTGGAATTTCGCGTAGGAACTCTATTGGGTCCGGCCTGAAATCCCTGCACTGGCTCCCTGTCAGAGAGAGGATCAAATTTAAGACCATGTGCATTACCCACCAATCCTTCTGGAGATCGGGACCGCTGATTAATCATTCCCTGATCACTCCCTACCATCCCAAAAAAGAACTCCGCTCATCGAAAGCCTTTTTAACTGCTGTTCCACGGATACGGAAAGCTAGAGTAGGTGGTCGTAGCTTTTCCTACAATGCGTCTACGATGTGGAACTTTCTCCCTTTCCACCTAAGGTCCAACCCGAACTTGTTCACCTTTCGTAAACAACTAAAAACTTTTCTTTTTAATCAAAAAATATCTAAATAAAATCATCCGCCAGCGATCCACCACAGCAGAAGTTCTCTACCCACCAGCGCCTGGATGCCTCAGGGTAACTGTCTGCGCTTTACAAAACTCCTTTACATTACATTACATAATTGATTGATTGATTGATTACAGAGGTGACATGCACACCTTGCGGGTCAGCCTGCATTCCAGCCAGCTTCCCATCTGCTAATCAGCTTCAAATTTCAGTGATACACCTTGCGTGTCAGTGACAAATCCTCAGTGACGCATTGTTTCCTCAAGCAGAGCTCTTGGTATTTTGGTTAAGCCTGGGCAAAGCACTCCACTACGCTTGTGTAGTTTGCGAAGTTTGCGCTACTTCGCACTATGCGAATTGCACGTAGCACAGTGCAAACACGTGTAGCGTAGCGTTGCGTAGTGCAGCGGTCATTTTTTGCATGCTCGCGGTCCTCAACGTCAAGTTGGCGACCGCGAGCAAGCAAAATGACATCCCGGCGGGACTTTTCCTCGTTCGCGATCAGCAACATCAAGTTGGCGATCGCGAGCGTGGAAAATAAACCTCCTGGTGAGATTCTCAACGCGGGGAGGTCAGGTTTCTCATTGCGAGTGGTCACGTATGCTCGCGACCGCTCGCGATGAGAAACTACCAGTCCGCGTTGACAAAGCTGCCGCTCGAGTAAAAATCTACATCTCGCACTGTGCAAGATACCGTTTTCAATTATTACACAGTGCCGGATGCTTGTCTGCACTGTGCAATCATTGAAAACGTCATCTTGCACAGTGCGAACAGGGTACTACGCAGTTTGCGAAGTGCTACGCGTAGCTCGCGTAGTGCGAAGTGCACTTTGCGTAGCTTCGCGTAGCGCTACTTCGCGAACCACGCCCAAGGTTAATTTTGGTGACATGAACACCTTGCGTGTCAATCACAGTTTATCTTTGTTTGCACTTCAGCAAGCCCGCTTTACACTCCAACGGTGACACGCTCACCTGGCATGTCATACTTAGCTCTTCCACATGCTTCATGTTATTTCCATCAACGGTGACATGCACACCCTGTGTGTCATTCTTTGGGTCCTTCTATCTCAGGGTGTGCATGGACTGCAAGCAGCACAACGGTGACACGCACACCAGGCGTGTTCTACAAGTACTTTAACTCGGGGCAGATTTTTAACTCTGATAAAAATTATGGTGTGAGTTCTTGCTCATGTTGGCACACATTCCTGTTTGTTTTCATTTCCTGTGCATGCATCTCATGGTGGCAAGCAGACCGTAAAAAGAATTTGCTCTCTTTGTTGTTTTTTACATTTTATTGAATTTTTTAGGTTTTCCACAATAGCTGATGCCTCTGTTCTGGTGGTTGTATTTTACTTGTATTTCCTCTTGTGTTATTGTGCCAGCTAAGTCATATACTTACTCAACATGCAGTCTGTTTTCCCCCACCCTCCTTTCTCGAGGTGCTTTAAAACCCACCCATAACATGGAAAAATTGGAACAATGCATTTGTGGCTTACTTGGGAGCTACTGGAGCGTCTCGTTACAGGGCGGAAAGGAAGCAATATCTCCTGCTTCACTCCTTAGGTTTTGAGGGTACATCAGTATTCAAACACTTGCTACCTTTAGTATGAGCCCTGGCGGAGGAAGACATTGATGAATACATTGAGGCAGTAAAGAAATTCGAATTGCGTTTTAACGAACAGCCCAGCTTGGTTGTCATTAGACACAAGTTCTTCAAAAGGGAGCAGTGATCTGGAGAAGATGTTGATGCTTTTGTGACTGCTCTCCATAAATTAAGAGCTGATTGTCAGTTTGAGGTGTTAGCAGAGCAATTGGTCAGAGACCAGTACATATGTAAGTGTTCCGACAAGCCTATCTAGCAGAAAATGTTATCCAAGGTAAATCCCTCCCTCAAGGAGACTATTCACACTGCAGAGAGCATCGAGCTCTCCAAAGCTTCTTTTAAAGAGTTGGAGGACAAGTCTAATGAACTGGCAGGGGCGGTTAGACCCAAGGATTTTAAAAACAATGTTTCCCACGTTCTGAAAGTTCATTATTCAAACAAGCTAACATGTGTTTCCGTCATGGAAACCCCACTCATTTCAAAGGGGGTAGAGGGTGCCCGGCCAAAAATGTTACTTGCAGGTCCTGTGGCAAGTTAGGACATTTTGCCAAAGTCTGTCAAAGTGGTAAGTGGGGTAGTTTCACTCCTCAGATTGGCAAACAGGTCAATACCCCCTTTGTTGCGAATGTGTCTGATGCGGAACGTGCTGATCCTGACAAATACCGTCGTATCTGGGATTAGCTAAGAGATATGGTTATGGTGGTTGGTGAGAAGACTGTTGTCGTGGGAGACATCTCCAAGATAAAAAGGTGTATCTGCTTGTGGATTCGGGTACAAGAATAACCATGATCACCCAGGAAATGTTTCACGAGGTCTGGGGTTCTCGTCCTTTGAAATCCCCCGACAGGGCTCCTGTTTCTTATGAGGGGCTGAGGATAGAATTGGCTGGTTACTTTGGGACATTTTTTAAGTTAAAGGTAGAGAGTTCCTGGATAAGTTGCATAATATGTTGCCATCAAGGGGCTTTCCATTCTGCGGTGTCTTTCAGGTGGGTCTTAGGTCCAGCACAAAGGAACAGATCTCTATTGTCTCATCCAATGACTATTCTTTGAAGATGTGTTCCGATGTTTCCACTCTGTGTTTGGTGGAGGTTTGGGGCAGATCAAGGGTTTTACCCTTCAGATTAGGGTTAATGATAATGCTATTCCTGCCACACACAGACTCAGGAGTGTCCCCTTTAGTGTCAGGGATCGGCTTGAGCATGAGCTTAATGGCTTGTGTGTGTAGAGCATTATTGATCCTATTGAGTCTTCTCTGTGTTTGTTGCCAGGAAGAAGATTGGAGATCTTCGTGTTTGTGTTAACTTAAGCAGTCTCAATAAAAAACACTGTATTGAGTCCCACCCCTTCTCAAGATCTTGGAGTAGTTGATAGAAATTAACGGTTCAATGTGGTTCAGCAAACTGGACTTAGCATCAGCTAACCACCAGGTGGTTTTGGACCCTTCTGCAAGGCATCTCATGGCATTCGTGTCTCCCATTGGAAAGTTCCAATACTGTAGGATGCCATTTGGCCTTGCCTCTGCGGTGGTGGTCTTTCAGAGGATTATGTGCCACATGCTTAAAGGGGTCAGGGGCGTTGCTGTCTTTCAGGAGGATGTCTTGATCTTTTGTGCATTCAAGGAACAGCTCGATAAATCCTTGTATCTTGTTCTGGACATCAAGCAAGAGAAGGGAGCTGTTCTCAAAAAGGAAAAGTGTATCTTCCTTGAAAAAAAAGAGGAGTACTTGGGACATGTTTTGTCTGAACAAGGGGTGGTACCGAGGCCTGGTCTGGTGAGGGCCATAGTTGACAGCACTGCACCCACTGATAAGGTTGGCCTCAAGTCGTTCAAGTCGTTCATCGGACTCTGTGATTTCTACTCCCGGTTTGTGCCTCATTATGCATCAAAGGTACCACCCCTGAGCAACATGTTGAAGGAAAGTGAGAAAAAAGAGAGGTAGTGGTTTGGAGTATAGGACAAATGGCACCACTTTAGGAGAATACCATCTAAAAAAATTATTTAGGGTAATCTATATTATTAACGGTGCTGAAAGGTGAGGAGCACCACTGATCTCCCCAGGTAATCGGCCTGTGACAATTGGCTGAACAAACAATGTCCCCAGCACACGTAAACAGTAATATATTGGTTAGAATTGCACGTTGTGAGCATCAAGTAAAACAAAGTGCGAGGCATTGGAGAACGCATTACATCATATACATTTTCGCCAGAGTGTTACATACGTCTATAATCGGTATAAATCATCATACGCTATTGTATTTTAGTCTTCACTCTTCTACTTGTAATTGGTGGCGCACATTCTTTTCTCTTCCATCCATTGGGTTCTTCGGGTGTTTAGTAACCCTTTTCCTTCCAAAACATACTTAACTTTTACCGCTTATGTGCATGTGTGCACAGACTTTATTTTATGACTTTCGAGTATTTCAGTGACGTTACTGTGGATGGTTATGTACACCCAGTATCAAGTTAGGTGGTACATTGATTGTTCTTGTTTGTGTCTTATGTACTGCCTTGATAAAGTTGCGGGTGCATTACCCATGTGCGACGAAACACGTGTCGGCTGTTGGATGAACAAAGGAATAAAAGAAAGAAAATCACAAGAATCATCGCACTTTGTTTTACTTGATGCTCACAACGTGCAATTCTAACCAATATATTACTGTTTACGTGTGCTGGGGACATTGTTTGTTGAATGAAAGTGTAGCTTTTGTCTGGCACAATCACTGTCAGGAAGTTTTTGAATGGCTCAAGATTCAATTAGTTGGAACGAATATTCTTAAACCTTTTGATCCCAATGTCGGGTGCACCATCACTGTAGATGTCAGAGGTGTTGGGTTGGATGCTATTCTCACACAGACCAAAGACAGTGCAGAGAACACTTTGGGGTATGCATCTAGGGTTTTGCATGGTCCAGAGTTGAATTTCTCAGTTATGGAAAGAGAGTTGTTGGCCTGTTGGTGGGCCATCAGGAATTTTCATCCTTATATTTGGGGCAACCATTTTGTGTTGCGCACCAATCACAGTCCCCTTGTTTCAATTCTTTCTAGGGACAAAATCAAAGAACACACTCCCAGAATAGCCAGGTTGTCCACTGAGTTGTTACAACACGATTTTGAAGTCTCCTACCTTCCTAGTAACAAGAATGGCAGGTCAGACTATTTCTCGAGATTACCTGTGGCCAATGAAGATTCCTTGTCAGGTGATAATGAGGATCTCTACAATTGTTTTATTGCCTCCATGGTTATGGGTAACACATTTGCTGTGAGTGAGGAAGAATGGAGCGATGAGTTGACTAAAGACATCTTGCTGTCCCAGGTCATAAAGTGTGTTATAGGTGGTTGGCCCAAAGAAAAGAACGCACCCTACTCCTTGCAAACTTTTGTAAAGATCTCCCTTGAACTTTCTGTGGAGGACGGTATGTTGGTTTGTGGTGAGAGAGAGATTTCGCCTGAAAAATTCAGAGGAAGATTGGTTTGTGGTGCTCAAGAAGGGTATTTGGGTAAAATTCTCACCAAGCGCAGGGTTTGTGAATGTTTTTGGTGGCCCCTTATGGACAAGGACATTGATGCTATTCTTGATGAGTGTGTTGTATGTTGAATGCTGTAAAAGGACTGAAAGTGAGAACTCCTCCTCTCCAAACCATTGAACTTCCAGCTAGGTCCTGGGAGAAAGTTGGCATTGATCTGGTTGGTCCTTTCAACCTTCTTTCTCCCTCTTCTCACTTTGCTGTTGTTGCCATTGATTACTATTCCAAATGTCCAGCGGTTCATTTCTTTGGCGAGCCTAATTCCAAAGATGTTATCAATTTACTCAAGGACGTTTTTTGGAATGAGTGTTTCCCATCTACCATTGTTATGTTATGACAGTTTGTAAAGTGCAATAGTTACTCCATTACGGAGGGTCCCCACGCTAAATTC
Organism: Triturus cristatus; assembly: GCF_964204655.1. NCBI lineage: Eukaryota > Metazoa > Chordata > Amphibia > Caudata > Salamandridae > Triturus > Triturus cristatus. The sequence continues at coordinate 122,718,439 of NC_140590.1, read as the reverse complement.
CTTTAGAGACTAAGATCATAATTAAAAGCTGGAGATGATGAAATTCTAGGGAGTAAGATTTCTCTTAAACAACCCAGTTTTAAGTTGCCTCGTAAAAACTGATTCTGAGGTCTCCTGTCTTAGGTATATAGGAAGAGAATTCCATTTTTTAGTTGCCAGGTACCTAAAAGAGATACCTCAAAAGCGTTTACTGTTGTCTTTTGGGATGCTGACCAGTCTGGTTCCGGCTGATCTTAGACTTTGTGTGGGATGATAGGGAGGTATCATAGGGCGTAGATGTTCTGGGTCCTTACCCTGCAGTATCCTGTGGACGTAACATATGGCTTTGAAGGAGATCCTCTCCTTAATAGGGAGCCAATGGAGAATCTCCAGAGCAGTCCCTGTTGGAGAGAATCTAGGGATGTTTAGAAGCATTCGAGCTGCGGCTTTTTGCACCCGTTGGGGCATATATATGCTCCCTTTTGGTGCCCCCAGATATTGGACATTACAGTAGGCCAGTTTAGACGTCACAAGTGCCTGTACCACTGTCTTTCTAGCATCGTCCGGGATAAGTCCTAGGATTTTCTTCAGCATCTTTAAAATCCCAAAGCAGGTACCTGTAAGAGTTGAAATCTGATCAGAGAAGGATAGGGTGGAGTCAAACCAAACTCTAAGATTTTTAATTTCTGGCTCGTAGTGGGAAGAGATCCTAACAAAATAGGCCACCAGCTTAAGGACCAGATGGAGGGCTGTTTTCCTACCACTAGAATGTCAGTTTTGGTAGCATTAAGCCTGGTGCAACTGTGTTCCATCCAGTTAGCCATGTTGTCCATGCAGGAATTAAAATCCTCTGCTGCTTTGCCATTGTCCTGGGCCAACGTGAGGATCAGCTGCATGTCATCTGCATATAATAACGCATTCACCCCATGTTTGCTCAACAGATCACACAGTGGCTGCATATATAGATTAAACGGGGTCGGGCTCAAGGCGGAGACCTGTGGCACCCCTTGTTTCAGAAGTTGAATGGAGGAGACATAGGGTTGCAGAAAGTTTGAAAAGTGCAACCTTCCAGAAAGCTCATCAGCCAGCCCAAGACCAGACCTCCTAAACCCGCCTGGTGTAGTCTGGCAAGTAGCAGCCCATGAGAAACTGTATCAAAGGCGGCACTTAGGTCTAGCATGACTAGAGCTGCCGTTTGACCATCATCAGCAATTTTACATATTGAGTCTGAAGCTAGAAGTAACACCGATTCTGTGCTAAAGAGGGGTCTACATCCAGACTGTGTCTCATGGAGGAGGTCGAATTCCTCTACAAACTGCATTAGCTGTTGCTTGACAAACTTCTTCACCTCCTTCGTTTCAGGTAGTAATGGGTCTAATGTAAGCTTTTTGAGCAAAGGAATGACCATGGCATGCTTCCATTCTTCCGAGAGTAGGCCGGTGCAGAAAGACAAATTGAAAAGTTCCGTTAATACCGGAGCAATAGAGGCACTGCCCTTCTCAAACATAGCTGGGGAGGCAGGGTCTAAGGGGAATCCGGATTCAACTCTAAGCATTAGACAGTGAGTATCCGTCCCCGAGATAGATTGTTTTCCTGGAGTGTCTAATGGAGTGCTCGAAAGCAAGGGATTCTTACAGGTCCTAGCATTCTCCGGGAAAGGAGCGTAGATATTATTCACCTTATTCACAAAGTAGACTGCAATTTGATCACAGCACTCAAGAGATGGGGGTATTACTGCTGTAGCACATTCTAGGAAGGTGAGAGACTTGATTACCTGAAAGAGATCACTGGTAGAATTTTTTGAGTGCTCGATTTGTAGGGCATAATAGTTTGTCCGGGCATGCCTAAGATCTTGTGGTATTTCTTTAAGGCTGCAAGATATGTAGATTTCTGATGGTCATTACTTTTTTTGCGCCATACTCGCTCCAACTTTTTGCAAGATCTCATAGTTTCTTGGAGTGCCTCTGAAAACCAGGTTGCAGAAGGTTTAACCCGCCTGCTAGTAATTGACTTCAGTGGTGCTAAAGAGTCTAATGCTAGATTAAGCCACCCCTTAATATGTGTATTAGCTAGTGATGGACATTCTGCAAGTGAGTCTATGGGAGTTTAAGGCCATCGTAAATTTGTTGGGGGTAATCGGAGCCAAATTGCACGAGGTGGATTTTTGGAGCAGCATCTCTGCCTGTAAGGGTTCCGTAGCTCCAAAAGGAATCAAGTGATGTTCTGACCATGCTACCAGAATGGGTTTTGCTACCTTTAAAGAACGAGAGTTGGTAAAGATGGGATCCAAAATATGGCCTAGATCATGCCTAGGGGCATTAACTAACTGGGTGAGTTCCAACATACTCAAATCTTCCATTTGGTTTTTCATGATCGGGCAGTCCTTGTTATCTATATGAATATTGACGTCCCCTAGCACTATAACATTTGCATATCTGACTGCGTAGTTCAGAATTATATCAGCTAGGCTTTTAACAAAAGTCTTTGCTGATGCTGATGGGCGATAGATTAAGAATCCATTCAGTGTAACCTTACTATTTAAAGTAAGGCTAAAGAAAGCCGTCTCAGAATTCGCAATGTGAATAGGTTGCAGCTGGCAGCGCAAAGTGCTTTTAAAGATTGGGACTGTCAAGGTGATGTATGGCATAGTTTGTAGGCACTGCATCTAGTGTGTCAGGAGCCAAGGCTTCTGTTAGCCAGGTCTCAGATAAGAAGAAAGCATCAGGCCGAAGTTCAGATATTAGGTCTGCTATTTCCAATTTATGTTTGGGTAGTGAGCGGCAATTGAGAAATAGGGATTGCATCCTTCCGTTGTCGGATAGGTATGCCCTACCAGTAGAAGCCATCAAATCAAATCAAACCAGGGACATTTGTTCAGCGCACATATCACTCGGAAGTCTCATGGCGCTTGTAGACAGCTCTGAAAGATTGGTTGATTAGTTGTCAAACAGCCATGACTTTAACTTTGTGCGAAAGCAGTTGTGATCTGTGATGGTGTGTAGATTTTAGGGCAGTTTGTTCCAAGATGCAGGGGCAAGAAAAGAAAAGGACCTTCCTCTATTTCTAGCGGTGCCAAATCTGAGAGGTGTGAAAAATGATTCGTTGCAGGATCTCTGGGTCCTACAAGGCTGGTACCAACTTAGTTTTTTGGACCAATACCCCAGGCCTATTCCGTTCATATTTGTGTGCATTATATAGAGAATCTTAAATTGAACCCGCTTTCTGACTGGAAGCCAGTGTAGAGACCTCAAACTAGGGGCCAAAGGGGATCTGGGCGGGAGGTTAAGAACCAGCCTAGCCGCGGTGTTCTGCAAAATCTGAAGCCTTGTAAGAAGACCTTCGTTGATTGAGGACAACAGGGCATTGCCGTAGTCCATGCGGTTTATTATAAGTCTCTGAACTAGTGGTTTCCTGGCCTCAATCGGAATCCATTTAAAAACCTTTCGTGAACTGCGCATCACTCCAAAACAGGAGCCAATTATATGGTTGATCTGACTTTTCATTAATAATTGGTTGTCCATGTGGAATCCTAAATTCCGTACCGTCTCTTTTGGGGTTGGACAGGGGCCAAGGTTTGGGGGCCACCAGTCATGAGACCAATGTTCTTGAGCCTTGCCAAAAAGCACAATCTCGGACTTGTTTCCATTTAATTGAAGGTGATTTGTCCTCATCCACCTGTCAATTTCAGACATGCATTGTTTGAATCGCAGCTTTGTTTCTACTGGGTCTGGGCCAAGAGTGACCAAGATCTGCATGTCATCAGTCTATGAAACGACATTTAAGACGTGAAATCTGATCACCTTGGCCAACGGTGTCATGTAAAGATTAAAATGCGTCGGGCTCAGGATGGAGCCCTGCGGAACTCCCATCTTAACTGGTCTGTTACATGAAACCGTGTTGCCCACCTGTACTGTTGTAACTCGGTCTGTTATGTAACTCTTAAGCCATTTTAGGATGTTCCCCCTGACACCAATCTCCCAGAGCCGATGTTCTAGAATGCTTTGGTATATGGTATCAAAAGCGGCAGATAGGTCAAGCAAGACAAGGATTGATGACTGACCTCTGTCCAGAGCTAGCCTGATGTTGTCTGTTACCTCTACCAGTGCTGTCTCCGTGCTATGGGCAGCCCTAAAGCCCGACTGAGAGGGATCCAGTAGTCCATGGCTCTCAAGATGAATGACGAGCTGTTGGTTTACTAGTGATTCCAGCATCTTCCCAAAATAGGGAAGCAGCGAGATGGGATGATAGTTCAAGAGGAGTTTAGGATCGGCAGTGGATTTTTAAAAAATCGTCCTGACCCTGGCAGCTTTCCATAATTTCGGGAACTCAGCCTGTGATTGTGACCTGTTAAATAGGTCGGTTAGACTATCCAACAGTACTGATGCATTGGTTGGAAGAAATTTTGGTGGCACAGGATCAGTAGGCGAGCCCGATTTTATTTTCTGCATAGCTTTTACCACTACCTCGATAGTGCATTTAGAAAATTCAGCCAAGATATAAGGGGGGTCTGGAGACACACTGGACGTATTTGGAGGGGTTGTTTTTTGCTTGGGGCGGAAAGGAGTTATGAATTGCGATAATTTTATCTTGAAAGAATTTAGAAAGAGAGTCAGTCCATTCCAGAGAGTTGGGGCTTAATGACTGAGTGAGAGGTGTTGTAAATTCTTTTAAGATTTGTTAGAGCTCCTAACAGGAGTTTGCCGCCTCATCTATTTGGTTTAGGAGAAACAATTTTTTTGCTTGTCTGATGTCCTCCATGAGGCTGTGGTGGATGCTTTTATATGTTTCGCAGTCGGTCATATCTTTACTTTCTCTCCATTTCTGTTCTGCTGTCCTGCAGGAGAGCTACACTGTCTTCAGTTGCTCCGTAAACCAGGCAGCAATTCTAGATTTAACTTTAACCCTGGTGAAGGGGGCGATTTTGTTTAATGCAACCGTAATTGCTTCATCATAGCACAGTGTGGCCTTCGCCTAAACGGAAACCGCACCTACTGCAGCCGTTAACTTTTTGTGATAGGTTTAAATTTTGGGTGCACGCATCTCTCAGAGGACAATTAAGCTTCAGTAGAGCATTAAGGGAATAGTGGACATGTCTTACTAACTCAACACTTTTGGTGGTGGACTGGATGATGTGTGAAGCAGGGGTCTTGGCCCCTGGTGCCGTCCAGTTGTGGGTGGGCGCAGACACGCTTGCCTTTGGTGTGCCAGTGGCGTGCCCACTATGCACTTCCGCTGCACGGCCATGCAGTTGCCATGAATTTCTAGCCCTCCTCTAGGGGCGTTGCTACACATCCGACACCGCCTCTGGAGATCAGAGGCACCTCTCAGTGCCTAGTGCGCTTGCAAGGAACTGAGGATAACGTGTACGGCAAAATAAAAGTTAAAAGTGACACAGGAGCCAGGCAATTCCCAGCTCCTAGCTCACATACAAGGAACTGAAAGAAAAGAAAAGGTAAGAAGGTTTAAAAAGGCCAGTTAGGCTTTGTAGTGATCGCTCATCAAACAGGAATCTACTCTGGCTGCTCAGCTGCCATGAATTTGTAGCCCGCCTCTAGGGGCGTGCCTACAAGTCTGACTCCGCCTCCGGAGATCGGAGGCAGCTGAACAACGCGGCAGTCAGGTAGGAAAGGAAGCAAGTCTGCGCTGCAGCTCCGCGGCAGGAAGCACAAGGTGAGACTAAGGGGCAGATTTATGAGCCCCTTGCGCCACTTTTGCGTCACTTTTCCCATGTTAAAAGTGACGCAAAAGTGGCGCAAGGGGCTCATAAATCTGCCCCTAAGTATTTATTTAAGTATTTAAAAAAATGTGATAGTGCAATAATGCAGGGGAGCCAGGCACCTCCCAGCGCCTAGCATGGATACAAGGAACTGAAATAAAATGAAAAGTAAGAATGTGTTACAAGGTTAGGCTTTGAAGTGATCGCTTACAAAACAGGAATACACTCTGGCCGTGCAGCTGCCATGAATTTGTATCCTGCCTCTAGGGGCGTGGCTACAAGTCCGACTCCGCTTCTGGAGATCGGAGGTAGCTGAGCAAAGCGGCAGTCAGACAGTGAAGGAAGCACTAGGTGAGATTAACAACGAGATTGTCAGTCAGGAATTCCAAGAATTTTTAACTCAGGGTGTTATTTCTCACTCCAAGAGTTCTCTTTATCACTCAGAAACTAATGGACTTGTGGAATGAATGAACAGGGTTTTGAACAACTGTGTAAGATGGGCTGTTGCTAGCAAGTGTATTGTTCAGAATGCTGTGCGCTCCATGATATGGTTCTGCCGCACCACCTCCCCCACTCATCCACCAAGGTTTCCCCTTTTGAATTGTTGCGGGGAAGGAAGCCTTCCTCCAAGGTGTGTCCTGGATGGATGTCTAAATGGGTGAAGATGAATGCCATTGAGGGTGTGGATAACTTCGTCAGGGAAAATGTCTCCAAGACTCAGCTACGCCAAAAGTATTACTTTGATGCCAGGAGAAGCACGGTTCTGCATACATTTGTGATTGAGGACATCGTGCGTGTGAAGATTCCTGTTCACAGCAAGAAGGGAGAGGTGTGGCTCACTGGTTAGAGGCGGCAGACCCGTAAGCAGAGAATCGGCCAGGGACCAGGGTTCAATTCCCGACGCGGCAGGGTCGTGGACCAGGGTCAAAACGGACTCGATAATTCTCGCCTCGGTACCTACTCTAACCAGGAACACACTCGGCAACTCTGGGCATTAAGCTTGCCTCATCTCTACAACGGCCCCCCACAGACGCCGGGGATGCCTGGTTTCACCTTGGAGATACCCAGAAAGGGACCATCTCACAGGGAAAACCAGGACGGGTTCCCCAGCGGTCTTCAGCGCCAGGATACTCCAACAGGAGTGATAGTGCGCTTTACAAGTACACACACATACTAAGTTCTCCCAATCCATGGTTGTGACAAGGTTTGTGGAAATGCTGTTAGGGTGAACAAACATTGGTGGAACATGTCCAGGGTTGTTAAGTTCAGTAGACATGCTTCCACCAGTTGCTTCTTTAGCAGTTCTGCTGGATTGCTTAATGATAAACACTGAGATGCTCCTCTCCCGTTGGAATTGCGCATGAGCCATTGCCAACATTCTGTTCCTATGAGATGTTGTTACATCTTTTTCTCTTATTCTTTTATGTGTCTGCTTTTCCTTGTTCATTTCCAATTTCCTTTGTTCCTTCTCCCCTTTCTTCCTTCTTCTGCTCTCCTCTGTTTTGTCTTGTGGTTCCTTTTTTAGTGTCCTTTTAAAAAAAAAGATTTAAAGGAAGGTAATAATGTAGTGTCTTCTCTCACTGTGTGCTTCTCTGTTGTGGAACACTCACCCCTCGTGGGTCCTTGCATGTGTGCATTCCACAACAGAACCTTGAACTCGTTTTTTTAATGTAGAAGTCAGTTGTTTTGAGTTGTCTCCTCTGTTATCTGCTGCACAGTCCCTGTCCCCAAAAAAGCTGTTTTGCTGGCACCTACCTGTTTCCAGCGACTTCTTCACTACACAATTGTTTTAAACGCAGTAAAACAGATGGTTAGACCCCATGCTTTTGACAGGTTAAGGGTGGTTAACGCTTGCTGAAGCACCGTTGGCCAGTCATTTTTGGTTGTGTGCTGGTTCTTCATTTCTGTCCAGCACAAGGCAGTGAATTAATCTGGTTGTCCCGATCTCAATTTGCAACACAGTTTGATAAGTGCGGCCATCCTTACCAAGGAATGATGGAAGAACCCAAATTCCAATCAAACCTGAGTTTGAGAAGTGTATCAAGGAAGGCGAAAAATGCAGTTGAACAGGGTAGACTGAAGTTAGTTTGGAGTTGTCACATTCTTTCTCTCTAAAAGTTCTGTACCATAAGTAATTGTAGGGAGAAACTTAGCTACTATTCTTTGAAGTAGATAGGAGTGTGACGTGCACCCCAGATTTGTTCTTAGTGTGTTAAGTACAATATTCAATTCATCAGCCTATGCCCTTCTTTGAACTAGATGCTCTTCAAACTTTGGTCTGGAGTCCAGGACCACTCCTAGGTATTCGTAGGATCTGACCAACTCTAGTTTGTTCCCTGCCGCTTTCCACTTGAATTTGATATTGTGAAGACAGGCATTTGCGGAGAAAAAGATGACTTTTGTTTGATTATAGTTCAATTCTAGACCCAGCACTTCTGAGAATGGAAGTAATTTGGTATCAGGTGCTGAAGACCACTTGGGGTCTGGCTACATATAACAATGTAGTCCACGTATTGTAGGCACCTCCCTGGGCTCTTTGCTAGTTTGGGTGGATCACTTTGTTACTTTTGCAGATAATCATTCATCTAGGTTCGCTATGCAAATGATAAATAAGCAAGGGGCGAGCACACATACTTGATTGAGGCGGGTGTGTGTGGGGATCATCCCTGTTATTCTGTCGCCCTTGCCCAGTTTGACTCGAATCCATGTCTCTGAGTATAAGTTGACTATGGCTCCCTGTAGCTTGGGTGGTGCTCCTCATCCGACCATATTTGCCCAAAGGCGCTCTCTTGTGACCATGTCAAAGGCCACTTTTAGGTCAATGAAGCAGGTGTATAATTTAGAGGTCTTGTGAATAGTTTTTTTGATGAGGAGAGTCAGGGCAAGAAGGTTGCTCATTGTGCTCATGCCAGCTCTAAATCTCGTTTATCTCGGCCCAAACCTAAAAGTCTAATAGTAGATTGGATGCATACAATTTGGCTACAATGTCGATAAGCACGATCACTGGGTTTGATCTACTGCACACTTTGAAGATAGGATTTAATTTATCCATAAATACAAGTCCTGGGGATTGCACGATGTAATTAATAAAGGCTCAATGTTACTTATGACCCAGGAAAACCCTTTTCTACAGCACATTATTACCACTGACATTTTAACTGTTGCATTACGCCAACCAGGGCAGAATAACACAGAAGAATCTACCATTATTACTTGGGCAAATAATCAAATCGCACAGCAGGCATGGAAGGAGAAAGCAACATTTGCGAGTGGGACACACAAGGAACTTCAATAACCATCATTCTTAGCTCCAAGCCGAAGGCATCAAAGATGCAATGTTGGAATTTCAAATGGAAAGGTGCACTCAGAAATATTGTAGTACATAATGATTATGTATATGCCTGAAAGTATATATTTTATGTTTTCTTTACTATGTCCATAGAAGCATTTTTCTCATACATAGAGCATCCAGCCAATGCGTTTTGTTCAAACATTATTTTGAACTTTGTCAGGGCTGTAAGTAACTTACTTACAGACACATTGGGCCAATAAACACTATGTACAAATACATGAAGGGAAATAGAACGATAAACATCATACAAAACAATTACATATCAACACACAAAACATGACAATACTTCAAAATGAATCTGAATTTTGAAAACAAGAATTACAAAAGAACAAATAAACATCATCACATTAAACAAGTATTACAAAATTATAAAGTTCAATGGTTCTATAGAATTGCATGTATATAGAAAGGTACTCAAACATGCGAAAATAATAGGCTCACTCTCTTCATCTAGTGCTTAGCTCTTAGTAACTCAAGCAAAGTAATGCACTACTATGGTCTCTTATATAAACAGTACTTGGATATTTTATAATGAGTTACTTAACCCCTAGTCATTTGTTCACTTTATACTCCTAGTATGGAGAATGCTTTCTCTACTTTGTGAAATGCTTCAAAGTGTGTTAGATAAATGTCTAATATAAGAAACAGCTCTAATTTTTACGGATGAGATCCATCTAGGCAAACATATTAAGGCTATCAGAAAATATTCTGGGAGGAATCTCTCCAGAGAAGATACTTATACGGATTATACGAATGTTATATAAATAAATGAGGAAACACAAAAATAAGTCATCAATATTCTGCAATAACACGCTAAATATCAGAAGGATTGTACAGATAAAGAGCACGAAATCTCTATCATGACAACCTCATGTGGCAACCCCAAAAGGGCTATTAATCAAATCCTTACTTCATGAAGATACACAAAATTCAGTAATGTAGGTGTAAATCCCCCAATAGTATGATCCCTGTAAGTAAATCCTCTGCTTGATCTTCAGACATGCTCATTTTTATCAGGCAATCCCCGACAGCTGGCGGGGTTCGATAATAACCTCAATTTACAAAGCCGGGAAAAAGTCCCTACCATCAAATTAAAGGCTGAATGATTGGTGGATGGGGAGACATAATATTTTGCATCAGTGGTATTCGCTAATCTCACTGGTCAGAGAAGAAAATCCCTAGTGCCTCCGAACCAAACTGGCTTTATCAGGGATACAGTAACGTCAACTAATATCTTAATGCTTTCCCAAATAGTTAACTAGGCTAGGCTCCAGCACCAGAACCTACATCTATGTTTCGTGGACTTTCTCTCTGCATTTGATGCGGTCCAACATAACTTATTCTGGCACAAACTCCAGCAAGATGGTATTAGCACCAGCACTTCCAAATGCTATTCAGCTCTTATATTCCAAAACATGGATAAAAATCAGGATTGGGATCGTAACAACACTAAGGGGTCAATTCCGATTCAGGCTGCAAATCGGACCGACCGACGCGGACACGGAACGGATACCGACCGACATGGACCGGCGCCGTACGACCCATGCAGTATGATGCAATGCGTGTGAATTACAACCGACACGTACGGAATACAAGCCGTACGACCGAGCCGTAGGGAAAACAGTGATTCGGCCGGAAAACCGACGCGAGTTGCACCGACCGACACTTACACGGAATGAACCCGACCGACACGTACCCGCGATGTCCGATCAGCGCAGTACAATGCAATGCGTGTAAACCCAGACCGACTTGCACGGAGCCCAAGCCGCATGACCGACACGCACAGAAAACAGGGACCTGAAGCAATAGAGATCTCCGCGTCTGATGCGTATGAAACACAGAAGAAAGTCAGCGTGAACGAGGCGGAGGTGCCCGCACGAGCCAACATCAGCGTCCGTCTCGGTCAGAAGAATGTCTCCTTCATGCCTAGAAAACCCAAAGCAAAAAGACAAAAAAAGGACCAAACAAGCAATGACAAAGCCATTAATTATAAAAAAAAAAAAACCTGGAACAAAGACACACCCACAACTCCACCTATCTAAAGGACATCAATCACTACCATGATCCTTTGCAAATAGGAGACAACAGCCAGCAGCAAACACCATCACACAGCAACCACAGACACACTCACAACTCACCCATCACACAACTCTCACCCCATTAGCACCTTACCAAAAGAACACACACATACAGCTAGCAAAACCAACACTAACCCACACTCACTTGCACCCTCACACACACATCACTCACCACCATCACCCATCATCATGCCCCCAAAGAAGAATCCAAAGTTCACAGGTGATGAGTTAGAAGTGCTGGTAGACGAGATCATCAGAGTAGAGCCACATTTGTTTGGTACATTGGTCCAAAGGACCCCCATGTCACAGAAAACAAAGATGTGGGTGAGGATTGTGGACAAGGTGAACGCAGAAGCACCAACGTTGCGCACAAAGGACGATATCCAGAACAGGTGGTATGACGTGCGCAGGAGGGTCAAGAAACTCATCGAGAAAGATCACGCCTTGAGTCAGCGCACTGGCGGTGGCCCTCCTCCCAAACCAGTCTACTTCAGGACCTGTGAGGAGAAGGTGTGGGACATCCTACCACCAGAGAGCGTCCATGGTCTAGCAGACATACCAGAGCCTGGTGAGTACACAAATAACATACTCAATATTGTGTGGCAAGGGGACAGTGAAACCATGCACCGATAGCAAAGACACAGTAACCACTAGAGAATCATCCCAAGATGTGTATGCTAGTCAGACAAGCACAATACCTGCCATCTCATAGTGACTTGGAACAGCGTCATGACATGTACCAAACTACAAACAAATAGAGAAAGGCAGTGACACAAAGACAAATAAACACTTTCAGACAGTTTGCCACCACAAACACACTACCTAACAGTGCAGCTTACTGACAGGAAGGAATAGTGGGTATGCAGGTGAAGTGAGTGTAGCCAAAAGCATGATGGGGTTTTTAGTCACAGATAATGCTCCCCCTCCAAATTGGCCCATCAAGACCTCTCTGAACCATGCTCACCTCACAGGGAATGAGAATGGACTGACAGGATGTCTGACACTGGGCTCTGTTGTGGGGAGCACAAGGCCATGCTGGGAACTGGGCAACAACAAACACCAGGACTGCACAGTCAGCCATTTTGCCATTGCTGTCACACTCCCTCACAGGGAAGCAGAGTCAAGAGGAAGGAAGTATGGGCATGCTGGGAAGGGGGTGTAGCCAAGAGCATGATGGGAGTTGCAGTCACAGACAATCCCCACCCACCCACATGGCCCAACAACCTCACACTGAACCATGCTCGCCTCACAGGGAGTGGGAATGGACAGACAGGATGTCTGACACTGGGCTCTGTTGTGGGGAGCACAAGGCCATGCTGGGAACTGGGCACCAACAAATACCAGGACTGCCCAGTCAGCCATCTTGCCATTGCTGTCACACCCCCTCACAGGCAAGCAGAGTCAAGAGGAAGGAAGAATGGGCATACTGGGAAGGGGGGTATAGCCAAGAGCATGATGGGAGTTACAGTCATAGGCAATCCCCACCCACCCACATGGCCCAGCAAGCTCACACTGAACCATGCTCGCCTCACAGGGAGTGGGAATGGACTGACAGGATGTCTGACACTGGGCTCTGTTGTGGGGAGCACAAGGCCATGCTGGGAACTGTGCACCAACAAACACCAGGACTAGGGGTGGGCGGAATTTGCGGAATCGCGTTACGCAAATCTCCGCGAAACGGAAAAAATCTCCGCGAACACGCAGAAATTCCGCGAACACGCGGAATTGCTTGTTCGCGATACTTTTTCCCTGTTCGCGATCGCTGTTTGCATGCTCGGGGTGAAATATCTCGCGAACACGCATATTGAGAACGCGAACAAGCAAAAATTTCGCGAAGTCGCGGAACGCAGATTTTTGGGCAATTTCGCGTTCTCCGCGGAACGCGAAATTACCCAAATTCCGCAAATTCCGCGAACGGAACGGAATTTACCGCCCAGGCCTAACCAGGACTGCACAGTCAGCCATCTTGCCATTGCTGTCACACCCCCTCACAGGCAAGCAGAGTCAAGAGGAAGGGAGTATGGGCATGCTGGGAAGGGGGAGTAGCCAAGAGCATGATGGGACTTGCAGTCACAGACAATCCCCAGCCACCCACATGGCCCAGCAAGCTCACACTGAACCATGCCTCACAGGGAGTGGGAATGGACTGACAAGATGTCTGACACTGGGCTTGAGAAATGATGTGGCTGACAATCACACATATGCACTGGGCAAACAAAACCCGGTCGCACACACAGCCATTGCAACCATATGTACAAAATCATTGTCTGGGGATGCAGTGCCCCCTGGCCGGGCTGGGGAGTTGTGTCTTGCAGATGACAAATGTGGAGAGCCATATATGGTACATTGCACAAAACACACAGGAACTCACAGATACATCATTGACAGGGGACATCTGACAGTGAATGGAATGGACACAACAATATAGCCGACTCCATAGCATGGTCTCATTCACACTCGGTGCTGTTGTGAGCTGCATTCCACTCCTACATCATGCTGAAACATATGCATCCTTCAAACAACACACCACTCACTGACATAGACACTGTAGACACAAGGTTCAACCTGAACTGCATTGGAGGGGACATGCTACTCACAGCAGCCAAACTGCAACACACACCAACGGCCCTCACTATCATGAGCATTGAAAAGCCAGAGTGCTACCTTGCCCAATCCATGTCACCATGGAGAACATTGACAAGTCAAATCACATATGCACGTACAAAACTCAGCACCAGATTCAGAAACCATGGTGACTTCATCACTTGTATGAAATGACATGGGAACTAGGAACACTGTAAAAAAACACTTCCTCCAAAGAGATCACAGGCATTCCGGACTGTGAGCATGTCATACCAATACACCAATGTGGCACACAAAGACTAGCAAACTCTGCTACCACACATGCCCCAATAGTACAACATATGCTCCGTGGAATTGCCCGTATGTCCTTGGTAAAGCTCACATGTGTACAGGGATGACACACCTGTGTCAGCAACATGATGGCCCTCGAGTAGTAATGGTCATGTACAGACAAATCTATCCATGAGCTGGGCATGCACACACTTCGACATGCACATTGAAATGTTTCTTTTTGGCTGGGCAATGTGCAACAACAATATCAATCTCTGTCCGTGACAACCCTGGACAAAGCAGTGTACAGGCAGGCATCCATTCGTACAGTAGAAAATGTCATGTTTGTGAACCATTGATGCCTGTAGAAACCTAACTTACTTTGTGTGTCTCTTCCAAACACAGGTGGTGCTGGGGACACAGCAACAAATGAAGAGGAAGTCCCAGTCCCAGTGACTCTGGTGGACACTCAGCTCTCTGGTTTGAATCTGTCTCTGTCCTCTTCGTATGACAACCTGGCACCTCCAGTGTGAGTCTTCATGCAGCACCAATATCTGCACCCCCTATGACCATGCCTCCAGCATCTGGAAACAGACAGGGCACCCCCACCAACACAGACAGACCAAGGCCACAGAACACCGACAGCACAGGGACACAGAACCCCCCGGAAGCTACAGACAACACCACCAGCAACGCCACCCAAAGGGTCCCAGTGTCACCTATGCATGCCACCACTAGTCCTGCCCGTGTGGATAGGGATGCTGGGAGGGGTGGGAGGCAGAGGGCGCACCTTGCATAGGGGTCTGGACTGCATGATGACCCCCAACTGGCATGCATCATAGATGCGTACCAGGATAGCACCGGAGGATTTAGCCAGGTAGTGGGGATCCTCAATGACATACAACAGGAGCAGGCTGCCCACCATGCCCGCATGGAGGCAAAGTGGGATACACTTACTGCGGTGCATCGGGACCTACTCCAATGCCTCCACCAGATCAGCACAAACATGTCCACTCCTCCCTGTGTGGCCACAACATCTGTTGCCACACCATCTGCCAGTGCCACAGGGAGGGAGGAGGGCTCTGGCGGGGAGTCCCCTGCACCACAGAGGCCTGCACCGGAGGATCCCCCCCCCCCAAGAAGAAGAGGGGTCATCCGAAGAAGGACATGTGAGACGCAGATGTACCTGCACATCCCCCAGGGCCTCTAAACCTGTTCTGGACAATGTTCTTTGTGCGCAACCCGTTCACCTTGTCGGATCAGACACAACTCGCCTACATGACATGGAGGGTTCATGTTGGTCCAATGTAGCAGATGACTGTGGACTTTACTCTGGACATTTCATCTAGCAACACTTCCAACTCTACTGTGAACTTTTGATTCAAAACCAAATGTACAGCACCCACCATCCTGTGCACTATCCTCACACATGTTCGCAAATAAACTCACCAGTACACCATACTTGCCTCTGTTGTGATTCAAACTTGTCATGTGTCATGGAGATGTTGATCTGCTAAACAACACCGTGCATGCCAAATACTACAACAATGTGACCACCGTTATGTGAGTCATGGTGATGGACACATGTGAGGGAGACACACCACTATGGCACCACAACACATACTCACCATGGCCATGTTACTCATCCCACACAATGATGTTGACCTGAAACACATTGGTATGCACAGACACAACACCTATCCACAGTCAGTGGTAACAAGTCCACAGGTGAGGGAAGCAAATGTCAGTCAGATGTGGGAAGACAGACAACGCACCTAACAAAGCATAGCACAGGTTCATTACACATCAGCAACATGTTTATTCTAAAATAGTTGCAAGGCAATTGTACGTTACAGTGGACACACAGTCACAAAGTGTCTGAGAATTGAAGTCCAGGGAAGTGTGGCACATCACTTGATGGGAATTCACTACTCCCACACTGGTGTCGGATTTTGGGTGTTGGGGGTCAGTGTTGACCGAACAACAGGCAAATTACCCTGTGAAGGACAGACACAAAACACAGTCAAAAGCACAGCAGAACAGGAGAGAAATGCAATACACCTGCACAAAACATGTCACAAGAAACCTACACAGAAAAAAGTTAGCAGTACTACACCATTGTGGAGTACAGGCCACCTGAATGGACACATCACTGTATGCATCCAGTCAAGTGTCACACAGACACACTCAGACAGCAACAGAGCAGCCACAACACATTTCAGGCTAACTCCATACATTGACATAACAACCCTGTAAACTCACATTCAGGTGAAGAAGTTGTTGATCAGCTGTGTGCGGACGTCACCCTCATCATCATCATCATCATCATCACTGGCATCGTGTCCCAGGCCTGGATCCACCACAACTGGCGGAGGTCGGTCATCGTCATCCTGGATGAGAGGCAACTTCTTTCGCACTGCCATGTTGTGTAGCATGCAGCATACAAGGATAATTTAGCACACCTTTGCAGGGTCATATGGGAGGGCACCTCCGGTCTTGTCCAGTCAGTGGAAGTGGCTTTTCAGGAGACCAAATGTCCGCTCAATCACCCTCCTGCTCCGACCATGTGCCTCATTGTAGCGCATCTCGCCTGGTGTCACAGGGTTCCTGAGGGGTGTCAGCAACCATGGCATGTTGGGGTATCCGGAGTCACCTACACAAAAACAATTGAACAATTAGCAGAGGTTTGAAGGAGGGTGGAATACAACATTGCCAAACACACACAATGGTAAACAGTCAGTACACGCCGACAAGCCAGGCACGCTGGTCTGGCATCTGTGACATCAGCGTTGCAATGCGACTACTCCTCATGATGTAGGCATCGTGCACAGAACCGGGGAAACGTGCACACACATGTGTGATACACATATCAGAAAGACATACCACCAGAGCATTGATGGAGTGGAAATGTTTCCTGTTCCGGTTTGCCTGCTCATGTGCCTGTGGTGGTATCAGGGCCACATGCGTACCATCAATAGATCCGCTGACGTTCTGCATCCTCCCCAGTGTATAAATGGCATCCTTTATTTCAGGGAGTTGAGCTGGGCTAGGGAACTTGATGTACAGGTCAAGGAAATGCAACATACCCTCCAAGACATCGCGTAGCACACGACTAAACATAGTTTGCAACATACCACTGTAGGAGAGTAGGATCTACTTCACATGGGCACCCCCACTTGTTGCTGGTGTTTCACTGTTTTTCGACCTTAGTCTGGCTGTGGCCCTGCTAATCAGGACCACAGCATAGCTGCTTCCTCTCTAAAATGGTTTGCATGTACATTAGGTACATAGCTAATTGGATTCTGGAGTGCCTTATAAGCCCCTAGTATATGGTATACTATGTACCTAGGGCATAGGTACCTCAGAGGCCTACCAGGGGCTGCATCATGTATTATGCCAGCCCTGGGATGCACTCCAAAATGGCACTACACGTCTGAAACTGCTTGAATTGATCAACTGAAAACCACTAAAGGTACCTGAGGTACATATAATATCAAGTTTAGCTACAGTAAGTTCTACTGAACTTAGAGTTGTGTGTTAAGGGATAGCACACCCTTTCTACAACTCAAGAGAGTTTAGTAGGCCACACTAGTGTAGGGTAATGCAATACACCACACCACATTAGTAATGTCTAACCAGCCAGGAACCAGTGGGTCCCTACCAGGAACCAGTGAGCTCCTTCCCTATAAGTATGAGGATCTCCCCTTTGCTCAGCTTAGGGCCTTATGTTCCATTAGGAAGCTGAAGACAGGCAAAAGTCCATCCACCCAGCATCTCATAAAGATACTTAAGCTGGATGATATCACAGGGCGTACTGGACCTGATCATGTAGATAGTGTGGGTGGGGCAGCAGGTGAGGGTGGGCCTAGGGGTAATAATTTCCATGACCTTACCTCTAATGCTGACCCGACTGGTTACAATGACCAGCCTCTGCTGAACACAGACCTCCAGGATGAGGATGAGGAGGATGACAATAATGCCACTTCCTTTATTCCGCCATGTAGGCCTGACAATAGGGCTAGAAGGGACAGATATCTGTCAAGGGGATCTATCCAGTCTAACTCCTCTATAAGAACCCCTGTTTCGTCTCATAGAGGGAGGGAAACCTCCCAGGAGAGGAGAGAGAGACTGCTGAAGTATGAGCACGACAAGTTCAACCTCAGAAAGCAGCAGATGGCCTTAGATAGGGAAGCCCTAGAGCTCTACAGAGCTAGTAAAAAGGAGGGACTAGAGTCCCTTGATGGCAGCAATTTCCCTAGAGATAGGGAGAGGTCTTATGACCATAGAAACCTAAGTAAGATTGTCCAATACAGGTTAAAGTTCAGAGACACCCAAAAGGCACAAAATAAAGACTGGGTTGACTTTGTTGACGGTGCTGCTAAGGATCTGGAAGGTTGGTTATTGGGCAGTAAAGTGTGTGACTCCAAAGGATTGTGCGATCTGATGTCAGAAGCCCTTTCTTCTTGCGCAGGAACAGAGATGCCTTTTCCCAACACCACCTCCAAGAACCACCAACGCAGCACTATGAAAAGATGCGTTAATGCCTTCTCCGGAGGGGGTAGGGGGATTGGATAAAATAACAAAAGAGAAGAGAAGAGACTGCCACTGGTTGACTGCTTCCTGTTGGGTCTTCTTTCTGTTTAACTGGCTTCTGGTTGGATCATTCAGGAGGCTAAATAAACATTAGACTTAATTAGTTCTACTAAATCTCCTTCCTCTAAATAACCTTAGTCTTATATTAATAGCCCCTTCTACATACCAGCTTGTAAACCCAGTGTTGCTTCTCTTCTATTGGACAGCTATCTTTTCTGCTCCGTATCTTTCTTCTAATTGTTCCTAATGTTAACACAAAGTTAGTGGTCTCTTCTCATACCTCACAACAATCTATTAGACTCCCTGAAACTAAGTCATACCTATCTTCTACTCAGGAAAATATCAATGTATAATATTCTTTTTCTTTTTCACAGGAACAGTTCGTAGAAAGATGAACTTGGGATGTACCACAACACTATTCCTTATTTACATCATAAGATTTACACGGTGTGACTTTAGACTCAAAACTTAGCTCTGGTGCTTCTCATGGAACTTCGAACTCTTCACTGACTCTTCAGTCAAATGTCTCTCAGCAATTGGAACAGGCGCGCCTCACTGACGCGTGACTCTCTGACGAAGGTTCTCCTCCTACTACAGCTGACGGGTTTTCTGTTGCGACACTCCAGACTCTTTTTTGAACTGCGCATGAGCTCCAGCCGAACACTACCTCAGGAGCGGAAGGCTTGAGGTGAAACTACACACGCTGACACGAATTCCGAAACTGCCACGGTTCAAGGTAAGGGTATTTAGGAATCTCTTCCTGTCAGGAAACTACGGGAAATGCCCTCACTAAAACTAACTCGGACTCAAGGATGCTGCTAGGGTGACGGGTTCAGGTGAAGTGCGCCAACGTTCTAAGTTGCGCGCTTCTCATAGAGTTCTGGAACAACGAGAAAGACTAGAACGCTAACTCCTCCGGAGCGTCGGCCATCTTAAGGTTCCATACTTCCCAGGCCTTGCTCCAAGTCAGAGTTCTTAGGATCTTTGTGTTTCTCATTGGTTGATGGGCACTGATAGTGCAGATCGAAGGCTTCTTGTCGGTAATGGTTCTGACAGTACCCCCTCTCAAAGGAGGTCCCTCCAATCTAGGCTTCCGAGGAAATTTTAGATGAAAGGATCGTATCAAACGGGGGGCATGGACATCAGAGCATTTCTCCCAAGATCGTTCCTCTGGACCATAGCCTTTCCAGTCCACTAAATAGTAAACTGTTCCTTTAGATCTCTTAGAGTCTAGAATTCTTTTAATCTCAAACTCAACTCCTGATTCTAAGTGCACAGGTTTAGGAGGGAGGTCCATTCTTACATCTGAGGATATTTCTTTTAGTAAGGAAACATGAAACACAGGATGAATCCTCATTTCAGGTGGTAAGGTCAAGCGGTAAGTCACTGGATTGATTACTTTCTCTATGGGGTAAGGACCTACAAATTTTGGTTGGAATTTTCTATCTCCTTTGAGTCTGAGATTTTTAGCGTTTAACCAAACCCTGTCTCCTACTTGCAGTTTAGGACCTTCCCTTCTTTTCCTGTCAGCATATTTCTTGTATGTCTGCTTGGCTTGTATTAAATTATTAGTGGCAGTGTGATGGACTTGGGCTAAATTTTGTACTATTTCCTGCACGGCTGGGACTGAGATTTCGTTACCAATTACAGAAGCATTCGGATGCCTACCATAATTTAGATAGAAAGGGGAAAAACCCGTAGAAACATTTTTAGCATTATTGTGTGCGAACTCTGCAGCCCACAAATACTCTGGCCAATCCCCTTCTTGATCTAACAAAAACATCCTTAAATACTGTTCTAGTTCCTGGTTGACTCTCTCAGTTTGCCCATCTGTCTCCGGGTGATAGCTAGTGGAATATTTGGTTTCTACCCCCAAGCTGTCCATGAAGGCCTTCCAGAAGCGAGATAGGAACTGTGAACCCCGATCTGAGATAATCACTCGAGGAACACCATGGGCTCGCACTATGTGTATGCCAAATTGGTGAGCCAGTTCTCTAGCTGTTGGAAGCCCCTTTAGTGCAACAAAATGCGCCATCTTGGTGAATGCATCTACAAATACTAATATGGTGTTAAAACCCTGACTGGAAGGCAAGTCCACTATCAAATCTACAGTAACCGTGTGCCAGGGATGTGGGGGTGTGGGCATAGGTTGGAGATACCCCCTAGGTGACTGTCTCTCCGATTTTCCTCGCGCACAGACCCCGCAGGCCTTCACATGAGAGTAAATGTCCTTAGTCATTTGTGGCCACCAATAGTTTCTTTTAATCAGGTCTTCAGTCTTTTGTATGCCCTTATGCCCGGCTAATTTGCTCTCATGATTGTTCTTCAAAACTAATTGCTGAAGCTCTAGAGTAGGCAGATACAGTTTTTCTTCATGCCAAGGTAGTCCATGTTGAATCTTTCGGAAAGGTTCTTGCTCTGCCCAATCATGCATTTCTTTCTGTGACATTGCTCCAGCTACCCTTTCCTCGAAGGTTTCTTGACTCACTGCCCCAAGTATTTGGTGCTCTGGAATGATTGTCTTTGATTCTTGGTCGCTTTCAGGCTTTTCCATTTTTAATCTTGACAGGGCATCTGCCTTCCCATTCTTAGTTCCTGGTCGGAAAGTGATCACGAAGTCAAAATCCGCGAAATACAACGACCATCTCAGCTGTCTCGGGGTAAGGGTTTTTGCAGATTTCAGGAATTTTAGGTTCCTATGGTCTGTGAACACGGTTACAGTATGTCTCGCTCCCAACAGATAGTGTCTCCACTCCTGGAAAGCGTCCTTGATCGCCAGTAGCTCTTTTTCTGTGATGGTGTAGTTAACTTCAGCTGGTGTTAATTTCCTCGATCTGTAAGCCACTGGGTGGAGTTGTCCAGTTTTCTTGTGTCGTTGAGAGAGGACTCCTCCAATTGCTAGATCCGAAGCATCCGTCTCCAAATAGAAAGGTTCACTAGGGTCTGGATGTAATAGAATTGGTGCGGAGGTAAACTCTTCTTTAAGCGACCTAAAGGCTTCTTCTGCCTCCTCAGACCACTCAAAAGGAACCCCCTTTTTGAGCAATCGAGTAAGAGGAACTAGCTTGTGTGAAAATTCGTTCACAAACCTCCGGTAAAAATTGGCAAAACCAATGAAGCTTTGCAATTCTTTCACACAGCTTGGAGATTTCCATTCTAGAACTGCCTTAACCTTCTTAATGTCCATCGTGATTCCAGCCGGCGTGAGCACGAATCCAAGAAATTCCACCTCTTTTACACTAAATGCACACTTTTCCAATTTAACATACAAGTGGTTCTCCTTCAATTTTTGTAGAATTTTCTTCACCTGGCCTGGATGTTCTTGTTCTGTTCTGGAGTAAATCAATATATCGTCGATATATACTATGACGCATTGATCGATATACTCACTCAAGACACTATTTATAAAATGTTGGAAAGCTGCTGGTGCGTTGCATAAGCCGTAAGGCATGACCTGGTACTCGTACAAACCTAGCTTTGTTCGGAACGCCGTTTTCCACTCGTCCCCTTCTCGAACCCGGATCAGGTGGTATGCCCCTCGCAGGTCTAGCTTCGTGTAAATCTGTGCCTCCTTTACCTGGTCTAACAGCACAGAGATGAGAGGAAGAGGGTACCGATTCTTGATGGTAACTTTGTTAATGGCTCGATAGTCAATACAGGTTCTTAACTCGCCTTCTTTTTTGGGCACAAAGAATAAAGGGGAGGAGACCGGAGACTGGGATGGACGGATAAATCCGTTGGCCAAGTATTTCCCAATGTATTCCTTCAAGTGTTCATTCTCTTTCTCTGTCAAGGCATACACTCGGCTACATGGTAATTGAGCGCCTGGCTCCAGATCTATCCTGCAGTCAAATGGCCGATGTGGCGGTAACTTCTCAGCCTCTATCTCGTTGAACACTTCCTCGAATTCCTTATATTCAGATGGTATTTCACCAGTGTGGATCACGCACACTGAAACTTCTTGTTCACTCAAGGAGGTTGCTGGTCCTGATTCCTTAGTTTCCACGAGATGGTCAAAACAGTTGCCCTTACAGAATTCTGAATTCATGCTCACTGTTCTCGCTCCCCAATCGATGCTTGGATTGTGTTCCGTTAACCACGGCAGGCCCAATATAATCTGGAACTGAGGAGCATCGATTAAATTGAACTGGATAAGTTCGCGATGTTCCTCTTGAAAGGTCAACTCTACTTGTTCCGTGTGACTAGTGATCGGTCCGGAGGAAAGATTAGTTCCATCTACGGCTCTTACTGGTTCACTTCTTGACTTCAAGATGGGTCTTAGTCCGACGCTGGCTGCATTTTTGATATCGCAGAAGTTTCCTGTTGCCCCTGAATCAATCATAACTGACACCTCAGTTAGAGTGACATTCCTGAACTTTATTTTCATAGAAATTACAAGGTGGGGAGATGAAGACTGTAAAGTGTTCGCGATATAATGTTCTTCTGGAGTTGCCTTATCCTCAGCACCTACCAACCCAACTCCTCCTATTGGTGGTGCGTGGAGTTTTCCTTCTCCTTTGAGAACGTCTTTGGCTTCTTTGGACAAATTCTGACGAAGTGTCCACTTCCTCCACAATACAGGCACAAATTATTCTGCCGTCTTCTCTCCTTCTCCTCCTTGGTCAGAGGACCCCTAACCACTCCAATCTGCATAGGCTCGGTTCCAGATTGACTGTCTGGTACTCTCGTTGAGTCATTCTTAGTTCTGTCGAATCTCGGTATGCTAAATTTGAAATCCTTTCGCTTTTCACCCCTCCTCTCACTTTGACGAAAATCGATTTCCAAAACCAAATCGATTAAGGCTGAAACGTCGGTAGGTCGATTTGGAATTTGGGCCAAAACATCCTTCAGTTCGTCTTTTAATCCACGATAGAAGACTGCTGCTCTTTTACATTCCGGCCAGTCCGTTTCCACCACCAACTTATTGTATTGAGCTAGATATGCTACAAGATCCTTGTTCCCCTGCTTTAATTCTAAAAGTTCATTGTCTGTGGCTTGAGAAATCTTTCGGCGATCAAATATCCTCAAAAATTCTTTTTTGAAATCTTCGAAGTGATAAAGAAGAGCATCGTCTCTGGTGACTAAGGGCATGGACCAACTAGCGGCATCTCCGCTAAGGTATGACAAAATAAAGGCCACACGGGACTGTGCGTCTGGAAAAATCGAAGGACGACACATGAAGTGCAGGGAGCATTGCGTCAAAAAGATTTGAGCCTTCTGAGGAT